>NC_134718.1:34493341-34796371 GCF_049634645.1 Pelodiscus sinensis | reverse complement strand
CTCAGATGCATTCCAAAGATTAAAAAGGACTAGAAGAAAAGGAAATCATTTTGTTTTAAATATTGTATCTCTGTCTTGAAGGTTTCAGATGCTTTCCCAGTAGTCACAGACAAATGATGTCTTCTCTCTTAATCATTAGCTAACTGGCATGGGTTCATTGCATATGAACTCTGATTAATCTTAACCTGGTTTAAAGTTTTAGGAGAAATAAATGTCATACACAAAGCAAAGAGGAAAGGATTCAAGTTGACGAGAGTAGCGTCTCAGTAAAAAAGCAAAACAAAACAAAAAATTCACCAAGATTCTAAACTTACCCACAACTCAAATTCTTCAGTGATCTACTTCTGGAAAACAGAAAGAACACAACAAAAATTAGAACACAATCATAACATTATAGGTATCAGGCAGCTGGCAGCAATGACAAACATACTTTCTGAAATGTTGAGTTCTCAACATTGTAAATTTGAATGTGGCAGAAGTTCACTTTTTTAAGGCAATAATTGTCCTTTGTCATGTGTTTATACAGTGCTAGAACAATGGAACACTGATCCATGACTGAAGTCCCAGTACTACCATAATACAAATAATTAATATTAATGGAGAGAGAATGTAAGCTTAAAAGGAGGATACACATGGTGATACTGCTATTCAAAAAATGTCAGATAAAAACCAAAGCCAAAATAAAATAAATTATTTAAAGATATACAAATATGATATGCAAACACAATATTATCTACAGACCTAGAGTTATGTGTACAGTTACAGTTGATCCATTCTGTCTAGACAAGAAAATGTGTCTTAAAGGAAAAGCGTATTGATATTATAGGCAGAATCCTGGTCTCTTGAATTATGACTATACAGCAATTAGACACCTGTGGCTGGCCCTTGCCAGCCAATTCAGGCTTGCAAGGTTTGAACTAAGGAACTGTAAAATTGTGGTGTAGACATGCAACTGCTGCTGAAAGTGTGGGAACCTCCCACCTCCAGGTTCCTAGAGCCATAGTTCCTGCCCAAACCTGAATATCTACACTGCATTTAAACAGCCCCTTAGCCCACATCCAAGTCAGCTGGCAAGGGCCAGTCACAGGTTTTTAATTAGGTTTGCCACATTTGAAATGAAAAAAATAGTACCTACCCAACCTGGCAACCCACCACAATTTCAACCTTCAACAAAAACACTCACTCTGAAACACCCAGCCCCCGCAGAGCCACTTATTGTGTCTAGGAAAGATAGCAAATATCAATAAGGTAACATCTCACGTCTCCTCACTTTTGTGTAACTCAAACCCATTCTTGCACACATGTGTTGTGCACTTGCATAATGATGGTCTGTATATTCAATAGTTTTGATCTGTTATTATTTAAACTGCAGCAGAGAGAACTCTGCAGCATCTTTAACTAGACACAGAAACTTTTAGCATTAGATATCCCAGGCTACGTCTAGACTGCATCCCTTTTTCGACAGATCCTGTAAACCTCGTTTTTTGAGGAATACAGGATCTGTTCAAAAAGGCTTTATTTTCGACAGATCCATGTCTAGACTGCCGTTTTTTTCCGAAAAAAAACTCCATTTAGAAACAAAGGTGGCCATGTTTATGCTAATGAAGTGCAGGATATTTAAATCCCTGCTTCATTAGCAATTTCGATGTGCTTGATTTGCATCCTTCTGACGACAGAGAGATTCAGTCTAGATGTAGCCCCAGTGTATTATAATGCAAACTGTTAGGCCCACATAAAAAAATCCTAGCAGATTAAAGTATTGTTCTGCTACCTGGCAAATCCAGAACAAAACATCTAGGCATATCAACTACCAGCCAGGTAATAACTTTCTTTTTAATTGCCATACAGGTATGCACTTTATGACAATGGCTAAACTCCTATTGGCTTCAGAAGCGTGAGGATTTCACTCACTGTGTCTACCAAAGCAAAGGGTCAGTCATTAAAAAAATATAGAAAAAGTGTCCTATGTAAATATGGCAAAAATGAGCTCTAGAATCTAGACCATCCCTGAAAATGGAAATAAAACCTTTTCAAAGGAAAGATAATGAGGAAGAGAGACAAAAATGTAATGTCTATGTAAGTGTTTGTAATTTATCTTAACATCATAACATATAAAGGCCATCTGTCCAGACAACACTGAAAAGGGCACTATGACCTACCGGCCCCCTTTTCAACACACATATGCAAGGAACTGAGTTGTCCAAGATTATATCATCTTTTTAATACTTGCAATGTGCAAACAACCTTGCCCAGAGCCTTACTTCATGAAAGTTCCTACATAAATGTAGCCCAAGGTCCAGTGTGTTTCAGCAGCAGCCCTGGGAACTGCACGTTATGGACTACAAACTGCGGCATGTTAGGAGAACTTCCTGGTTCCTGCCAGGATGTGCCCTCTGCCCCTAGCAGGGTCTCAGCAGGGATGCTGCTAGAAGCAGCACACAGGCTGCAGGCTGAGAGAAGGGGCTGCTGAACTGTTTTCCTGTTCTATGTTTTTTACAGGTAGGACCAGAAAGGGCTATAGAGCACCCTGAGAGGAGTTTAAGTGACACAAAGGGAGAACCTGGACTTGGTTATTGTGGGGTTTAGTTACGTGTGGCAGTTGGAACATGTTGTAAGGGGGCTGTGTTGTGTGCTGTAGCCTCTGCCCCCAGAAAGGTCTCAGCAAGGATTGTGCTAGAAAGACTGTGCAGAACACAGGCTGCAGGCTAAGAGAAGGGGCTGCTGAATTGTTTTCCTGTTCTGTGTTTTTTACAGAATAAAGCCTGTTCCTGGTGATTTGTCGGAGTGGCTCTGGTCTGAGGTGCACTCACACACACACAACGCAGAGCACACCAAGAAGCCACAGGCCTAACCCCCCTCAGTGGTATAAGAATTCACAAGGCTTTCCCTATGCTGAATAACTCACACTGGGGTAGCCGACAGGAGGGGTTACATAAGAATCACCAGTGATTGCAACAAGAGTATGGATGTAGCACTGGAATGGAATTTTTTAACTAATAAGTGAGTTATAACAAATATATGTGATAGCAGAAGGTTTGGATTAAACTTAAATATAAGAGGTAGGCCGCAAACAAGCTTATACAGCTCTGTTTGGTGTTAGCATGTTAAAGTAAAGGGATGGAATATTGTAATACATAGTGATGTTAGTAAGGCCTTGTAGTAGATAGAAAGAAGTTTAATGTTGAAAGACTTTGTAACTTTTTTAAAGTGTCCAGAAGTACCCCGTTGTTTCATGCTGCAATTCTGTACATGTATTATTGGTGTGAATGAGAGAGAGAATGTTTTAGGAGAGATAAGTGTGAAGGCCACTGCATGCTCAAATGGTCAGAGGAGGGACTGGAGACTCAGAAGCACCAAATAATAATCAAAGCACACGGAAGATGCAGACTACCCGGGCAGATGGATGAACCCTGAAGCTAGAGGCAAGCACCCCTTGATAGGGAACCAATCACAGCTTTCACCAGAAAGACAACACCCCCAAGAGGTTGTCAGCATACTGATATCAGATGACTGTGAGAACAATTTCTTCCCAATAAGCACGTCGTAGGAAGTTTGATTGTGATGCTGAATGACTGATTAAGTCCTGACCAGGCAAAATGCATAGACTTGAATGGAAGAAAAGTCCTATAAAGGATGGGGTGTCTTGTATGGTTCTTCAGGTTCTGTCCTGCTAAACAAGACCATAAGGAGATCAGTCTGGACTGACACGAACCTGGCTCCTTCCTTGAACCCAACCTACCTGGCCAATAGGTTGGGCCAAGCAACAGACTGGTAATTATTCCATCAGCAGGATGTGTGTGTGTGTGTGTGTGTGTGTGTGTGTGTAAATGCATATGCTACTTTGTTATATTATCAATAAAGGTGGCGTGTTGCCTTATCCCCCTGAAAACGATCCCGTGTGCTTCTTATAAGCATAACATGGACATTCCAGCAGATCTAACTCCACTTAACATAGAAATTCAGATGATACAAATTCCATTGGAAAAGAGCACTGATCTCAATCTCAGCTGAAGGACTTACCCCAAAAATTGTTGTCCCACTTTTGGAATTCTAACCTCTGGAAGAAAAAAACAAAATTTGTAATCCTGGGGGGGGAGGGGGGAGAATTTTCCACACATTACAAAAATCTCCACCTATATTGAATAGAGTCTATACACATCTGGGGCTCTAGCTCTGTCTTCTAAGGAGCCTTATGAAGTATAGTCTGTGGTCAGTGCAGACAAAAGGTATTGAGGCTAAAAGCCCTCCATTTACCACCCCTCTTAAGTCAGTGGAAGTGCTCCCAGAGAGGATGCACACCTCTGACAGAAGGATGGTGCTGTGGACATGAACCACCACAGTAATTACCTAACAGAGGTCAACATAAATTTGTAGTGTCAACATTTCCCAAAACATTCTCAGTAAAGTTGGCACATATATCCATGGGGTGGAGAATGAGTGCAGATGGGATCAGAGAATCATAGAACATCAGAACAGGAAGGGACCTTGAGAGGTCATCAAATCCAGTCCCCTGCCCTGATGGCAGGGCCCAGTACTGTCTAGACCAACCCTGATAGATGTCTATCTAACCTGCTCTTAAATATCTCCAGAGCTGGAGATTCCACAGCCTCCCTAGGCAACTTATTCCAGTGTTTAGCCACTCTGACAATTAGGAAGTTTTTCCTAATGTCCAACCTAAACCTGCCTTGATGCAGTTGAAGCCCATTGCTTCTTGTCCTACCATCAAAGGCCAAGAACATTTTTTTCTTCCTCCTCCTTGTGACACCCTTTTAGATACCTGAAAACCCCTATCATGTCCCCTCTCAGTCTTCTCTTTTCCAAACTAAACAAGCCCAATTCTTTCAGCCTTCTTTCATAGGTCATGTTCTCCAGACCTTTAATCATTCTTATTGCTCTTCTCTGGACCGTCTCCAATTTCTCCACATCTTTCATAAGCTTATAACTCATCCCAAATTTAGTGAAATTTTCAGGGACAGCAAAAGGCACATTCTTCTTCCTATGGCTCCCGCCTGCCCCCCCCTCCCCCTTCCCACCATACTGTAAGTTCTTCCTTGTAAGAAGAGAGGTGCTAGTGCTTTTCAAAGAAATGCTCCTAAGAATCTTTGAACATTGGCAAAACAACCTTGCTGAGACACAACATTTTCTGAAACTTATAAACAAATAAAAAATGTACCCTTAGGCTGATGTTCAGCATCAAAATGTCACTCTGAACACTTAGAGTCTGGCAAAGCTGCACACGAATAAAAACAAAAGAGGCTTACAATGGGAAGTGTTAGGCACCCTTACTTGCTGGTGTTGCTGTCAGTTCCATCTACAACAGAACCTGTAAGCTCACTGTAGACAAGCATCAGAAGAAACCTAGGGGATAGAGAAGGTGCATAACAAAAGACTTTTTGGAAATAGCCTCTAAAGGAACAGAAGAGTGAATATTCCAAAAGATGGACAAATGAACCCATCAATAAATAAAACTCCCCTTAAAAACAAAAGTCTAAACCCCTACTGAGATATAGAGGAGAAAAGAAGTCACATATATCTATTCATTCCCTAAGGCTATGGTTACACTTTAACCTTCTTCTGGAAAAGCTCATGCAAATGAAGCATAGCATGCAATATCGGTGTGCTTCATTTGCATAATTAATTAACAGCCACTTTTGCACAAGAGGCTTTTATACAAAAAGGAGCTGCGTAGACTGCTCCTTTTTACGCAAAAAAACCCTTTTGCGCAAGAACCATTCTTCCTCATTTTTTCAGGAAGAATGGCTCTTGCGCAAGAGGGGGTTTTTGCACAAAAAGCAGCTGTCTACATAGCGCCTTTTTGCACAAAAGCAGCTATTAATTAATTATGCAAATGAAGCACGACAATATTCCACGCTGCACTTCATTTGCATACGTTTTTCCAGAAGAAGGTCTACAGTGTAGCCGTAGCCTAAGCCATTACTTCAAATACCACTGATACCAAGGGCCATTCAGGAGAAAGTAATCAGCACAAGAGCTAACAAAGCTGGCATAACAGTATCTACACACAAACACTCTTTTGTGAAGAGATACCCGGTGGGAGCAAACCCAGATGGCTCAAGGAGATGATATGTAAGCATGGTACCCAGCCCATTCAATCTATATTAACATTAGTGGTGAAATCCTGGCCTCATTGAAGTCAGTGGCAAATGTTCCATTGACTTCAATGGGACAAGTATTTCATCTAGACATACTTGAATTACTAGAGGTAACAGAAAAACGCTATTGTCTCTATGGCAGTAGACATGATACTGGAAAGCCAACCAAGTCATGCTCCACTGTCTGAAACGTGGAGACATCTCACCCAAAAGAAAGGAAGTCGCACATTCGCAGAAAAACATCTACCCACAGAGACAGCAGGAAATCAGAACACACACCCTGGGTACATCTAGACTACATGGCTCTGTCAACGGAGCCATGTAAAATAGTTTACTCGGCATAGTCAAAGAAGCAGGGATTTAAATAATCCCTGCTTCATTAAAATAAAAAATGGTCGCCGTGCTGTGCTGACGATCAGCTGATCCGGCACAACAAGGCAGTCTAGACGTGGTGCAGTCGACAAGGAAAGCCTTTGTCGACCGCTCCAGTGAACCTCGTTTCACGAGGCATACCAGAGCAGTTGACAAAGACTTCCCTTGTCGACTGCACCGCGTCTAGACTGCCACGCTGCGCAGGATCAACTGATTGTCAGCACAGTGAGGTGGCCATTTTTATTTTAATGAAGCAGGGATTATTTAAATCCCTGCTTCTTTGACTATGCCAGGTAAACTATTTTACATGGCTCCGTTGCAGAGCCATGTAGACTAGACGTATCCCCTCATTCCACAATTCAGGAAAGGAAATGTGGGAGAGTTATATTAAGTTGAAAGGTTCTTTGTTTCTTTCATAGCTTCATATAATCACGCGCATTCATGATGGTCCCCTACTTCAAATATGCTGCCTCTCTACAGTCCTATTGTGACCCACAGCACTCCTGAGCTATTTTCACCCTGTTTTAGACCTGAACATTTTTTTAGTTGATCATTTGTTTTCTTTTTTTTTTTCTTTCTGGTATTTTTATCTTGATTGTTATAATGCCTGATGAGGCCTGACCTTGGGTGAACTTCAGAAAATAATATAATAACAGATAAGGAAACCTCTCTCTCCTGTACTGGCTTCTTTGATTTGAACCCCAACTCCCTCTCTTTCTCTCTCTCACTCTCTTTTTTGCTAGATAAAAGGAAGTGTGTATGAATTTGATTAATTAGTAAGAAAATTAAGCTATTAAGATGAACAACGTTGGTAGACAATGATTTATCAAACAGAGTTTACAGAACCAAAGTTTAAGTTTCAGGCAACTGCAAGAATAAGTGGTTTAATACATCTTCAGAAATCAGAGTGAGTAACTACAGAGCCTAGACTCCATGATAATTAGCAATGGGAGAACTATTTATAGAACAAATAAGTAGCAAAGGAGGAAGAATTACACCAAAGACTAGAAGTGGAATTACTTTAGAAGACTAATTTTATTTTTAATCCTTGTGAAAGCTTAAGATAGCAATTTACTTATTTAAGAAATATATATTTAAATAGCTATAATTGATCTATTATGTAACTGAATAAAATCTGTATCAGAATGTTTGGAGTGTTGGGCTATTTTTAATAAGAAACATTCATTATTGGATAATTTAGATACCTTGTATAACCAGAGGTAATTATGAAGACAATTTCATTGTCATATTGATTAAACTACTGGTACTTAGAATGTTGGCAAGTTTCATTAAGAGCAAATTATTTTTACTTAGTTGCAAAATTCGGACCTACCTGATTATGTTAAGGCTTAAATTGATATTTGATTTCTTACATCAATAAGTCACTTACCCGAATATAATGTACTTCTTGTAGACTTAGCTTTAAGAAACAATAAAACAGCTACAATAATTAGCCATCAGTTAATTGTATTAGATAACATTATCCCACATTTTTATTGAAAATATTAAGAGATTCAACAGATGATAGTAAACTGGTTTGAATACAGTAAAACTTGATCAGATATATTTTATAACAAAATAATTGCCCTTGCTAGAACATAGGTTTGCTGACTTTTTGAGATTCTTCCACATATACCATTGCTTCATTGATTAGGTATACAATTGAGTGTATTTTGCCTTTTGTGAAACATCTGACACTGACTCCTATCCAAGGACTCTGAAGGGAGGAATCAGTTAGAAAAAAAAGGACAAGAAACCACATAATAAATAAAGAAGAGAATGGATAAACTTATTTCCCCTGTGCCCTCACCAGCAGCACATTTACTTTGAGTGTCAATCTACCATCTATCTGCTGGTCGGATTAGGTGTTTGACCTCCCGAGGTTTCATGGGGATGCATGCCTCGTATTCGTCTTTCCTAGGAATTGAGGGACCGGCCCTGGCTTGACCCGCTGAAGTCGAGAGGCACAGAAGGGGGTAAAAATTGTACCTGGATATGGTCCTTTGTCTTAAGTGTACACATAGACTTAGAGCTCTTTAAAGATTAAGCTGTTACTTGGTACCATTATTTCTATTTTCTATCTTTATTTTCTTTGTAACCATTTTTAAGATCTATATTTGCTAGCAGTTAAAAAAGAGAGCAATAGCCACTGTAACCATATGATTTATAAGCTTTTTTTAATAAACCTGTAACTGTTTAAGTTTTAACCTGACTCCTTCAGTTGCTGTAACAGAACCAAACACAATTTAAAAGAACTTCAGCCGGTCATAAGGGACAGGTATAGGAAGAGCTTGAGTGTTTTGGATTGTGTCACTCCCAGGTGACAGATCCGTTGGGGCATCTCTCAGTCTTCCCTAGACTGCCCGCTGTGAAGGGATCCTGTATCCTAGCAGCTGAAATCTGAGATGTAATAAGCTCTCCCTATAAACTCTAGGGTGTCTGTCAGCCTGTTGGCTGCCCTCCGTGACGGGACCCCGGTCCTAGCAGTAAAGTCACTGATGTTAAACCTTTTCTCAGTAACACACACACACACACTGCCCTGACTATTGGCTGACATCAGGTTACAATTATTTTTGTAAAATATACCCAAAACTTCAGCTCTCCAGAAATAAATAAGTTTTGTACTAAGGTTTAGATTTCATCGAAATAGTCTATTCATTCTCGGTGAAATTCTGAATGCCAGTATTATTTTGATCCTAGATATTTTGGGTTATGCAAGCAATATCCTGGGTTCTGGATACAACTAAGAAAGGTATTTTAAAATAATTCATTTCTATTGTTTGGAGTCATATTAATTAATAATAACACTCACTGGAAGTAGTAAGTGCTTATTGGTATTTTCAACTCCCATTATTAAGAGGATTTTTGCTATTAAAGTAGAACAGGATTGTAAATGTTCAAGATATCCCATGTCATAAAGTATCTCAATATTTTATAGCCTTGGAGGTTCAATGATATTATTAAAAATGGGAAAATGAATGTACATCTGCTCTTGGGAGCTAGTTCTCTTCTATGTGCTGAGAGAAGGTGGCAGAGGATAGCTCTGGATCCCCAGAAGGGACAGGGCCTCAGGCAGAGTGGGTGGGGCTGGGGAATAGTCTCCCTCAGTCAGGGTATGTCTACACTACCCCGCTAGTTCGAACTAGCGGGGTAATGTATGCATACCGAACTTGCTAATGAAGCCCGGGATTTGAATTTCCCGGGCTTCATTAGCATAAAGCCGGCGCCGCCATTTTTAAAAGCCGGCTAGTGCGAACCCCGTGCCGCGTGTAGCCGCGCGGCACGGGGTTCGCACTAGCCGGCTTTTAAAAATGGCGGCGCCGGCTTTATGCTAATGAAGCCCGGGAAATTCAAATCCCGGGCTTCATTAGCAAGTTCGGTATGCATACATTACCCCGCTTAACTAGCGGGGTAGTGTAGACATACCCTCAGCCTTTCATTTCTGCCCAGAATTATCTGGGGATCAGCAGCAGTGATTTAAAGCACCTGGGGCAGCTGCCCCTATCCACCCTCTGGCAGCTCTGGAGCCTTCATGCTGCTACGGCTATTAAATTGCTGCAATTTAAAAGCAGCAGGGAGCCCTGTTCAGTCTGAGGGTTCTCTCCCCACAGCTTAGTAGGTGATGAGCTTTTGTGGGGCAGACCCACTTCTTCAGATCATATTCTGAATGTGAACTGGCATGGCCATATGTAACAGAGGAATACAATGAAGAAAGTAAACAAATGATGTACTGACAAATCAGATATTAGAACAGAAGGTGGGGATGAGGGGCAAGGAAGAGATAAGGAAAGAGGAAAGAGGAAATAGCTTATTGTAAGTCAATAAGTGGCTATTCTAGAGTTACTACGCCTATCAATAGGTGGGAAGGCTGTCTTTGTAATTGTGACAAGGAGTCCTGTGGCACCTTAGGGTATGTCTACACTAGCCCCCTAGTTCGAACTAGGGAGGCTAATGTAGGCATTTGAAGTTGCAAATTAAACCCAGGATTTAAATATCGTGGGCTTTATTTGCATCTTCTCATCCGGGCGCCATTTTTAAATCCTCTTAGTCCAAACTAACTACTCGCGGCTACACATGGCAGTCAAACGTTAACTTGAACTAGGTCCTTAGTTCGAGTTAGCTGTTATACCTCATTCCACGAGGTGTAACAGTTAAAATAAAATACTATGTCATATACAAACAGTTTCTACATTGTCTTTATTTCTGAAAAGGGCAGGGAACGTGTTTTGAGTCAGGGGTCACTAACTCACAGAAAAGTCAGCTGGGGCCAACAAACCCCCAGTTGGAGCCAAGTCTCCTTCTGGCCACATCATCATAACACTCCTGCACCCCTGTTTTCCCCGGACCCTAGATCTGATCCTATCATACACTGGAACCCCTTGCCCTGAGCCCCTCACATACCCCAACCCAAATTCCTGCACCCTAACATCCACAAGCCTGTGGCTTGCTTAGTATACCAACCCTCCATCTGACCCCAACACTGCCCAGCCTGGAGCCCCCTCCCTGATCCAGCATCCCCTTCTGCACCTCTTCCTGCATCCAGATTTTCTCCCAGAGTTTGCATCGCTCACCCCTTCCCACACCCAAATCTCTCATTTCCACCCCAGAGCCTACACAATCCTGTCTCAACCCAGCAAGGGTACCGCTAAACTGCAGAAGTTTTTCAGGATTCCAGAGATATCCCAGAAAAACTCTTTTGCATCCAGGGATGTGTTTGTTCTTTCGCTTTTTTTAGTGGAAGAGAAACATGATCGTTCAGTAACACCTTTTTTCTTCTTTCCACGAGGAATAAGGGGGCTTCCAAAAGAAGGGTTTTTTTCTGACATTTGGTCCAGTCTATACCGGCCAAATGTTGGAAAAACCTCTTCCTACAGAAGAATTGAAAAAAAAGCAGCAATATGAGGGTTGAGGATAGCAAGTGATGGAGAGGAGAAGAATAGGGAGGGCAGGGCAGGGTTTCAAGAAAGGGGCGGGGCTTCAAGGAAGGGGTGGGGTTTTGGGGGAAGCAGGGGGTGGTAGATCTTGGCTTGTTCTGTCATTTAAAAAGTGATCTTGGGTGTAAAAATGTCAGAGACCACTGGTTTGAAAGCAGCAGGGATTTCTCAGCTGCCACTGCAGTGATGGCGGCCTTGGGAGCCCCAGGCCCTTTTAAGTCTACCAGGCCCCTACACAGTTGCCCTTTCCTCTTCCCTCTCACTACCCAGCAGTCTGGTCTGTGTGAGAGCTGGCCAGAAAACAAGAATTTCATTTCATGACAAATTACAAAATTTCAATATTTGTTTTCATTCTGCTTCAGCATGAATCTGAGACCTTTCCAAGCTTTTTATTACAAAATGGGAGACAGACAGCCACTTCCAAAATAGCAAGGAACCCAGTAGCTAGGTCATTTGCCTGGAATGTGGGAGATACAGGCTCAATTGTATGAATCAGTTTGCGCAAGGACTTAAATCTAGGACTTCCACAATTAAGGCAAATGCCCCAACTACAAGGTAGGTGGTTATGACACTGACACACAGACTCACCTCTCTCCCCACCCAAAAAGCCCCCTCATTCTTGACAAAAGGTTTATCAAAAACCAAAGCATTTCCATTCGAAATGTGTTTTCTTGACAAATTCCCAACTAGCTGTTTAGCTTCCTAATTTCAATCAAAATTATTTGAGATTTGGAAAACATTACATTTAATCTCCTAGCCTCAAAGAAAGTCAAACAGTGTTGGGAGAGAGATGTCTGTCTTTCATCAGAGCTTTCCATTGAGTTCAATGGAGTTACCCCCCGATTTACATCATTGTGAGGAAAACCAAGCTCAAAATATATGGGTTGTGAGCATCAATGTCATGCAATGTCCTGGAATGGAGATTCATCTTTTCATATATAGTCACCCATTTTGCTCAGATATATTATATGAGAGAAGATAAGTATCCATGTATAACAACTTATCACATGCAGTGGAGAAGATTCTTCTGAAATTTCTCATCATGTTGAATCTCGATTGCATACGAAACTCCTTTACAAGCATTTTGCCAATCAAGATACCTATAGATTTCGTAGTGTTGTAAAGCAAATAAAACATTTTCGCCTACCTCTGAGACTTCTAAAAAAATCTTTAAAATATATATTTTATCAAAAAAAATAAAAGTTTTCTAAGCCCATTGTGTATTACATATTTGTCCTAACTGGGTAGATTTTTTGTCTCCTTCATTTTCTCTACTTTTTCTAATGTGGGTTTGTATTTGCTACAGAATTTATAATAAGCAGCAGCTAACAAATTATACACTGGTTAATTATTAATACATATGCCCTTTTTATCTTTTATCGTTCCTGCCAAAAGTCTTTGCAGTTTTGCCACCACTGTGTAACCCCATGATCTGTTTCCCATCTCCCACTAAAAACAGTTGCAGAAATTCCCTCTCTTCACTGAGCATTCCCACCCTTATGAGTTCATGGTTCAGCCTGGGTTGGATTTCTAATCTGTCCATTTTAATTCTCATTTCCAGAAAAGTGCCCTTTATGATCCCTACTTACAGATGAAAATGTACCGCTCAAGGTATTCAGATATAACTGTATTCTAATTTACTTCCAATTTGTAGTTAGCCTATATAGAGTTTATGAAAAATGTTGGCCTTTTAAAGGGGAAGTGTTATTAAGTCAATAGCATTCCTACTATGGTCACCATTAAAAAGTCAACAATAATATCCAAGTGGTATCCAGCAGTACTATCTGAGGATACATCTACACTATGGAAAAGATGGACCTTCTAGCAGTTGATCGTTTAGTGTTCAATTCAGCAAGTCTAATGTAGAGCCCCCCAAATTGGAAGCTCAGGGCAGCCCGCCTTGGCGTCCTGTACTCCTAATTCTGTGAGGAGCATGGGAAGCTAATAGGAGTGTGTGCTTCCATTGGCCTCCTGCAGTGTAGACACTGCAGTGGCTCAGCTTAAGGTAAGCCGAATCCAGCTATTTTGCGTAGCCGGATGGCGTATTTCAAGATGACCTGCCTGGTCTAGTGTAGATTTAGGATGAGATACTATAATTTTTCTCATTGCTTAGAATAGAGAATAACTCTGGCACTGGTAGAAGAAGCCTGACTTACTACTGGTGATCATTATAATCCTTTAGAAGATATGATCAGGAAATTTGATCTATACAGAAATTATTAATCAAGACCGTCTACATAAGAACATAAGAACGGCTGTACTGGGTCAGACCAAAGGTCCTTCTAGCCCAGTATCCTGTCTGCCAACAGTGGCCAGCACCAGGTGCCCCAGAGAGGGTGGACCGAAGACAATGATCAAGCATTTGTCTCCTGCCATCCCTCTCCAGCCTCTGACAAACGGAGGCCAAGGACACCATTTTATCCCTTGGCTAATAGCCTTTTATGGACCTAACCTCCATGAAATTATCTAGCTTCTCTTTAAACTCTATTATAGTCCTAGCCTTCACAGCCTTCTCTGGCAAGGAGTTCCACAGGTTGACTACACGCTGTGTGAAGAAGAACTTTCTTTTATTAGTTTTAAACCTGCTACCCATTAATTTCATTTGGTGTCCTCTAGTTCTTCTATTTAGGGAACTAATAAATAGCTTTTCTTTATCAGCCCTCTCCACACCACTCATGATTTTATAGACCTCTATCCTATCCCCCCTCAGTCTCCTCTTTTCTAAGCTGAAAAGTCCCAGTCGCTTTAACCTCTCCTCATATGGGACCCATTCCAAACCCCTAATCATTTTAGTTGCCCTTTTCTGAACCCTTTCCAAGGCCAAAATATCTTTTTTGAGGACTACATAATATCTAAGAACTAGGATTGGGATTCCACCTGAAAAACCTAAATAAACTTCAGAGTTATCCTATGTTACATTTTCCTTGTGTTTATATAACAAACTTTCATTCCTTTAGAATTAGAAGCTCCACAGAGACTATGTGGGTTCAGAGGCTAATGGAGAAGGGCAGGTTGGATTTACATCTCCAGGGATAATCAAAATCAATGTTTATAATTAGAGATGAAAATGGAAGTAACCCCCAGATCTAAACTCTCCCTAAACATTGGGAAAGGTCAGATCTGGATCTGAAGCTTGAATCATGGATTTGAACACTCCTCATCATTGAGAAACTGTTCTGAATCTGTGGCTTGGGTCCCTTTCTAGATAAAGGGTCCAAGAAGGAAGGCATTTATAGTTTCGGCAAAGTTCTGTCGCCTTCATAAATCTGAAGAGCTAATGACTAAATTCCAGAATATATTGCTGTAAAACTGAATAGCTTTTGTTTCTGTTTGTTTTTTAAGAATGGTAGATGAGAAAATCCAAATTTAATGTATTTACTGTTCATATTCCATTAATATTTAGCATTTCTATAGCCAATATTTGATTATATAAAATCAGCAATAGTGTCAATCACCTTTTTCTAGTGTCAATCATGGTTTCCTTAGTGAACTACAGAGAGAACCATAGTTGATTTAACAATCCCTGGTATTTTTATGCATACCTTCTTTTATTTTTTGTTATAAACTTTCCTCCATAAAGTTATTTATTCCTTTAAAATTCAAAACTGCTTCTTTTTTTGCTACAGTCGAGAAAAAGTCATGCATACATTATCTTAATTATCCACTCTGCCAAAGGTTTAAAAACTGTCTTACAAAAGAACCAGTCTAGGAGTAATTTTATTGTAACTTTTAAGAGATTTTGTTCTACTTTGTAGGATAAAAATATTTCTCTGAATTATCAGTTTAATTCATTCCGCTTGACAGAAAAAACCCCTAATTCCAGAGTATGTGTTTGTCTTGGCTCTATATTCATTGTGCTTGATCTTTGACCTTGTGCAAGCAGTGTACAGTGTAATTCAGGAGTTTGGTTTTATGTTCCGTGGTTCCTGAGCTGGCTGCATGCCAGTCCTGTGTCTGGTAGAAAAATTAGAGCAATCCAGAAGCCAAAACATCCAACATATTTTGCTGGTTCTTGTGTAACCTGTGAACCAGTCAAACTATATACACTTTTCTATATACTTTACCTTTTCACTATATTTTAGCAGTAATGCAAGGGCCTGCAGGGAATTCTACCCTGTAAGAAGTTAGCTTTAGCAGTAGTGTTATAAGTAAGGGTCAATACATACATGTCCCATTTATAGATTTTAGAAGCTGTGAAAGCATTTGTGATGAAATCTTCAGTTGGGTCAGAACACATAAAACAGCCAGACTGAGTGATAATATGTGAGTCAGTGTTTTGTGAGATCTAAAAGGGTCCAAAATGTAATGACCCAGCCAAACTGACATCCTGATCATGGAAACAGAAAGCATTGTACCTGACCATAAGTTCCCATTTCTCCCACTTTGGGAAACTTATCTAAAGAGAGCTTCAGGTGACCTTTCCATGCGTATTTAAAAGGATGCCCCAATTTAATCATCCAATCAAATATGTATACCCACAAAAATCTCACCGTGCAGAAATCTGTTTTTGGCCTTAAGGGGTTGTTTAAAGATGATGCAAGGAATTCCCTTCCTTGTTAGGTTTTTACTTTCTCACTGAGAATTTTCTGTTTGAGGTTTTGTCTACCTCAAACCCCTTTCCATTACTTATTCTTTCTAAGTTTTCTGATATTATACTCTACTATCATACTTCACCTTTCACCGAGTTCCTCATCCCATAGGCAAAGAGAGGCTGGTCCTCCATGCCCAGGTTCTCCAGGAGGGTGTATGTGAGTATGGTAACATACTAAGTAATTGTATCTGTATACCTAGAGAATTATAACTGCATGCTTAGGCTTCATTTATGCTACCCTCTGGGGTGATTGAATCCATTTGTGCAATCTGTGCTGTGTGTTTTGTATTGTTTGCAATCTTAATACCAATCATAATAAAAATTGTTTTATTTTGGCACTACCCTCAGGGTGTGTCTAGACTACATGGCTCCATCGATGGAGCCATGTAAAGTAGTTTATTCAACATAGTCAATGAAGCGGAGATTTAAATAATTCCCGCTTCATTAAAATAAAAATGGCCGCCACGCTGTGCTGACAAAAGGCTTACAGGAGCGGTCGACAAAGGCTTCCCTTGTCGACTGCATCACATCTAGACTGCCGCACTGTGCCGGATCAGCTGATTGTCGTCACAGCGTGGCGGCCATTTTTATTTTAATGAAGTGGGGATTATTTAAATCCCCACTTCATTGACTATGTCGAGTAAACTACTTTACATGGCTCCATTAATGGAGCCATGTAATTTAGACACACCCTCAGTGTAAGCATGACTGCTACAGTTCTCCTGATCTGCCTCCAGAAATAGTGCCCCATATCTTTCAACCTCCATGACTGGGATGGAGGACAAACCTTCTAGCCAGATTAGGCAAGCCATACCCATATCAATACTTTATTCTTAACCCCGGGCTACACATTATACAGTCCTTTCTCCAGGCTCTCCTGGGGGCATGAAATGCCTCTCCTGAATGGTCTAACATCTGCTGGGACGCGTGTATCCTCTTCCTTGATTGGGGAGCATTATGTTTCTACTCATCTGTATTATTGATACATTTTGCAACTTAGGTATCACCTAAGTGAGGAATTAGACTTGCTATAGTGCAACTATTCCTGTCCTCCACCATCTACACTGTTATCTTTATGATTATGATGTTCATTGTAATATATGGCAGTATTATAATTGTATTTGTTATTTTGATTAGACCTAGTAAAGTGATTAGATTTACCTCAATATCAGCTTTTTGCTCATATTTATAAACATGCAAACAAACACATCTGTAATGCTTTCTGATTATTACTATGTCATCAAGGAAATATCATGAATATACACAAAAGTTCTAAAACAAATGCTATTTTTCTGGTTTCTTTCTGAGTGGTTGCAGAATATAGTTAATAGTTGTTCTCTCAAATGGATTTTACCAACTTGAACTGTTTCAGAGAGTGGGTATAATGCCAATTTGTAATATGTTTTATGAGAATAACAAAAATATTCCAAAGGGGAATGGAAATTGCTTTATGAACATGGTTTAATTGGTATGTTTGATACTACATATTTTTTGTATATCTCCATTTTAGGGCAATAAAGATTAATGTGACATTGAGGAAAATAAAACCAAAAGACATCATTAAAGTATGTTTTAAAATCACCGAAATACATGCTTTTACATACATTTCTTTCTAAATCAAAACACTGCCATTATGAATAGTCTTAAAGTGCCCAATGTAATTAACACAACTCCCGGTGCCTCTTCTCTCATTAACTGGTCATCTTGAGAACAGAAATATTTGTTTTTCATCATAACTGAAGAAGATCTAAAGGGCATGCTGGGTTGGCCAGTGAGTGAGGATTAAGCTTTATATGACGCATCTGAGTGCTGAAAAGAATGCTACTTCGGAGTGAAAATCAAAGAGTTAAAGACTTAGCTGAAAAATGTATTTTGGATAATTTTTAGCTTTCCTAGAGAAGATACTAGGCCATGTTCCCTATGGGGACATGAGATCTTTTTACACATGAAAAACATTCATGTGGCTGACTTACTGCATTTTTAAATAAGTTTATAGGATAATGGCCTAAAAACCAGTTGGATTAATATGAGCAGAAAGCAAAGACAGCAACTTGCTGGGTGTTTAAGATTGCTGGAGTGTGCCCAAGAAACAATGTGCAGAAAATAAATATGAATACATTTGTTTATTGAACTTGTACATTTATGAATGTGTGCTCTAATTTTCCTTGGCTTTGTATTTTATTTGTCTTTTCCCTCACAAGTTCCCTGACATAAGTTATTGAGGCTTGCTTGCATATTCATGCTTGCCAATTTTCATATTGGTTCTTTCTATGGACAACAGTATAGACTAGGCATTCATATACATTCATTAATATATTCTCATTACATTTCAGGGTATGTCTACACTACCACCCTAGTTCGAACTAGGGTGGTAATGTAGTCAACCGGAGTTGCAAATGAAGCCCAGAATTTGAATTTCCCAGGCTTCATTTGCATGTTGCCGGGCGCCGCCATTTTTAAATGTCTGCTAGTTCGGACTCCGTGCCCCGCGGCTACACGTGGCATGAACTAGGTAGTTCGGACTAGGCTTCCTATTCTGAACTACCGTTACTCCTCGTGGAATGTGGAACGAGGAGTAACGGTAGTTTGGAATAGGAAGCCTAGCCCGAACTACCTAATTCGTACCGCGTGTAGCTGCGGGGCACCGAGTCCGAATTAGCGGACATTTAAAAATGGCAGCGCCTGGCAACATGCAAATGAAGCCGGGAAATTCAAATCCCGGGCTTCATTTGCAACTCCGGTTGACTACATTACCACCCTAGTTCGAACTAGGGTGGTAGTGTAGACATACCCTCAGTGATGTAGAGAAGCATAATTATCCCAGTTATACAAATGAAGAGCTGAGGCAGAAAGATTAAGGGATGATCTAAAATCCTTGAAGTCAATAGAGAATGACTCCTAACAACTTAAATGGTCTTTGGAGCAGGTTATACAAGTAAATCTATAACAAAGCTAGAAACACAACTACAATTTCCTGAGTCTTCATGCAGTGCTTTAACCACAATCCTATGTAGCAATATGCGGGTGACTGCTGGGTTGGGTAGGGAAATGAGTTTTTCTTGCCTTTTTCCAGGGAGGACACAGCACAAACATGGCAGCTGTAGGCTACGTCTAGACTGCAAGCCTCTTTCAAAAGAGGCTTTTTCAAAAGATACTTTTGAAAAAGCCTCTTTTGAAAAAGAGCATCTAGACTACAACCAGTACTTTCGAAAAAGCAAGCCTCTTTTTCAAAAGAGAGCACCCAGGCAGTCTTGATGCTCTCTTTCGAAAAAGCACAGTTTGCATTACATAGCGCCTTTTTTCAAAAGAGCATTTTTGAAAAAGGAGTTCTTCCTCGTAAAATGAGGTTTTCTGTGGTCGAAAAAACTGCCATGTTCCTTCGATTTACTTTCAAAAGAACGTGGCAGCAGTCTAGATGCAGGGGAAGCTTTTTCAAAAAAAGGCCACTTTTTTCGAAAAAACACTGTAGTCTAGACACACCCATAGAAAGGGGGTAAACCTGAAATATTTTCACTAATTTTAAAATCTGATAAACATTTAGAATAACTATTTCCAGTTTCAGGATATATTTTCTTCTAGAACTACCATTTTTTCTGATTGATTTATGTATGTATTATGTTGAATTCTAGATAAATGTCATTTTTTAAATTAAAAACTCTTTGAATTTCAGCCTAGATACCTCAGAAACTTTTAAAATTTCTAAAGCCACTCAACTGGGTTATTATGCCAAGTATTGTTACAGTAACTATCATTGCTGCTTAGCACTATGGTATACAAAACTTCTAAAAGTGTGTCTACATGATAGCTGGGAGTGAGCTTTTCAGACAGAACAGACAGAGTCATGCTAACAGGACTCAAACTAGTGAACTAAAATTAACTGCATGGATACTGAGACTTTGATTGCAATTAAGGCTCTCAGTCACACCCAATCCTGTACAATAGCCCACTGCTATTCTTAGTGCACTAGACATGAGTGTCCCAGCTTCAGTATAGATATATCCTAGGTAGCACGCTCATGATTCAGAGACTAGTGCTGAATAAGCTTCAGCCACTATGCTTTGTAGGTGCTGATAAATACAAAAGCCCAGATTCACAAAAGTATTTAGGCTCCTAGGACATGTCTACACTACTGAGAAGATGTCGACTTGTAAATTGAATGCTGAAGGCAGCTCCCACCCCAGCATTCAGTACTCCCCATTCTGTGAGGAGTAAGGGAAGCCAATGGGAGTGCGTGCTCCCGTCGACCTCCTACTGTGTGGATACCACCATGACTCAGCTTAAGGTAAGCTGACTCCAGCTACGCATTTTGCATAGCTGGAATTGCATACCTTAAGCCTTCCTGACTGGTCTAATGTAGACCATGCCTCGGAGTCTAAGTTGCTGCAGTGAAAGGAAGGAAGAAAGGAAGGAAGGTAAATTGCAAATAGTCTAAGTACAGTGGCTATTATAATAGTGGTTCATTTTGGGGAACTGTTCAATGGAGTTGCCTTCTCTATTGGGGTGCGTTCTCTATTCCAGTCACCTGTTGAAAGCAAACAGGAGAAACTGGCTTTCACATGATGCTTCACACTGATAGTACAATGAAGATACCCACCAATGAATCAAAGAGAAAAGCATAGTTATGCCCAAGCAATGTAATTAGTGTGGCATCTGTGTACCAATGTAAGTCTGGTCAACTTCATTTTTTAATGTAGACATGACCTAAGTCACTTGCCCATTGTCACATGCAAACCCAAAGTAGAGTCAGAAATGGAATCGAGGGCACAATGTTTCTGTCTGATACCTGTGATATAACCATAGTTCTTTCCTGTTTAAGTGGAATTATATCAACTTATTGCACTAAATATCACTGTTTGCTGAGGCTTGCATTAGAAGTGCTATTTTTTAAATGACAAGTTGAAGGTCGAGCTGACCACAAAGTATCCTCTAGTTAATGACTGTGAAGGCTGTAGCAGTGTAATTGTTACATTTTTAGTCTCCTTTTAAGTCTAGTTTTCAAGGTCTGTAGTACTCCAAAGCATCAAGCAGAAAATAGTTCTCATTTTTTAGAACAGCGAATAACAAGGAGGACATGTCACTGACACAGAGTGATCTGGATGGCTCATAAACAAGCCATATACATTTCAAAACAGGCAAACGTACATAGCTACATATATACAAAGGTTAAACATCTATAACCAAAGATACAAGTGATACTTACAGAACAGAGGACTCTAACCTGCAAAGCAATGACTCTGAAAATGAGTCAGAAGTCATACTAGATAATCAGTTGAACATGCAACCATGCAATACTGTAGCCAAAAGAGCAAATATGATCCTTGGATACATAAACAGAGAACTATGAGTAAGATTAGTACATTACCTCTATATTTTGGTTTAGCCTCTACTGAAATGCGGTGTCTTTTTCTGATGATCATGCTTCAAAAAGGACGTTGGAACACTGGAGTCTGTTTAGAGAAAACCCATAAGTATTATAAAAAGTTTGGAAAACATGCCAAGGAGCTAAATCCATTTAGCTTAAGAAAGAGAAAGAATGATAGACAGTCCTACATAGGGAATAAAACGTTGTACTCGACTATACTTACAAGTATAAGCAAGGAAAGTCGAATAAGATATGCAATTCCCGCTGTGTTAATTATGTAGCTAGAGTCAACATACCTTAATTTGTCCTTCAGTGCCATCTCCACAGCAGGAGGTCCCATTGAATTCCCTTACTCCTTGTGAGGAGTAGGAATTTTGGCATCAATGGAGATGTCCTCAGTTTTCGATTTAGCAGGTTTTTACTAGACCCACTAAATTGAACTCCTGAAGATTGACTGCTGCAGCTTCGATCTTCCCGGTAGTGAAGACATGGCCTTTGATATAGAATACAAAGGTATGAAAATAGCCACTGGATGGAAGTAATATAGACAGATTCAGAAATAAAACAGACTGAAAGCTTTTCATTGGAGAAATCAATGAAACATCTTTGATAAATGTTTCCAATTGCCAGGCCACAGAGGTGCAAAGGCAGCAACTAATCTCCAGTCTGGCACTTCAAAGGGACCCAGCA
Source organism: Pelodiscus sinensis (assembly GCF_049634645.1). Classification (NCBI taxonomy): domain Eukaryota; kingdom Metazoa; phylum Chordata; order Testudines; family Trionychidae; genus Pelodiscus; species Pelodiscus sinensis. Next base: position 34,774,309 of record NC_134718.1, on the reverse strand, counting down.
CCCCATGCCCTTTAAATTGCCACTGGAGCCCCAGGCAGCGCACTCTAGACAGCATGGGGGAACACCATTTGGGCGGTGATGAGAGCCAGATGCCCTGGCCCCAGTCCTTCCACCTGAGGCTCACCCCTTCTGAGAGCAGAGCTGATCCCCCCAGGACCACCTTGTGAGTTTGTCAGTTCCCTTGCCAATGGTTAACTACACTCACTGTACCCTAACTTTCCTCCTTCTGTCCGCTGCATCAGAACTGGATGTTTTTCTAAAAAGATATACTCTATTGCAACAGCAGCTATTGGATTTGAAGAAGGAATTAATTCATGAAAGCCTTATGGACTGTGTTATGCAGTAAATTCACACAATGGTTCCTTCCAGACTTAAAATCTATGAGTAAGGACAACAGAACCCTAATGAATCAGATACTTTTGCAAGTATCAGAATGAAAACATTTGTTACATTAAGCCCTTGAATTTTCTGATATACAATGTTATATATCTTGGTTTATGGTTCATCAACTTCAATTTTTTTTAATGCATTGGTCCTGGACATAAGTGTGCTCTGATATAATTCTAAATGCTTTCCTTTAAACTAAAACTTTATTCCTGCTGAGTCACAATGTGAGTTTGCTGTAATGGTCAGTGAGATTCTGAAACAAAGTTGGATAACTAAGCTGCTTATTTGCTTTTCATTATCTAAAGTGAAAGATTTAAATGTGCCTGAATGTCCAGTCAATTCACTGGAATTAGTCATAGTAGTATTATGCATGTTAGTAACTGTTGGGAAGATGGAGTCCTAAGCAGCAATTAAGCAGCTATAGACTGTCAATTAAAATGTAACAAACAGACTAAGTAAATCTGACAGCTGAGATTGCAATTTAGTGTTAAATACATTGATGGGCTACAAACATCATATTACTAATTTCTATCCTCTTAAAAAATGAAAAAGCATTCAACAGAAATACAAAATAATATAGAAGCCATAGCAATCATGTGAAGCTGATCTTTAACCTCCTTGGTTCTGATTCACATAATAATAATTATTATTATTGTGTTAAATGCAGTGCCCTTTGAGACAAGAAGAATATTACTCATATGGTAATAGAAAAAAGTAATTAACTTTTTAATTAATATGAGAATTGAAAAATGCATGGAGAGGCATTCACTTTTGTATTTCTTGAGCTACTCAACTAATTGTACCAAAAATATGTTACTTAAAAAAATTCACATTGTAATTTCCAGATCTACCTCTTAGGACTCTATTATGAACCAAGCTAAGCTTTTATGTAACAAGGAAAAATGCATATAGAAGATTTAATCACCAAACTGAATACATTAAGACCACATCTACACTAAAGAGAAGATGAAAGCTGCTGCTGTTGATCTTCCAGGGTTCAAATTAGCAGGTCTAGTGAAGACCTGCTAATATGAGCTGAGAGGGGCACTCTGGTCAATGCTGGTAGTCCTGCTTCCATGAGGAGTAAGGGAAGTCAAAGGAAAAGTGACCTCCCTTCAACTTCCTGCAGTGTGGACAGCGCCAAAAGTCGAGTTAAGATACTTCGACTTCAGCTACGCAATAAAAGTAGCTGAAGTTGCATATCTTAATTTCACCTTATCCCATAGTACAGAAATACCCTAAGGCTATGTCTACACTACGAGTTTTCTCTGCAAAAATTATGCAGATGAGGGACTCATTTGCATGAATTGTGATCTCATTTGCATATTTTCTGCCGATCTGTTTTAGTGCTGGGGTTTTTGCGCAAAAACAAGCAGTGTGGACATTTTCTTTTTGCACAAAAAAACCTTTTTCTGCAAGATCGATATACCTCCTTTCTGGGGGCATAAGGATCTTATGGAAAAAGGGGGTTTTGCACAAAAAGAAAACGTCCACACTACTTAATTTTGAACAAAAATCCCAGCACAAAAACAGATTGGCAGAAAATATGCAAATGAGATTGCAACTCATGCAAATGAGTCCCACCTTAGCATATCTGGATAAAGTGTCCAAGTTTAATATAAGATAAGATATCTTGTTAAGCATATTGTAAAAGCCATTAAAGATGAAGTGGTCAATTAGCACATCTATAGTTGTAGGACAATGGGAGCTTGGCAGGCAGTTTATTTGTCAGTATGTTACTAACCATAGTAATGGACCATAATTAACGAATCCATAATTTAACATGATACATCAGCTGTTTATGACTAGGTAACATGGATTAAAATTTCTTCCTTAAATGGAAATTAGCCTTCCTTTATGTATATTTGTCTGCACCAAAATCTACCACAAGATTTGGCATATCATCCTCTCCTCAATGCAGGTACAGAAATGAAAGAAAAATTACATTGAAAGCAAGGAGCGAGTTGACCTGAACTGTATGGAAGTGCTTATAATGTCTTCACAAGCTATTCCTGGTGCAAAGTAAATTGATCTTCCCTTTACATGTATAATAAATTAACGGAAAGACATTCTTTTCAAGAAATAATTTCTGCATGGAAACCAGCGGTGACAAATAAATTGGGTTAAGCACTATGCCTGAGTTATGTGGATTATTATATGTGGGCCTAATTCATCCCACTTTCACTCCACTGAGTTCTATGCGATTTAGTCCAATTATAAATGTTGATTTTCAGTGTAATGTTGACTAATATTCAGCTAAAAGACAAGACAGTTCTGGGAATAAGGAATGGGTTACAGTTTCTTTCAGCTCTACTTCACTGATTCTGTCACTTCCGAGCTGGGCAAGTAAACAATACTATGCATTAACAAGGTTAGATGCTGCATCAGAATTGGCTATCATTGCAGATTACTCAAGCATGGAATATAAATTACTTTCATATATAGAGAGGGTATTCCATTCCTAAGAAAGCTGATATTTTCAGGAGGGCATCCCTACTAAACTTTGTGCTTTTGCTATGCATGGAGGGCTAGATTCTCTATGTTATCAACTACATGTCATGTCTTCCAGTTTTGACCTCATGATGCTCACCTAGGTACTCATGACCCCATCACTACAATATCTGAAATTATTCCACCACATTCCTCAGAGGTTAGAAGGTATTATTTCTATCTTAAATGGAGACAAAAAGAATTTGAATTCCCCAACGTCATACAGGAAGATTATAGCAGAGATAGGCACACAGATCTTCCAAATTCTCAATACTTTAATCATAATACTAGCTTCTGTCTTTGTGATAAGATGGTGTCGTGACTTTTGTAAGAGGGCTTAGAAAAGATTACATTCACAGTCAATGGATGCTTTTTTCCATGTGTTGCCAAGCTTGCTTACAATGTCTTCATACAAGAATGAACCAATTTACCTTCTATGACATTTCATAGTGTATTGCAGAGGTGGTCAAAATTCACCTGTTTTCTAATCAAGAGTGCTGGTTCAAAAAAAAATTATTTCCATTGTTTTTAAATAAAACAGAAAAAACGACAAAACGAATTTTCATGAAAGGTTTCTGTTTTTCCTTGAAAAGTTTCCCTTTGTTTTTGACAACTACAAACTCAAAAACAAAAACTAAGGCTGAAAAAAAAAACATTTGGGATTTTTCCAGCAAAATCTCTGAATTCATTGCTTTGTTCCTTTCAAACAACAAAAGGGCAAGGGAAGTGTGGTGAGGGCTCCCCTTTCTGGTGGTTAGTCCCAAACTCATTCTTGTGTCTTAGTGAGTGGGGGGTGGAAGGAGGAAAACCCTCTAACAGTCTTTGGACCCTCAGAAATAACTCCAACACCTTCATCAGCAAACTATCAACCTTTTTAATTCAAAAGTAGTCCAACTGAACTACCAACACTGGTGATTAGTGAATGACTAAAACAACTCCTCCCTTTAAGTACTGTCCAATACTTGCAAGCAGGACAGTTTAGGCTCACTATGGCCATGCAGACAGATAGCCCCTGGAATGTGTCACCTAGGGTATGTCTACACTACAGTGCTAATTCGAACTAACTTAGTTCGAATTAGTTAATTTGAACTAAGCTAATTTGAACTAACGTATCCAGACTTAAAAACTAGTTCGAATTAGCATTTTGCTAATTCAAACTAGCATGTCCACATTACGTGGACCCTGAACCGGGGTTAAGGATGGCCAGAAGCAGTGCCGGCAGGGCATCAGATGAGGACTTAGAGCGTGGAACTGTGCTTAAAGGGACCCGACCCCCACCCCGCCCAGACAGTTCTCAGGGGTGTCCCGCATGCAAAGCAGTCCTGGCTTGGAGTGCCCTGAGTGCCCACACTGGGCATATCACAGCACTCAGCCATCAGACCGGCTGCACTTGCCACAGGCTGCCATCTGGGGAGAGGGGGCAATTGGGGAGCTGCAGGAGAGCTTCCACCCCCAGAAGCCCGCAGGGCCAGCCCAGTCCTCCCCATCGGGGGCTTGTACCCCATTCCTCCCTCACCTCCTTCCACTTACCCCTCCCTAGCCGCCCTTCCTGACGTACAAAATAAAGAAAACGTGTGGTCAATAATAGACTCTCTCTTTATTGAACAAAACTGGGGGAGACTGCGAAAAGGAGGTGAGAGAGGGGAAGAGAGAGGGTGGGAGAGGAGAGGGCAACTAAAATGATCAGAGGTCTGGAACAGGTCCCATATAAAGAGAGGCTAAAGAGACTGAGACTTCCCAGCTTAGAAAAGAGGAAACTAAGGGGGGATAGAGGTCTATAAAAGCATGAGTAGGGTGGAGAGGGTGCATCAAGAAAAGTTATTCATTAGTTCCCAAAATAGAAGGACTAGAGGACACCAAAGGAAAGGAATGGGTAGCAGGCTTCAAACTAGTAACAGAAAGTTGGTCTTCACAAAGCAAATAGGCAACCTGTGGAACTCCTTGCTGCAGGAGGCTGTGAAGGCTAGAACTAGAACAGAGTTTAAAGAGAAGTGAGATAAAGTCATCAAGGTTGGGTCCATGGAGTGGTATTAGCCAGGGGGTAGGAGTGGTGTCCCTGCCCAAAGTTTGTGGAAGGCTAGAGAGGGATGGCACGAGACAAATGGCTTGGTCACTGTCTTCGGTCCATCCCCTCCAGGGTCCCTAGGGTTGACCGCTGTCGGCAGACAGGCTACTAGGCTAGATGGACCTTTGGTCTGACCCAGGACGGCCATTGTAAGCTCAGGGCTCAGGGTCGGGGGTCTCAGTGGACCCCCTTGATTTTCATGCACACCTGCTCCTGGGTGGCCAAGCTGGCAGCTCTCCTGCCCTAGACGGCCACTTTCCTGTGCCTAGAGTAGAGGTCGTGGACGAGGTCCACGATGTCCGCACTAGCCCAGGCAGGTGCCCGCCTCTTGCAGTCCCGGGCAAGCTCCCGGGAGCCGCCAGCCTGGTCCCGGGAAGAGGGGGAGGGCTGGGGGGCATTGGGTGGCTGGCTCGAGCTGTGCCAGGTGCAGGGTCTGCTGGCTGGGTGCTGGCAGGCTTGCACCTGGCACGGGCACCGTAGCCAGCCCGTGCCCCTTTAAGGGGTCCGGGGCCGGGAGGGCGGCAATAGAGTTTCCCTGGTGTTGGCCAGAGTGGCCACCAGGGAAAGCTGGGGAGGGCTAGCCTCCCACTAGTTCGAATTAAGGGGCTACACACCCCTTAATTCGAACTAGTAAGTTCTAACTAGGTTTAATCCTCGTGGAATGAGGTTTACCTAGTTCGAACTGAGCGCTCCGCTAGTTTGAATTAAGTTTGAACTAGCGGAGCGCTAGTGTAGTGCCTATCAAAGTTAATTCAAACTAACATTCGTTAGTTTGAATTAACTTTGTAGTGTAGACATAACCCTACTTCTAAGCCCAAAGTCTCCATCATTCAGCAACAGCAGTATATACTCACTTCCTGTGCTGTTCTGTGCCAAACACCATGCCAAGTCTGAAGGAAAGAAGGTGGCAGAAAGTAGGGGGTGTGATTTCTTGCTAGGTCCCTAACTAAGGAGACATGGGGAAAGAGGGCTGTGGCCTTTCACACTCCTGCTATGTGAAGAGGAGAGTCCACAGGAAAAATAATGGCATATGCATTTATTAGTGTAACCAACATGTGTAACTTTGTCATAAATCTCATATCTCACCTTCAGCTAAGACTGCTTGGAAATCTTAGTTGCCATTGAAAAAATGTCTAGCCTTACTGGTTAAAAATATAAGGTAAAAGCTTTACAAAGTATGAAACCAGAAGACAAATAAAAAAAATAAAAAATATTACTTTAAAACCATTTCAAAATGTTTGTGGGCCTCCTAATTTTTTAATGTGTGGAGTCTCAATAGTCAGTATATTTAGAAGTGAAACAAAATCATAGGTAAGGGTATGTCTACCCTACAGCACTAATTCGAACTAACTTAATTCAAATTAGTTAATTCGAACTAAGCTAATTCGAACTAGTACATCTAGACCTAAAAACTTGTTCGAATTAGAGTTTTGCTAATTCGAACTAGCATGTCCACATTGAGTGGACCCTGAACCGAGGTTAAGGATGGCCGGAAGCAGTGCCGGCAGGGCATCAGATTAGGACTTAGAGCATGGAGCTGCTGTCTCAGGCTAGCCGAGGACTGTGCTTAAAGGGACCCAACCCCCACCCCGGACAGACAGTTCTCAGGGGTTCCCCGCTCGCTTGTCTAACTCGATGAGGGACAGCAAAGCAGTCCTGTCTTGGAGTGCCCTGAGTGCCCACACTCGGCACATCACAGCACTCGGCCAACAGCCAGGCTGCACTTGCCGCAGGCTGCCATCCGTGGGGGAGGGGTCAATCGGGGGGCTGCAGGAGAGCTTCCATGCTGAGGAGCCCGCAGAGCCACCCCAGTCCTCCCCATCGGGGGCTCGTACCCATTCCTTCCTCACCTCCTTCCACTTACCCCTTCCTAGCTCCCCTTCCTGATGTACAAAATAAAGAAAACGTGTGGTCAAAAATAGAAACTTTATTTATTTAACAAAACACGGGGAGACTGGGAAAAGGAGGTGGGAGAGGGGAAAAGAGAGGGTGGGAGAGGGGAGGGCAACTAAAATGATCAGGGGTTTAGAACATATCCCATATGAAGAGAGGCTAAAGAGACTGGGACTTTTCAGCTTAGAAAAGAGGAGACTGAGGGGGGATATGATAGTGGTCTATAAAATCATGAGTGGTGTGGAGAGGGTGCATAAAGAAAAGTTCTTCATTAGTTCCCATAATAGAAGGACTAGAGGACACCACATGAAATTAATGAGTAGCAGGCTACAAACTAATAACAGAGTTGTTCTTCACAAAGCAAATAGTCAACCTGTGGAATTCCTTGCTGCAGGAGGCTGTGAAGGCTAGAACTAGAACAGAGTTTAAAGAGAAGTGAGATAAAGTCATCGAGGTTGGGTCCATGGAGTGCTATTAGCAAGGGGGTAGAAATGGTGTCCCTAGCCTCTGTGGAAGGCTGGAGATGGATGGCACAAGACAAATGGCTTGGTCATTGTCTTTGGTCCATCCCCTCCAGGGTTCCTAGGGTTGGCCGCTGTCGGCAGACAGGCTACTGTGCAAAATGGACCTTTGGTCTGACCTAGTATGGCCATTCTTATGTTCTTATGTTCTAAGCTCAGGGCTCAGGGTTGGCGGTCTCACTGGACCACCCTGATTTTCATGCAAACCTACTCCTGGGTGGCCAGGCTGGCAGCTCTCCTGCCCTATACGGCCACTTTGCTGTGCCTAGTGTGGAGGTTGTGGATGAGGTCCACGATCTCCGCACTAGCCCAGGCGGGTGCCCGCCTCTTGCGGACCTGAGCAGGCTCCTGGGAGACACCAGCCTGGTCCCGGGAAGAGGCGGAGGGCTGGGTGGCAGCGGGTGGCTGGCTCCTACTGTGCCAGGTGCAAGGTCTGCTGGCTGAGTGCTGGCAGGCTTGCTCCTGGCCCGGGCACCATAGTGCTCCGGTGCCAGGAGGGGGCAGAAGAGTTTCCCTTGTGGTGCCCAGAGTGGCCACCAGGGCAAGCTGGGGAGGGCTAGCTTCCCAGTAGTTCAAATTAAGTGGCTACACAGCCCTTAATTCGAACTACTTAATTCGAACTAGGCGTTAGGCCTCGTAGAATGAGTTTTTACCTAGTTCGAATTAAGCGCTCTGCTAGTTCGAATTAAGTTCGAACTAGCGGTTTGCCTGTGTAGCGCCTATCAGAGTTAATTCGAACTAACGTTGGTTAGTTCGAATTAACATTGTAGTGTAGACATACCCTCAGATAGTAACAACCACGATATAGATAATAAATCAATAATATGAAGAAAACTAGTTACTGAAAAGCTCTGTGAAATTGAATAAAATAAAAGTTGTATGTGCCTGATTAACCATTAGCACAGTCTTTTATATTAAGCATCAACAGCAACTTTAAAAGAGCAATATTTAAATTTTGCAAGAAAATCATAACTTGAAAGTACTGCAAATAATTGAAGATGGCCTCATATCATATTTATTCCACTGCTAAAGTGGAGAAAAAAGAACAGAAGACTATATGTTAATGAGAATTTTCAAACAAGAAATAAGCATGCATGTTTCTCCCTATATCGGTAGTCTCCAACCTTTTTAAGCATGAGATCACTTTGTGAATTTAAATGCAATCCAAGATCTACCTCAAACCCAAATACCCTTGCCCCACCTCCTTTGTGCCCCTTCTCTGAGGCTCTGCCCCTGCTCACTCCATCCTCCCTTCCTCCCCCCATTCTCCCTCCCTTTCATCAGGCAGGACTGAGGTGCAGGCTCTGTTCTTGGATTAAGGGATTGGGAGTGTAAGTGGGGCTCTGAGCTGAGTGTGGGGCAGGCAATTGGAGTGCTGGAGGGGTTTCTAGGTGCAGGCTCTGGGAGGGTGTTTGGAAGCAAGGGTGCGTGGGGGTAGGGCAGGGATTTGAGGTACAGGAGGAGGTTCATGACCGGGTAGGGTTTCAGGATGTGAGTTCTGACTGGGCACTGCTTACCGGAGGTTGCTCCTGGGTGATGGTGCAGTGGGACTAAGAAAGGCTCAACCCTGCCCTGGTCGTAGCCCTGCATCACTCCCCAAAGCAGCCAGCAAACTCCATCCCAAGTCGTGCTGTGCCCTCTCTCTGCTCTGTAGAGATAGGATACAGGGTGGGAGAGGGGGCACCTTGACATCAGTGTCCCTTTTCTCCCTCCTCTGCCCTGCACTGCAAGCAGGAGGCTCCCTGAGGGTGGGGGCAGGTAGCTCCAAGGCAAAGGGCAGGAGATGTGCAACATTAGGGGGAGGGGCAGCTGAAGTGCCAGCACTTCAGAGCCTTTTGGCCAAACCAGTCAGGATCACTTGTCAGAGGCTCCACGATCTACCAGTAGATTCTGATTTACTGGTTGGTGATCACTGCCTTGCATTCTCTAAATTATATGATATCATAGTACATTATGGATCATTGCTCTAAGTGTCTAATTTTAAGCTGGTTGTCTTAAATTACCCATATGACTTCACATGTTAAAATTGTTCTTGGCAAGACTGTCAGCAGGGAAGAAAAAAACAAATTGAATATCATTGATTAAAACTGAAAACAAGGGATTTTAGGTTTCTCCACACACTATGCAAATGCAAATGCAACTCAGCTGCTGGAATATAAGAAAATGAGACTTGGAAATAAGACCCTACTTCACTAGGTAAATGAATTTGGCATTTAGTGTAGATACATTATGACAAAGATCTTGTACTTGGATATTTGGGTTTGCATCAATGACAGATAAATTGTATCCTCCATTATTTTTAAACAAAACCACCTTCACTCTCTTTAATCTTCAATTATACTGCTGTCCTCTCCCTCATCCTCTAAAGGAGAAAAGTAAAAGAAAAGACTATATAATTAGAGATTTTCAAGATTCATCTTTAAGATTCAAAGGAAAAGTTAAGTGCTTAAAACTTCCACTACTGTTCTTTAGAACTGCAGCATTAATCTCTAAAGCAGCAACAGTCTTTCCATGTTTAAGGGTGGAAAAAGGTGGGATGACAACAAAATCCACATTTTTTAAGGAACAAAAAACAGGACTATGTAGCACTTTAAAAACTAACAAGATGGTTTATTAGGCGATGAGCTTTCCTGGGCCAGACCCACTTCCTCAGAACAAATAGTGGAAGAAAATTGTCACAACCATATATACCAAAGGATACAATTTAAAAAATGAACACATATGAAAAGGACAAATCAAATTTCAGAACAGAAGGAGGATGGGGGGGATGTAAATGTCTGTGAGGGGATTTAAAAATGGCACCTGGACGGGAAGATGCAAATAAAGCCCGGGATATTTAAATTCCGGGCTTCATTTACAACTTTGAATGCCTACATTAGCCTCCCTAGTTCAAACTAGGGGGCAAGTGTAGACATACCCAAAGAGCCAGTATAAGAATTCCCATTTGCATGACTGAACATACACAACTTAATATTATTGATAATTGATGTGATTAATAATAGCATAAATGAAACGTACTCACAGACTTTATTTAATGGGACTTCTGCTGCTGCTAAGGGTGTAGTTTGTGGATGTGGGGGGGGGGGGGGTAGGAGTCAGGATTGGGATGTATGAGGGGCCCAGGGCAGGGGGCTGGGATGTGTGGGAGGTGCAGCAGACAGGAGAGGGTGTTGGGGGTGGGAAGCAGAATATGTGGGGAGCCTGAGGCCAGATTACCTTACTTGGCTGGGACTGGGTTTGGCTGTATGGACACTAAAATCAAAATGGAGTCTATGGACTAAACTGAAATCAAAATGGAACCTAAGGAACCTGAGAGATTTTTGCCACCAAAACCATCAGTTGTACACAGCATGTGGCTATGCACACAGTACCATTAAGCTGCACACAGCACGAAAGTCTGCACAAGGACCTCTAATTTTGCACTCAGCACACTGCATCTTTGCACTAGAGACTTATGGTGTTTCCCCACCCAGGGATCTTTAAAAGCACAGACCTCTGAAAGGATCGGGCTCCTTCCTCATCATCCGGTTAGTTGGCAGTTTCCATTCCCACCTGGAGGAGGATCACTGTGCTGTTATTGGAGACTGTAGCGAAGGCTGGGACCAGTTTTGTGACAGACCAGACACAACTCCACACTGCCAACAGGACACTCTGGTTCACTGATGTAGTGATTTCTCAGTATTGTGGGCCCTACCTACCTGATCCCACATCTCCGGATCAAGGACCACCACACAGTCCTATCCCGGTTACTGTGGTGAAGGCCTTTTCCGGAGACAAGAACTGTCCACCACCGTGGTGTGTGCACAACTTTCCTTCAGTTGCTGTCACATCAACAGACTAAATCTGGACTCCTCAGTGTTCCTCCCCTGAGGCTACCCCTAGCCAATGAGTAGAAGGTCCTGAGCCTCATGCAGTCATTGGACAGACTGAGTATAGAGTTCTCCTGTTCATTTTAGCTGTTCTATCTTCTATTACATCAGAGGGTGAGGGGTTAGTTTTATACAGTATTATATCCTATGGTTATTGTTTGTTGTGTTATCTGTTATATTCTACAATATATTCTTAAAATTCTAACATGTGTCTGTGTTTATTCGGACTGGAGAAATCCGCCGTTGATAGAGACAGTGGTTTCCAGGTCGGACCACCTTCTAGGACAAAGGCATTTTATATCAATTCAGATCAGGCCCCACTAAATTTGATTTACTACTGTGACTTTGCTAGTAACACAGCAGTAGCTAGACAGCTGGCTGGGCCAGGATCGCCGCAGCTATATTGTGGCCTCCTCTCATACCTAGGCTGCAGCAGGTATGATGGGGACTGGACTATAGGGCCTGCCCCAGGATCAGGGCTAGGGACAGGATGCTGTGGTCAGATGTATCAGACTGTGTTAGTCTGACTCTGCAAAAGCGGCGAGAAGTCCTGTGGCACCTTATAGACTAACCGAAGTGTTGGAGCATAAGCTTTCATGGGCAAAGATCCACTTTGTCAGATGCATGTAGTGGTAATTTCCAGAGGCAGATATAAATATGCAGGCCAGAATCAGGCTGGAGATGACCAGGTGGATCCAATCAGGCAGGATGAGGCCTACTTCTAGTAGCTGATCCGGAGGTGTGAATTCCAAGAGAGGAGAAGCTGCTTTTGTAGTTAGCAAGCCATTCACATTCTTTGTTTAATCCTGAGTTGATTGTGTCAAACTTGAAGATGAACTGTAGCTCAGCAGTTTCTCTTTGAAGTCTGGTCCTGAAGCTTTTTTTGCTGCGGGATGGCTACCTTTAGATCTGCAATTGTGTGTCCAGGGAGATTGAAGTGTTCCCCTACAGGTTTTTGTATGTTGCCATTCATAATATCTGATTTGTATCCATTGATTCGTTTACGCAGGGACTGTCCATTTTGGCCGATGTATACAACAGTGGGGCATTGTTGGCACGTGATGGCATATATTATGTTAGTGGATGTGCAGGAGAATGAACCAGTGACAGTATGGCTGATATGGTTAGGTCCTGTGATGGTGTTGCTGGTGTATACATGTGGGAAGAGTTGGCACCGAGGTTTGTTGCATGGATGGTTCCTGCTTTAGAGTTATTATGGTGCGGTGTGTAGTTGCTGGTGAGAATATGCTTCAGGTTGGTGGGTTGTCTGTGGGCAAGGACTGGCCTGCCTCCCAAGGCCTGTGAAAGCAAGGGATCATTGTCCAGGATGGGTTGTAGATCACTAATGATGCGTTGGAGATGTTTTAGCTGAGGACTGTAGGTAATGGCCAGTGGTGTTCTGTTGGTTTCTTTCTTGAGCTTGCCCTGTAGCAGGAGGCTTCTGGGTACACTTCTGGCTCTGTCAATCTGGCTCCTGATTGGGGCCTTGTTGACAAAACTTCATTTTAAATAAAGTAAAACATTATGTCCAACACAAAAGGTTTCAGCATTGTCTTTATTTATGGCAGGGGTGGGGAACCTTTTTTGGGTTGGGGGCTACTGAACTACAGAAAAAATCACTCACTGACCACACAAGTCAGAGGTAAAAAAAAACCCCAAACAAACAAACAAAAATGCAAAACCCTCCAAAAAACCCCAAACCTCATTGACACACCTCACTCCCCTGGTGCTTAAACCTCATGTGCAGGAGGGGCAGGGAAACCTGAGGTCTGGAATTCCAGGGCTAATGGATTTTTTGGGTCCCTGGGCGCTGGGATGGGGCCAAAAATGAAAACTTGGGGCTTTCTCCCCGCTACCTCAGGAAGCCGGTGCTGCCATTCCAATATTGTGGGGAGGCTGTGAGTCTGGAGCACCACCCCAGGCTTCCTGCTGCAGGAGGAGCAGGGGGAGGGGCTGAGTTTGAGCGGCAAAAGAGCCATATTTGGCTCTGTACTGGGCCATATTTGGCTTAGAAGCCATAGGTTGCCAACCCCTAGACTAAGCAAAGCCAATTCTTTCAGTCTTTCCTCCTAGGTCATGTTTTCTAAATCTTTAATCCTTTTTGTTGTTTTTCTCTGCAGTTAATATGTTTTCTTGGGGAAAACCATTTCCTTAACATGAAAATGTGTTACAAAATGTGAGATTTTTCATATTCACTGAGTGGAAAACAGGTAATCTGAAAAACAGTAACAATTAGACAAAATCAGGGGTGGATTTATAATAGAAATATACCATACCCTGACATGGGGCCCTCAGGGCCGGGCAGTCCAGCACTGGATCTGGCACCTCCTCCCAACACAGGGGGCAGCTGCTCCATGAGGGCCAGTCCCTCTCCAGAGTGGGCTGTGTGGGGGGCAGGTGAGCAGGGAGGGTCACTTGCAAGCAGCAGCTTCAGGCGAGCTGGCAGAAGGCAGTGAATAGTGCCAACATGGGCTGGAAGGCTTCAGAGGAGAACGGAGCAGCCGTATAGCTGGCAGTAGAAAAGCAGCACTTTGAAGTGGGAAAACAGTGCTTCTCTGTGGTCATCGGCTGTGCGGCTATCCTGTGCTCTTCTGAAGCCTTCCAGTCCATGTTCATGCTACTGCCTGCTACCTGGTGAGACGCTGCCTGTGGGGAGGGAGGTGCTCAGCTGGCTGATGGAACTGTGCCTTTCCCCCCGGTCACAATCAGGTGGAGCACAGGTGGGTCGCTGCCCACTTCTCCGGATAAGCTAGCACAGAGCCACTGGGGTGTCTGAAGCTGTCCTCCATGGCCATGGAGATCTTCATTATCCTTCTGTCCGTCTTCTTCCCCAGCTCCACCATGGGGGTTCTGTTCCTGTGCTGGACCCAAAGCACTACACCTTCTATCCAACGCACTGCCCTTCTGGAGGCCCAGACCTGTCCCATACACCTTGCCCAAGAGCCTGGCTATTGTGTCAGAAGCCCTGAGTGAGCCCTTAGTTCTGTGCCTGTGGCCCACACCCAGGTCTGGACCTGCGCTTAGGAGAGACAGAGGCTGGTTTTCAGCACCTCTGTGATAAAATGTTCCAGTGCCACTGGTGTTAAACATAACTGGGGAATGCATGGTCCAGACCACAGCCCACCCAGTCCTCCCCTGCTCTTCCAGACATTTTTAATCTGCCTAAAAATCAAGATAATTTTTAGCAATAATGAAATGATACCGAGAGTCAAAAACACCAAAAAAATGAAGGTGAGGCAATAAAAGACCAACCTAAGCAAAAAGATATGTTTGTCATTTTATTTTAAATATCTTGAAGTATAGAATAGAGAACATTCATCAAAACAAATGGACGAGGAAACATCTCAATTTGCCGAATTGTAGGGATACCACGACAAATAAAAAGTTGAACAAGTGAACTCTGAAGTGGCAATGGAACTACAAAATAGTGGTAATTTTGTGGAAGAAAGGAAAGAAACCTACCCTGAAGACATTGCATTATGGCCAAAATCTATTGTGGCTCAGGGCAGACCAACTTTTTAATGCACAGTCAATGTTTTACTAAAATGGCAGAGCAGTCAGAAACCAATTCACTGATAAAATAAAGAATGCCAAGTTCTATTCCATAACAGTCGATCCAACACCAGATGTGAGTCATGTAGTCCAGCTGACATTTAATGTTAAGATATCTGATTGGCAATGATGAAGTTGAAGAGTGATTTCTTTGTTTTGTCCAACTAAAATCCCACACTTCTGAATGCCTAGAGACAATGGTTTTGGAAATCATTGCAAATTTAGGTTTGGACATAAAAAATTGTCATGGGCAGAGCTTTGATAATGCCGTGAATATGGCAGGAAAATATTCAGGTCTACAGGCAAGACTGAAAAATGCAAATCCCTCTTCTTTATTAATACCATGTTTTAGCCTTCCCTTAAATTTAATCTGCAATGCTGCAGGTGCATTTTGTGAGAAAGCTACACTTTTTTTACTTTGTTTAAAACACGTATGCTCTTTTTTTCAGTTTCACACATAGGTGGAGAATGCTGCAATTACACTTGGAGCAGGCAAATGGAAAACATTTGGCAGTCAAAAGAATTTGTGATACCAGGTGGTCTGCTCATGCAGATGCTTTTTGGCTTTGAATATGAGCTATAATGTTAATTATATTAACATTATTAAGCATAGCTACATCAAATTCTGAAAAACCACGTGCAAAAACCAAAGCAAAAACCTTAGCACAAACGTTTGAAAAATATGATATTGCTGGTTTTACTATTTTGTGGAACCATTTACTTCAAAGAATTAATGCCATCAACAAATCACTGCAAAAAGTTGATACAAATTCATTGAATGCTGCAGTTGTTAGCCTCAATTACAAGTTTTGTCATCGAAGTTCAAAGTAACTATGGAAGCAGAGGCACTAATATTAACAGCAAATATATGTTCCTCTGATATATCTGATGAGAAGCATAAAAAAACAGGAAGTTATTTTTCAATGAAACTAGAGACAATTAATTCAATTTAAAAGGGAAAGAGAAGATCATTGTTGAGACTGTCAGTGTTATTTGTGGCACAAAAATAGTTTAATTGCAGAATCTCTAAAGAAAACTGTTGATTTATTTTGCCTGTTTTTTGACAGACGTATGGATGAAGATGCAAAAAGGCACTACAGTGAGAAATTAAGTGAATTTTACTGACAGGACATAGACACAAATCTTTTTGAAGAAGAAGAGAAATATTTTTTTTCATTTTATCAAAAATGATGATATCTGTGCTCATGATCACCAGTTGATTTGTATAGACTTGTACATGATGGTTTGCAAGCAATCTTTCCAAATGTAGAAACCATTCTGAAAGTATTTTTAACAATACCTGCCACAAATGGTTCTGGGAAACATTCTTTTTCTCTATTAAAACAAGTTAAAATTATTTGTGAAATACAATGAGTCAGGAACATTTGACAAGTTCAGCAATATTGACAATTGAAAGTGTCTCTTTACAAAATATTACTTATGATGATATAATTGATGATTTTGAAAGAAAAAGTGTAGAAAGAAAGCTATCCGAATAAATATTTTTTCAAACTGAATAAGTTTCTTCAGAGGAAGTTAACTTTACTTTTCCATTCATACATCATCTATACATCTTACGTTTACACATTTTTCACGTTAGCTCAATGCCAATACAAGCTGTCATCTAGACCAGAAGTTTTCAAACTGTGCTCCAAGAACTCCATTCAGGTGAACTGAAGAAAGATTATTATGTTTTTTCATAAAGCGCTCTTATCCAAAGCACTTTAAAATAGTTAGCTCATGCTACAAACAATATTTTCAAAGATCATAAAGTGGTCAACTGAGACCCTCAGCAATTTTCAAGTGGTCTTTGAAAAAAAGTTAGACTACAAAAACAATCAAGGTATATCACTTTATTTTCATTTACTTCTTATTACTTATAATATAGGAGGAAGAGGATAAAGAAAAAAGAATGAAAAATGGGAAGGACAGGAACACTGAAAGTTCTTTGTCTTGACTGGGTCCCCAGAGGGGCTCCCAAAATGACACTGAGCACGAGGCCCCACTAACTCTAAATCCGCCATTGGACAAAATGAAATTTTAAAAATTAATCCTTCTAGATTAGTGATTTATCTAATAACTGAAGCTTGTTTTATGTACATCTGAATAAATGGGCTTGTCTTCTAATGTGCACCAACATGCTGCACATTAGGGTGTGTCTACACAGCGAAGTTATTTTGGAATAATAGCCATTATTCCAATTATGCAAGCCTCTATGCAGCAATTTCGTTCTTTCGAAATAATTTTGAAATAATGGATGGCTTATTCCGACTTCTGTAAACCTCATTCTATAAAGAATAACGCCTATCATGAAGTAGCTATTTTGAAATAAGGAGTGTGTAGACACTCTACTGCTGCTATTTCGAAATAGCCCCTCACCAGTCTAAGTTATTTCTCCTGGGGCTCTAAATCAAAATAGCACATCTACATTAGGGAAGCTGGCCTCAGATTAATTTTGAGGCGTCCCTGCAATGTAGACGTGCTATTTCAAAATAAGCTATTTCAGAATAACTACTCCAGACTAGCTTATTCGGAAATAACTGCAGTGTAGATGTAGCCTAAGTGGCCTATGTCAACTCTGCTGGAACACACTCACATTTCCTTAGTGCACACTGTCAGTATACAATTCAAATAGTGAAAAAGTGGACGTAGTACTATTGAAACAATACTACATTAGTGCACACCTGGGAACATTTAGAATAGCCGGCGAGATTCAGTGATGGCAACTTAAGTAAATAAGCAGTCCCACAAACTGCTAGAGCTTTGAATCCACCCATCGTTTCCTTATTACACTCATGTTCCCATGCTTCAGTTTTATACCTTATGCCTCCCAAGGTCTCTGACTGGACTGCCTTTAATTCCATCTAAGACTTGTGGATAGCTAGATAAGTAGCACAAGTGGCATTTACATGTTCCCGTCCTTAGATAAAAACAATCGAGAAAGCTTCACAATTTCTAAGGTTACGTTAAAACTGTTTGAGAGTTCTGTGATGCTCAGTATAACAGCAGCCTGTGTCCTTCCAGAAACCAAAATCAGCAACATATTTTGTATCCTTAAATCTCTTGAATGTAACAACCTTTATTTTGGACAGCTACAAGGGGTACCATTAAAGAGTAAATATTAGAGGAGTATACAAAAATGATAAACAGGGGTATCAGAGAACATGAAAGAAGCAGTATCTCACATTCCACCTTTAACAATGAACATTGTATTCATCTGTCATTTGTGAAATAGTTTAGACCTATAAAAGCACAGGAAGAACCTAGTACCATAAAGCATACTTCATTTAACTCTGCCACAAAGAGTTTTATTTTGGTGCTTCAAGAGCAATGTACTAGAGTCTCTATCACCAGAGATATAACCAACAATTCTTTACATGGTCTTGTGTTCTGCATTACTCTGATAAATAAATCTAGCCCTCTTGAATATTCCATATATCCAGTTGGAAATGTCATTTTTAATCACAGCTAAATGGAAGGAGTAGATGTGAAATGATGCTGTATACAATAATATCAGCTCTAAAGCTTACAAGCCCAATAAACCCCATACAAATATGGATTTGAGCTTTGATTTTCTTCATCTCTTTTGATTTTGCATATTTTTCATGCCTTTATGTCATTAGGATTTGAGAGGAAACTGTAGGCAGTTTGCTAAATGTTTTCCTTTCAGCCCTCAATCCTTTCAAGCAAAATTATATCATCGAAACAGTCATTAGTTTATCATTATTGCCCAAATATATCCCTATAATGGCAGTGTCCATAGAGAAGGGCTTGCAACCTAAGGGTGCATCTACACTGCATCAGCAGCTCGAACTAAGCTAAGCAATTGGAGCTATGCAAATTGCATAGCTTATTTTGAGTTAATGTCAAAATAGCTTCTTTTGGGATTTGGCACTGTCTACACAGCACTTATTTCAAAATAAATCACTATTCCAGTACATCCCTTGCTCCTCATGAAAAGAGGTTTACAGGGATATCAGAATAGCAAGCCTGTCATATTTTGAAATAATGGGCGTGCTCAAAAGACATGGAACACCGCTGCAGTGTAGACATAGCCTACGTGTTTCAGGTTAATTCCTCCCTTCTTCCAAACCTATCATCATCTTGGATACCTTCAATGTTAATTTCTGATTTGTTCTATACCTTCTAGAAAGCGTCCAATATATGTAATCTAAAATAGACAGTACAAAGGCCAAAGTTGCTAAGCACAGAAAGCCAATAGTAATACACACAAATATTGAAACTTTTACCTTTTATTTCATGGGAAAAAAGTTTTGAATTAAACAAGAATTCCAACTAGCAACACTCCTGAAGTTAAACATGTTTTATATCAAAATATAACTTCTTACCCTTTAATATTTGAACTATATGTTGTCAATCTCATCTAATTAGTAGAGCTGGTCAGAACATTTTACAAAATTTCATTTTGTAAAAATGTGCTGTTTTCTGAAAGCCAAAGCATTTCATAGGAATATATTTGTTTTGATTAAGATTTTCATCTGGAAGGTATTTGGTTGGTTGGTTTTGGTTTGATTAGACAGAAACTGTGACAGGGTGTACCAGCCGCATTGGGAAAGCTGAGCCTAACCAGGTTCACCTGGCTGAAGAAGCCCTGCCCCCGGAGCACTGCTAAGCATGCTCAGGATGCAGCCCAGGTATAAAAGCCTAGAGAAGGCATGTCAAACTCGAAGCCTATTGAGGGCCACACAAACAAACCTGATAGCTTTCAGGGCCACCAATGTACGTCTATCAGAAAGTCGTAATTATTTATTATTATAGATTATGTTTTAGGTATATTGTACAATATTTTTGTTTGAATATAATACAATAATTTGATGTTTAAAATTGTTATATGCTCATATATAATAATTTTTATAATTTTTAAATATAAATTTAAGGTACTTTTTAATTATTTTTATATGATTCATAACTTGTTTTATTGAAATAAAAACAAGTATAGACCAAAACAATAAGGGAGAGACTCATATTTCATAATAATTGCTTTACCCTGGCAAACAATAGCCTTTGAAATTTTCTTTAAAGAAACACAGTGTAAACGAGGTACATGCAGATTCTTTTTTTGCCCTGGAATTTAAATATGACATATGTGTTGGCTGCCTAATTCTGCATTCATACCCTCCTCCCTACCTGCTCTAAGTGTCTATTTGTCCCCAGAAGGATTACCAAAACAAATCAAGTTGCTTGCAAAGCTGGCCTTTATGCTATCCTTAGGATTTCTTAAACTTTGCACCTTCAAAGGTACATGTAAAATAGTACATGTAGACATGTAAAAAAGGTACATGTAGAGATACCTTTAGAGTGGGATATTGTAGTCCATGGCTCTCAGTGTGTTGCGGTGGGATTCCCCGCTGAGAGAGCAGTAGACCGTGTCACTGCTAATGTGGCCCTAGTCTGGGACCTGGTGGAATAAGGAGAGCCCAGTCCCCCTACCACTTCCTCAACCCCTGATTTGGGGGTCCAGCATCAATCTATTACTGACTCCAGCGGCTGGGCTGCACTGCCCCAATGAAAGGGGCATTGACTAGAGACTTCAGCTGCTAGGCCATATTGCCCTGGTGAGAGGGGTGTTTCCTAGAGACTTTGGCTATTAGGCTGTACTGCCCCTGTACTGCTATTAGGGGCATTGGTGTCAAACCACAGTTGTGTTACAGGAAATAAAGGATTGTTTGTGGTCCCAAGAAACCCAGGGACTCGGCAGTACCCCCTGGGAGTGGGGCGAGCATCACCCCACAACAAAGACACAGATTAAACAACCAACTCTAAGGGTGTGTCTAGACTACAGAGTTTTGTCGACAAAAGTGGACTTTTGTCGACAAAACTATACCTGCGTCCACACTACCGCTGAATTCTGT
The DNA here is from genome assembly GCF_049634645.1 of Pelodiscus sinensis. Classification (NCBI taxonomy): domain Eukaryota; kingdom Metazoa; phylum Chordata; order Testudines; family Trionychidae; genus Pelodiscus; species Pelodiscus sinensis. Next base: position 34,753,659 of record NC_134718.1, on the reverse strand, counting down.
CGACATAACATCAACAGAACTCAGCAGTTTTGTCGACGCTGGTAAACCTCATTTCACGAGACATAACGCCTTCTGTCGACAGAGTTCTGTCGACAGAAAGCGTTATTGCATGTAAACTGTCGTTGCGTCTACACTGCCATGTTGACAAAGCAGCTTGCTTTGTTGACAGAACTGAATGTAGTGTAGACGCTCTTTGTCGACAGAAGCTTTGTCGACAGTATCTGTCAACAAAACTTCTGTCGACAAAAGCCTGTCTAGACACACCCTAATTGAAAAGCTCAGGTTTTTATTTTGAAAACAGATAGTTCAACACAATTTTGTCCCATGAAAGTGTTCAAAAGATTTTATTTTCATTCTAATGTATAATGAAAACAAAATTCAAAACTTTCAAAGTTGCCATGAAATTGAACGGTCATTCTCCAAACAGGTCTACCAGTTAAGACCAGACTGTAACACATAGAGCAGTGCCTTGTCCATCAAACTCGTGTGACTACTATGCAAGAAGGTGCTCTATAACATGAAGAAGGTATCACCATTTCGACATCATAGACTGACGTTTCTATGTAGGACCATTTCTTTCAATGTGATTGCACATTATCAAATTAAAGTCTGTAAGCACTAATACCATAAAACTATCATTAATAAAATAATAGTAAGTAATGATAAGAAAACTGTTTGCATTCCAAAAGATACGTACCTTTTAAGAGCACATGTGGAATTAACAGGGAAGCTGCTTAAGCCAGATTCCTGGTTGTGATAACTGAGCTATGACTTCCTTTTGCTTTTGGTTCATCTTTTGCTTTTGGTTCCTCACTGCACTATCCATAGACCTAGCACGGAAAATTGGCCCACTACAATATTTCTTCAAGGGGCATCCAATCAATACAAGGAGTTTAAAAGTGATTTAAAATCTAAATTAGGAAATGGATAAGGTAAGATTTTAAAAGCAGAAACTCATATTTATTTCCAGGAACAGAATGATTACGATATGACTACAGTTACGTAATGTAATCTACAGTGCGCAAATTTAATGTACATTGTTAAGCCTATCTACTATTGTGTCATAAACTTTTCATAAAACATTCTATCAAGATGCTGTCCATATATTCTGAACATCATTGTTCTCCATATTACCTGGATCTGTGCATATATAGAATACTATCTTTGTTTATTCTTTTCTCTATTGCTCTACTACTTTTGCTGAGCTGAAACATGTCAGTCTAAACTCCCTTAGCTTTCACTGTCACTACTTTACAGTGTTTATTACATCAAGTACATAACTAAGGGACTCTGCAATATGGAAAAATATAATCCTGATTTGCTTGCTTTCTAAATGCGTGACTGCTGCTTCCATCATTTCCCCCTTAAAGCATACACTACCATACAGAACAGCCCAGAAACCAGAACATAGAGAAGAAACTCAACATGCATATAACTGAAACAGTTTTAAAAACAAGAATGAAAATTAAAAACATTTGAAGTTATTTCTATGCACCTGCATTGCATAAGTTAATGTAAATTAAACATTTCAATACTACAAAGAAGTATTTGCAAGCTGAGAGGTTCTCAATGGTAGGCAAAATTATTTTATTAAACAGAATAGGAAACAGTTGTATAGTTTTGTGTAATCGTGAAATGTACCCAGGAGACAATTGCCTAAGTCTGTTACTATTAGTCAATATCTCTAAATACTGTATGTATGAAGAAATTAACTGCTGCTAGTAGACACCATTTTGGCATGAAAAATAGTTTGTAACTAAAGGGTAAACACATTTGATTTTACTAGAAAATGAAATTTAAATATATGGGTGCATCGTATACTCAGCTATCTTAGACAAAATAGAATGTGCTTAATGTATCTCATACTAATACACAGCATAGAAAGAGTGTATTGTCATCACAACACTGTTATCACAACCACTCATGTTACAAGCTAATTTCAGCCAAAGCAATTCTGAGCAAAGATTTGACATGTTAATTCAATAGTAGATATTTTATTATCAATATTTCTAATTGGCGAGTCTCAGGTCTGGGAAGCTAGTTTAAAATGGAATCGATGAAGACCTCATGTGGATGAGGGTCATTTAACCCTGAGAAGCCTGTAAGGCAACCTCACTGACTGAGGATATGTCTACACTAAAAAGTTAATTCGAACTAACAGCCGTTAGTTCAAATTAACTTTCATAGGCGCTACACAGGCAAACCGCTAGTTCGAACTTAATTCGAACTAGCAGAGCGCTTAATTCGAACTAGATAAATCTCATTCTACGAGGACTAACGCCTAGTTCAAATTAAGTAGTTTGAATTAAGGGCTGTGTAGCCACTTAATTCGAACTAGTGGGAGGCTAGCCCTTCCCAGCTTGCCCTGGTGGCCACTCTGGGCACAACCAGGGAAACTCTTCTGCCCCCCTCCTGGCCCCGGAGCCCTTAAAGACCCACGGTCTGGATACGGTGCCCATGCAAGGTGCAAGCCTGCCAGCGCCCAGCTAGCAGACCCTGCACCTGGCATGTCACGAGCCAGCCACCCGCTGCCACCCAGCCCTCCGCCTCTTCCCGGGACCAGGCTGGCGGCTCCCAGGAGCCTGCCCGGGGCCGCAAGAGGTGGGCGCCCGCCTGGTCTAGTGCGGAGATTGTGTACCTCATCCAGGTTTGTGGGGAGACCTCCAACGTCCACAACCTCCGCACTAGGCACAGGAAAGTGGCCGTCTAGGGCAGGATGGCTGCCAACCTGGCCATCAAAGGCCACATGCAAACCCAGGAGCAGGTTTGCATGAAAATCAAGGTGGTCCAGTGAGACCCCGACCCTGCGCCCTGAGCTTAGAACATAAGACCATAAGAACGGCCGTACTGGGTCAGACCAAATGTCCATCTAGCCCAGTAGCCTGTCTGCCGACAGCGGCCAACACCAGCTACCCCAGAGGGGATGGTCCGAAGACAATGACCAAGCTATTTGTCTCGTGCCATCCATCTCCAGCCTTCCACAAACAGAGGCCAGGGACACCGTTTCTACCCCCTGGAAAATAGTACTCCATGGACCCAACCTCCATGACTTTATCAAACTTCTCTTTAAATTCTGTTATAGTTCTAGCCTTCACAGCCTCCTGCGGCAAGGAGTTCTACAGGTTGACTATTTGCTTTGTGAAGAAGAACCTTCTGTTACTAGTTTGAAGTCTGCTACCCATTCATTTCATTTGGTGTCCTCTAGTCCTTCTATTATGGGAACTAATGAAGAACTTTTCTTTAAGCACCTTCTCCACACCACTCATGCTTTTATAGACCTCTATCATATCCCCCCCTCAGTCTCCTCTTTTCTAAGCCGAAAAGTCCCAGTCTCTTTAGCCTCTCTTCATATGGGACCTGTTCCAAACCCTTGATCATTGTAGTTGCCGTTTTTGGAACCCTTTCCAAGGCCAAAACATCTTTTCTGGGGTGAGGAGAATCTGAAGAACAGTGCAGTAATCTGAAGAACATTCATTGCCCAATATAACCAGCCTCCTTTGGCTCATAGCGCTGGTGGGCTTTCCCCAAGCACACACTAGCCATAAGAGAAGGAAGGAAAGCATTAGACTGACTGTGTTTCACTGTAATTTCTTTATGATCATTCAAGACCAACTATTTTTCTGCCAGAAGGTACATGGGAACATAGCAAAGATTGGTGTGTACCTGAATCTTGAAACAACAGAATTCCTTACATCCTAATCCTGATCTCTGCCCTTGAATGAAGTTTGGCTTGATTGGGTTGACAGCTATCTCAGCATCTTCACTGGATATGAAAATGGTTTTTATTGCTATTCTTTATCAGGAGCTTATTGTCGTCCTTGCTATCAGCATTTTGTTGCCAACCTGTGTAACTTTGCTGTAAGTCTTGCTATACACTGTATTTTTCTTAAAACCCTAGCTCCTGACATGATATAAGTACATAAGAAGCTCAACTTCCATTGATATAAATACGTTTTAGCACTCATGTTGTGGAGAAAAGTTGATAATAAATTGAAATAATCTAAAATGTATGTATTTTTAAACTCATGATTCTTAATTCATTATTTTGGAGGCCTGACTCATGAATTTTAAACACTCAGTGTTAGCAATACTGGTTCTGGCACAGACTGATAACCTCTGTTTTGGGTGAAATACAATAATATATGGTGCATAAGTGCACAGTAGTAGGCCAAGCAACACAGCACTGCTCTTGTATTCAGTGAATGATTTTGTAATCCATAAATTACAAGGTCCTTCACACTGAGTAACTCAGTGACATTCTTCAATGAGAATGAAGATACCTCACAGGCAAGTGACAACTCAATGACAAAGAATATTCCAGCAACCACATGCTTCATTATTACAAATGCAACACACAACTGCTCTTTTGGTATCTAGTGTGTCAAAATGCAAATGTTTTTGGTGAGTGGCATATTTAAAAGTCAGTTACAAAACAGATTTGTCCATATGGCTCACAGTATTCAAGAGTTTGTATAGTAGTACTGTATGGCTGTGTCTACACTGGGCCACTTATTCCGGAAAATCAGCCGCTTTTCTGGAATAAGCTGCGAGCTGTCTGCACTGGCCCTTGAATTTCCGGAAAAGCAACGACACTCTACTGTACAAAATCAGCCGCTATTCCGGAAAAACTATTCTGCTCGCGCTTGGGCATAAGTCCTTATTCCGGAACACTGTTCCGGAAAAGGGCCAGTGTAGACAGCCCAGTAGTCTTTTCCGGAAAAAAGCCCCGATTGCAAAAATGGCGATCGGGGCTCTTTTCCGGAAAAGCGTGTCTACATTGGTCACAGATGCTTTTCCGGAAAAAGGGCTTTTCCGGAAAAGCAGCCTGCCAATGTAGACGCTCCTTTTCCGGAAAAACTGAAAACGGAATAGTATTCCATTTTAAGCAGTTCCGGAAATTCATGCCACTGTAGACACAGCCTATATGTACTATTGAAGTTATTCTGGTAGTATATCCTGGGCATCAATGGCTACAACTTATCTTTTGTATACACAAGGCTTCCTATGCAACCTGTGGTTGCATGCTTATTTTTATATGTGCTTCTAACAATTTTGGTGGATACCATATGTGTATTTTGTAGACTCCACAATATATACCTACAGTAGAGCACTTCACTCTATGTAATCATGTATTTGCTGCCTCCAATTCCTTGTTCTTGTCTCCCCCTAAAGAAATGGACTGGGGTAAGTAATGGGACCCCTTTTTGCAGTCCAGCATATTAACAAACTGACTGTTCACCATTAGCTCACTTACAAACCTTTCAGCCCCCTTCCTCATGCTCTACAGTTACACCCCCAAACCAGTTCTTACCTCTTTTCTGCTATCTTGCAGATAGCTGACAGGAAGTCTGGTGAGAGCTGGCTGCCACAAACTATTCCTCAAGCTCTTAATTCAAGCCTGGAACTCAGCACTTTCTGTATAGGATCCCTCTTTAGAAGGTAACACCTCCTGCTGCTATTATGTGACTCAGGGTTCCCTGTGTATTTGGCATGTGGAATTGTTGTTTCAGGCCAATTAAACAAGCCAAATATACAGGGAAGCCTTAGAACTTAACTTCATTTGCAGGTTTGAGACCCATCACACTACCTTCCATATCCTAATGACTTAAAAAAAAAAAACAATGGGTACTTAAGAACAAATTTCACCTTCTCTATCACCTTCATGTAACATGAACACTCTGATTGACTTTGTATCCTCCCCTTTTTCCCTTCCTTCTCTTTCCCTCTCCCCCCCCCCATATTTATTTTTAAACTGGACCTTTAATACTCCATTCATCCGAAGAAGTGGGTTGTGCCCACAAAAGCTCACGATGCCATCTACATGTTTTGTTAGTCTAAAAGGCTAACTAGACTACGCTTTATTTTCAAAAGAGGATATGCAAATTCCTGCTGAATTTGCATATCTTCTTCTAATCTCACTTTTGAAAGCGGGTCTTTCAAAAGTGAAAGTAGTCTGGACATGTTTTTTAGGAGGAAAAACCCTTTTTCGAAAAACCATGTAAATCTCATTTTTTAAGGAAGAGTGGTTTTTTGGAAAAGTTCTGTTTTTTTCCGAAAAAACCACATCCAGACTACTTTCACTTTCAAAAGACCCGCTTTTGAAAGTGAGATCAGAACAAGATATGCAAATTCCCACAGAATTTGCATATCCTCTTTCAAAAATAAAGCATAGTTTAGACGTACCCTAAGGTGCTACTAGACTATTCAATGTTTTTTAAGGTTGGTTAGTTTATGTCTTTTATGGGACCTGTTTGAGATGTGAGAGAAACAAGGTTTCAACCTTTCACAGAGCTCTTCTTCAGGTTTGGGAAATGTTTTCAGTGTCTCACAGCTAACTACAAGTTGGAACAGATTGTTTCACATAGTTAGCACACTCTTCAGAGTGAACTACAACCTCTCCAGGCATGGAGGAAAAGGAGAAAAAAAGTGTCAGGGCGGGAGTAGATAGGGGCTTATCTGTTGTTATAATAAACCATAAATCCAGTGTCTCTAGTCCATAATTTGTAGTGTCCAGCAAAAGTAAGAATTTGAACCTCCAAGTATATAATTTGAAGGTGCTGTCCACCTTTCCTTTGGGGATGAGGACAGAGAGGTCAGATATGGAGTGATTGTTTTGTGAAGAGTATTCATCCACAGGTGATATGGTGTTTTTGTCTTTCATCATTTTTCCATGCAAATTTATTCCAGATTGTCAGCCGACGGTCAGGGCAGTGAGTCCCTTATGACCGGCTGAAGTTCTTTTAAATTGTGCTTGGTTCTGTTACAGCAACTGAAGGAGTCAGGTTAAAGCTTAAACAGTTACTATTTTATTGTTACAGGGTAAACTTAGCTGTTAAATGCTACTACTGTGTTACAGATAACACAGACACTACAAAGGACAGGACAGAAATTACACTAATAAGTCACTTACAGGTACCATGAAACCCTTTGGTTCTCTGAGCTCTTATTAAATGCATGCAAAATAGACACATAGTGTTGTACCAAATAAAAGCAAGCAGGATCTTATGAGGGGGATAAGGCAAAAAGCCACATTTATTGTAAAGATAATAATGAAAACAAAGAAAAGATAGAAGCAAACAACGTTGTTTAACTACTTATTCCTAACACTACTTAACCCTTATACACTTATATATATATATATAAACCATTCATTCATACATCCATTCATTCAAGTTCTGTGTATAGTTACCAGCCTGGAAGTTGCTTGTGACAGAATACTGGCCAGGTATTCTGTACACAAGTGATGGTAGTGGGGAGCGAAGTCCTGATCAGATGCGCATCTGAAGCTCCTGGTGGGCTGGCAGCAGAACCTTGGACTCTGATTCCATAGTTTTTTAGTCCAGTTCTTATAGGAATTTCTTCCTATGCCAGTCTATGGAAATTGCTGTATCATGCTGATGTCTCCAGGGTGGCTGCCAGGTGCTCATCAGTGATCTCATCGGGTGGACCTCCAGTTTCTCCACTTGACACCTTTTGGTTGCACTGGCACCTGACGCCTTCTTCAGCCCTTTGTTGCTGTATTCTCAGGCTGGCACCTCTCAGAACCATTCACTCATCGTCCAAGCACTCTCTCATACATTCATACAGTATTTTGTATAATAATAAAAGTTGTAGTTACAGAAAGTTTCTGGATGGTATTGCTTAAAACATTCTCTGAGTGCTGAATAAAGTTACAATGTTTTAAAGAGAACAGGCCTCAATTAAGTAACAATGCCCTTAAGTCAATTACAGGGCTTGGCTCCCATAGCAGAGTTAGTGGCTTGACAATGCATTGTTACAATGTATCTCTGCAATGTCAATTTCAAGCAGCCCCTTGCACAAGCTTGAGTATGCCCTGGAGCGCAGGGGGGGGGGGGGGGGGGGGGCTGTTTCTGGTTACATAGGATTATATTCTTAACAGTTCTAAGTTACATGACCTAATACATTATATTCTAAAGGGACAATAATAATCATAAATCTAAACATTTAACAATCTTAACAAATAATAATAATAAGAAGAAGAATCTTAATAAATCTAAACACTTTAAGTTGTGGGGAACAAATTATGGGGAGTCACTTCCATTTGGAGGAATCATTTTCAATACATTAATATGTTATCCCCACATACTCCCCCTTTTGACACTACGATATCTGGTATACTCGTAGTGTCACTTTGTATTTAATCTGTTTAAGAGAAGGTATCGTGAGGCAACATGTGTTTGTGATTGTAATGTAACAAATATTTTCTTTATCCAGGTCAGGTGACTTTGCACAGAGCGAGAGAAAAAAAATAGTGATTTTATCCAGGGCAGCTTGGGAAACAGTTTGAAACCCAATTAACAGTGCATGAATGTATGTGCTCTTATCCCACATAGTGTAGGCATCTTTGCATTTAGCCCTGAAAACAAAATTGGTGGTGTGCCTCAGTTTCCCTTTTTACATCACACACCAATTTTGGAATTCCCCTTTCTTAGGTGAGAAGCTTCAACACTAATTACAAGTATGAACAGTAAAATACCAGTGTACAAGGCTTTTGAACATACAATGTGCTCTTGGGTACAATTTTTTTTTAAACCATTTCCAGGGTTTTGGTACAAAATCCTTCACATTGGAACATTGTTACATTCTTAGTAACTGCAGTACAGTGGTTATGAAAGTTAGCATAAGTAGCAGGAACAAATCCATCCCAAGTGTACGCTGACAATTTTGGGTTTTTAGGTTGAAAAATCTGCAGCCTTCCTTGGCCACATAGGTCTTGCCCCATTGCCCTGTGGTTTCAAATGCAAAACTCCCTCTTTCAAAGACAAAAGGCCTGGCTGGGTGTGCCTCCCCTGGGAACACTCCTGTCCCAAACACACTGACTTTCCAGCAAGCTGGTTATACTCAGTTACTTGGTTGCCAGACTGCTCCAATTCCCTGGCTGATTCTGCCTCTTCTGAAACAACCCTCAGTCCCTCTGAGATCTCTCCACGGCCATCTACACTGGGTTTCTCTAAATGCAGTTAACATGTTTAATGCTTATTGAACCTTTCCTGCCTAGTGCAGATTATCTTTAACACAGTATACTAGCTAGTCAGACAGACAGACATGAGACAAACACAAAACATAAAACAATCTTTGTTGCAACAATACATCCATGGTGTTGTAGGGTATTTAGCTGGTACCAGCTTGTCCTGATTTTCTGAAAGACAAAACAAGAACATACTTCTACCCCTTTGGGGGTGGCATTATTATTTACATACTTTCTTTTTTTATTTTACAAATATGCTTTCATGTCTCTTTGCTTACAATTACTCCTATAGTTAAATATTTTTGTTTTGTAGCAAAACAGGTTTCAATGGTTTTTACCCCTTTTTGTGGGTGAATTACCCCACTGTGTAATTATTAAATTTAGGAGGTGTACTTTAGTTTTCCTCTTATACAGCAGACTAAGTTAGTAAGTTTCTGCTGTGTTAGGTTTATGAATAGAGAGTAGCCAAGAAGCATTATTACTATAATTCTGGGAGGGTTTTAAGTGTGAGATGTGTTTCCAATGATTATTTTAACATTTTAAAGGTTTTTCTTTTCTTTTCTTTTTTTTTTTTTTTAAGAGAAAATCATGTACATATTACAGGGTTACTTATGAACAGTAGCATCAAATAACAAGTAGCCCTGTGGATCTTACCAATAGATGTTTAAGTATCCTGTGATAGCATGCCTTTTATTTAGACAACTTAGCTTTGAGACCAGTGTGTTTAAAACCATTTTGAAATTTTTTTCATATGCAGACCCCTTTTTGTTCTGGTCTCAGGTAGTTTGCTAATCAAACTATTTATTTACCTGCAAACATTTTTATTTTTATTTTTTTATTTTTTTTTTTTTTTGTGCTGCCAGCTAGGGCATTTGCACCACAGACACTTTCTGGCTTGCTTTTAGATTAAAAGCTGTTTGTAGCTTTGTTTTAAAAAGGGACACAATAACTTTTGCCAGAGATTTACAGTTTTGAGTTTTTACTTTAAGTCCTGCTCTCTCTTACAGCAACCTGAAAAGGAAATTACATCCTGTTGTAGCTCCTGAAGCCCTCCAAGGATTTTAATTTGTTTGCAGTTTTTACCTCCTTCTACAATATACATTGCATGTTACAGGAAAACGTGCATACTTGGTTTATAATGTTATTTAGCCATATTAATTTTTGCATAGGGTGTAACTATTTCTTTTATGCTCACTGAGTTTTCCTATACTTTTATTAAACCACTTGGTATGAAATGGCTTTACTGAAAACAAAACAAACCAATTTGTTTTAAGCATACAAAACAGTTTACTAACCTACAAAACAGGAATTCTGGATCTTAAAAACTTTACCTACTATTTACACTATATTTACACACAGATGCATGCCTATATTCTCTGAATATTTCTAACACTATTTTTACATACCTGTACAAAGATTACATTCACTTTTATTCATTTGGGGGTAGTTAAGTTTCCAATAGTACCCTCTTGAAGTTCTTTAGTGAAATTTGCCTGGATTATTTACAGACACTCTTTTGGAAAAGGGCCCATTTTTCCTTCAGAATGGCTGCAAAGAAACCAAGAAGTCTTTTCCTATAACATTTTAGCATTTTTACAACTGCTCAATTCCTTCCATACTCTGTAGAGTTAACTTTTCTGTGGGTTTTTTTTTTTCTTAAAACACTTTATTTCTTAAAATGAAAACTGGCCTTGCTTCAGATATTACTTCTTGTAAGTATTGTTTTAAGAATTTAGATTTACAGTACCTGTACTTACTGCTTTTTCTTAGTTCTACCACAAAGCCTTCAATCTATCTTTTGCCTGCCTGCTTGTCTGGGCCTGATTCTGTTTTTTCTTGCTGAATGGCCCTTTTCCATGGACACAGGCTTTGTCCCATTACCAGTTTAGCAAGGAGGGTGGCCTCGTTCACTAAACCCCACACCTCCTGGTCCTCTTTTTGAAGCATATCCCTGAAAACTTTGAGAGTGCTACTTTAACTCTCAGTACCCATCCTTAAGGGAATCTAGCTGTGTCTGGGTACTGAGGGACAGACATTTCCACCTTTTTGCTTTTGCAGCAGAGGCTTTTACATTTTGCAGTTTCCTATTTGAATTTTTATAATTAGTTAATTTGAGGAACACCTTATTACAGGTTTTATAAGAGCCAAACTGAATCTGTGTTTTTTTTTTTCCCCTTTTTCTTTTGGGTTTAGCTTTTTCTGCAGAGAGATATTTTTTTTTCTTCTTTGCAGGTAGCTAAGTGGAGGTAACTGTTATTACAAGCCTCCCATAATAGCCAAATTGCTGCTGCATATCCTTTGGCAGCATTAGAAGGTTTGTACATGAGGATATACTGTGCCAATCTATCCTCTAGGTCCAAAATATTACAAACATCTTCAAGGGCTTGTCCAAGGACTTGTACCCATATCTCTGGAGGATTTGTTTAAAGGGTGTTATTTTTTTATAAAAGGTGAGGTTTGAGCTCCTTCAAACTCTATTCTTCCCTCTGAGACTGCTTTCCCTGGACTTTTCTTAAACATCTTTAATACTTGTGTAGTTTCCTTTATCACCCCTGAACCCTTGCAGCGAGTGACACAGCCTAGACTATTAATTAATAATCGTAGCTTCTTTTTACAGCCTAAATTATTTTAATAATTGTAGCTTCTAGTTACACAGCCTAGATTATTCCAATGAATAATCGTAGCTTCTTACACAGCCTAGATTATTCCAATAATAGTCGTAGCTTCTATTTACAGCCTAAATTATATCAATAATTGTAGCTTCTAGTTACACAGCCTAGATTATTCCAATGAATAATCGTAGCTTCTTACACAGCCTAGATTATTTCAATGAATAACCATAGCTTCTATTTACAGCCTAAATTATTTCAATAATTGTAGCTTCTTTTTACTATGAGCTCTTTTGTGAAGCCTCTACCCTCTGGAGGTCAGCAGGCTTTGGTTAACCAAAAAAAAAAAGAGAGAAAAAGAAAAAAAAAAATAGAACTGCTCTCTGTAGAGTCAGCTGTGTGCACACCAATGTTCACAATACCTGGGGCTCTTTACCAATATTCCCCCTTTCGCATTCTCCACCAAAATGTTGTACCAAATAAAAGCAAGCAGGATCTTATGAGGGGGATAAGGCAAAAAGCCACATTTATTGTAAAGATAATAATGAAAACAAAGAAAAGATAGAAGCAAACAACGTTGTTTAACTACTTATTCCTAACACTACTTAACCCTTATACACTTATATATATATATATAAACCATTCATTCATACATCCATTCATTCAAGTTCTGTGTATAGTTACCAGCCTGGAAGTTGCTTGTGACAGAATACTGGCCAGGTATTCTGTACACAAGTGATGGTAGTGGGGAGCGAAGTCCTGATCAGATGCGCATCTGAAGCTCCTGGTGGGCTGGCAGCAGAACCTTGGACTCTGATTCCATAGTTTTTTAGTCCAGTTCTTATAGGAATTTCTTCCTATGCCAGTCTATGGAAATTGCTGTATCATGCTGATGTCTCCAGGGTGGCTGCCAGGTGCTCATCAGTGATCTCATCGGGTGGACCTCCAGTTTCTCCACTTGACACCTTTTGGTTGCACTGGCACCTGACGCCTTCTTCAGCCCTTTGTTGCTGTATTCTCAGGCTGGCACCTCTCAGAACCATTCACTCATCGTCCAAGCACTCTCTCATACATTCATACAGTATTTTGTATAATAATAAAAGTTGTAGTTACAGAAAGTTTCTGGATGGTATTGCTTAAAACATTCTCTGAGTGCTGAATAAAGTTACAATGTTTTAAAGAGAACAGGCCTCAATTAAGTAACAATGCCCTTAAGTCAATTACAGGGCTTGGCTCCCATAGCAGAGTTAGTGGCTTGACAATGCATTGTTACAATGTATCTCTGCAATGTCAATTTCAAGCAGCCCCTTGCACAAGCTTGAGTATGCCCTGGAGCGCGGGGGGGGGGGGGGGGGGGCTGTTTCTGGTTACATAGGATTATATTCTTAACAGTTCTAAGTTACATGACCTAATACATTATATTCTAAAGGGACAATAATAATCATAAATCTAAACATTTAACAATCTTAACAAATAATAATAATAAGAAGAAGAATCTTAATAAATCTAAACACTTTAAGTTGTGGGGAACAAATTATGGGGAGTCACTTCCATTTGGAGGAATCATTTTCAATACATTAATATGTTATCCCCACAATAGCAGGTATATATTCTCACCCCTGCGTTCCAGACTTGGCGTGGCCAGCGTCTTTCTCTCAATCCCTCGGGAAGAAGTAGGGCGAGGTTGGGCGTCCCACAGACCTCGGGAGACAATCAATACCTGCCAGCAGGTATAGATGATTGGAGCTCAAATGGGGTGGGCTGCTGAACCTCTTTTATACCCCTTGGGTCATGAAGGCTTCTTCCTAGGCTCACGTGGCCAATTAGGAAAAATGGCTTTGAATGCCAAGTTTCCCACGAAGGGTGCAAAGCATAATTTACACCTGGGAAAATGCAGACAATGGGCACCTCTGGTATGTGATGGGTGAAGATTCCTCTCTGGGACAGTGCAGGCGTGTCAATTACTGGTACTAGCCATCAGGGCGACGGGAGGCCCCGGGTCGTCAGCTAGCCCATTTACTGTCTGGTTTCTGTTTATGGTAGAGTCAGGGACAGGCAGCAAACCTGTGTTCCCAGGGCATCAAAGGCTGACTGCCTTTCTCTTGCTCTCTGGGGGGGGGGGGGGGGGGGAAACAAGATGGGGCTCGTGGAAAAACAAGATGGGGTTTTGTGTCTGGCTACACAGATCCTAGTGATTTTTCTCTTTTCCCTTCTCTCTCCCATCTTCTTCCTCTCCTTCCACCATGGATGGAGGTGTTAACTGGCTACTTTGCCTTGATACTCTCTTAAATATACATGGTAACTACTTGCATTTAGTTATGAGACACTGAATACATTTCCCAGACCTAAAGAAGAGCTCTAGGCAAGCTCAAACTAATTTGTGAAATTGAAACAAAGAGGACCATGAGCCTGAGAGACAAGACCTCAAAATTCCAAGGACCATGAGCCTGAGAGACAAGAAAGACAGTATGGTTGTCAGTATAGATAAGAAATGGACGAAGAGGGAATAGGCATAGAAAGAAAGGTATGAAATTCAACTTCAGAGAGAATGTGCTAGTCAGGTGCACTTCAACAAAATGCATTGAGATCTCTTGGCTATGAATACTATGCTAATAAAGTAACATGATTAATCATTGTAACCATCTACACTTGTTTAAAATATAAATTTAAATGTTCGATATAAAACAAGTGAAATAAATGAGCAGAAATTGTTTTAGTGGTAATTTGATTTTGTAGGAACATAAAATTACAAGAGCTTTTGAGGGCCTCAAATGAAAGGTACAATTTTATCTCTTCTTTCATACACACAATGAGCCTGATATGACTGGTGGTTAAAGTGGAGTTATTTCTGACTGCCATCATCAAGTGATCAAAATGAGGACCATTGCTCATGGAAGGGAACTTCATTTTATGTTTTAATTTCATTATATTGTACTACCTGGTTGTGAATCAAGTTGGTTTATAATAACTGATGGAACTGGAAAAATATTGGGTGTTCAATGGCAGATAGTTCACATGGAAAGGTACATGTATGTTTAAGAGGGACTGGTGAAGGAATAACAACAGACAGTTTTGGTTTATATTTTATCTATCATTGTTCTCAGAAGCATAGGAACTAGTCTGTCAACATGTTTAATTTTTAGAGGTCACTTCTTCACACTGTAATGGCCACAGTTGAACTTGAAAATGCCCTTAAAATACAGAAGAGTAAAGATTGATTGACAGATCCCATTGAGCCTTTTTTCCACATATCCTAATATAGTCCCTTTAAATAGTCCCTAGATTCCATCACTATATTATAAGCTTAGTGCTGTCTCAAAAATATGCACAAGGTGCATCTCTCACATATAGTGATGCTAATTAAGTTCTATGGGGCTGTAATTTAAAATATGTAAAACTCCCTTGTTTTCCTTCTGTTTCTTTTATTCTTTTGTAGAGAAAGAATATAAATCAGCTTTTATGTGGTTGTTTTCTAGAAAATTTCGTTTCAGAACTTCAGGCAGTTTTTCCTGGAGCTGTGACTTTGAGGATGTTTAATTGACACATAGTGTAAGAGCATATTGTACAGCATAAAAGGGATTTCATAAGCACAGTATTAAATGTATTGTCTGAAGTAACACTGCTGCATAGTCATAGTCCCATTGACATTAGTGGGGCTATTCATATGAAAGTTGAGCATGTACATGAGAGTTTGCGGGATTTGGACATCAAACCAAGCTTTCCACAAGAACAGTGTGAAAAGAGTGCAAAAAAAATGGATGAAATTTAAAATTAGTAGACTAATTATAGCTTTGGCACAAATCCATTGTGTGAAGTTCAGTCTATTTTTCTTATGTTACTATAGTCCATCACTGTTATTAACTACAATCTTTACTTCAAGTCTTCTTGAAATTGTACAGTATTGGAACAAAAGCTAGTGATCAAATCAAGATGGGCCTGTCCTGAAGTGAACCAACATCAATGAGAGTCTTTTCATTGATTTAAATGAGTTGTGAAACAGGCCCCAATATGAGGGAAAATAAATGTAGGGATACAAATTATTTAGGATAGAGAAAAGTCAGAGGATTTAAAAAGCAAGGAAAGGAAAATGCAATACTGACCTATGTAGCTGGAAGGTATTTCATTCAGGTGTGGCAGAATGGAAACAGATATCAGTCAGAATTATTTTATTCAAAATAATTTCTCTAGCATTTGGTGAAAAGCAACCTAATTGAAAGAAAATGACTACCATATATTATGGAGATTTTTTCCTTGTATGTTTTTTTGATTTTATTTTTCACTCCCATCCAGTTTCTTTCTCCCACAGTATGTCACTAGGGCTAATGGCTAAGAGACTACTTACTCTAGTTCAAAGAGGCTATTTTTAGCTAATACTAGCAACTTGACCTATGCTGTTTCTTAAGAGCAAGAGTCGCATAAAGAGCTTATATGCAAGTGGTCAGATGAGGATTTGAGAGCCTTTCATAATTCATTATATTTCATTATAATAAATCCCAGTGTGTTTATCAGAAATGTCAACAATAAACCAATAAATGAGATAATGAATAATGCATGCATTCCTTTTATAAAGGTTTGAGACATCCATCCTCCATCTCCCACTGTTTCAACAGCAGCAGAGCAGATGGGAGTCTCCAAGATATAATCTTTCTCCCTGGAAGTTTTAAGAAAAATTTTGAATGAAGAATACACTTAGTTGGAGGAGAGAAGGGGAGAAAAGGGGGAGCTTTTAAAATAAACATGAAGTAAGAAAAAAGATTAGTTGTGGAATGTAGTGCTTGCTGAACACACTGATCATTGAGGTATACAAGATGCATATTTTGTTTCAATAAAATTCTAACTGAGCACATCATGTCAACTTGGTAATGATTGTATCCAGAGATAATTGACTCCCCTGTCATTGCTCTTGTTTTGTTTAAGCAAGTATACGGTAGTTGCCTCTTATACATTTTAAGGTTATATTAATTCTCAAGGTTTTCCACAATGCCAGACTCGGATTCTACGATTTTATGAAGGTGCCCTTAGTGGCTCCTCTTGCTACCAATACAGTTAATTGAATCTCACATGCAGTAATTATTGATTACTTATGCTGTGACAACCTCAGAAAGTATTTGAAGGAAATGGACTGTATTATCTATTGTCAGAACACTTCATAGTCCACATCTGAGAAAAACACAGGGAATGAATGAATTAATGTAATTTATGTTTACCTAATACTCCTCATACACAGGGGAACACACAGGCCAGCAGTTTACCAATCCCACACAACAGATTCTTAGAGATGCCGATCATCCAAAGGATTGTCCTGGAGTCTCCAGGTACTGAAACCTAAT
The DNA here is from genome assembly GCF_049634645.1 of Pelodiscus sinensis. Classification (NCBI taxonomy): domain Eukaryota; kingdom Metazoa; phylum Chordata; order Testudines; family Trionychidae; genus Pelodiscus; species Pelodiscus sinensis. The sequence continues at coordinate 34,736,731 of NC_134718.1, read as the reverse complement.
CTTTAATTAAAGATTATCTTATATGATTAAACCTCTAGGAATATAAACTAACCAAAGATAGCAACCCTATATTCTCTTGATAGTTCCTAATGTTCAGCCATTTAGGATGGCAAACTAGAACAAATACCTTTTTTAAATACTCCAAATATCATTCTGGTTTGTTCAGAAAAACAAAAACAGTGCAAGAAGTGTGAGGGACTATTTTTTTTCTCTCCAACAGACAATTCCTTTTACATAGTTTCTGGCATATACTTTTTTTGTAATTTTCTGACCATTACTATCAGCAGCAATAGTCCCAAAAGTACAATATTGAAGGACAAACATTTTGGAGGAGGTTCCAATACAGACTGTAATTTTGTCCCAACATTTGTGAATCTGCAATCAGCAGCAGCTAGAAACTTAGATGTCTATCTAGTTTGCAAGCAGAATTAGATAGCTGGATGCGTAAATATTATCTTCTTGGCCCACAACTGATTGTGGAAGCAATTTTTAAAACTGATGTCCCTATGTTTACTTCTCCCATTTATTATAGCAAACATTTAAAAAACTTAAAATACATATACCTATATGTATTCCCCCACAAAAAGCAATGTAAGTGGAATCTCTCATTACATCTAGGTCCAGAATTTCTCAAGTGCTCAGTAGCTCTGGAGAAGGAGGCTGAAAATGCAGCCTCTTCATTTAAGTGCCCAGATGGGAGCTCAATTGCTTTGAAAACTTGGCCACAATTGTAGTTTAAGAATGTTGAAACTCTGACCTTTGATGTTAATGGAGAGGGAACTTTTTTGTCCGCTTCTTTGCTTGAAAATCTGACGCCTGACGAATTATGAGGAGGGAGGGAAACTCAACACTGCAGTTCTCTGGGCTCCTCAATAGTACCCCTTTAGCTATATCTACAGTAGGGGGTTATTTCAAAATAATAACTCCCAATACATCTATTTGGAAATAAGATATTCCTCTTCACAAGCAGGAGTCCTTTATCTAGCAAGTCCTTTATTTCAAAATAAAGGGTTTGGTAGTGTGGACACCCCCATGATATTTTGAAGTAACCTCCCAGTGTAGACATGCCTTTTCATTCAACTTTTAATTTGATGTTGTAAATTTTGGGGATTCAACCCAGACTAGTAAGAGGTTGTAACCCCACCTACTTTTTAATTCTGAATGCCTTAACCGCTATGCTTCTGTGACTCACAACCTGGCACCAAATGTCAGTATACAAATATGCAGCTTACGCCCGAATTCCACAACCAAGGTGGGGTTTTTTTCCTTTTTTTTGTGGAGTGATCCCAACGCTTACCTCATCCCAAATTTTCCCCACACTGTCCCCCTACAGAGCGCAAGTATCTCCTGGAACAGTCACACAAATTTATTAAGTTCACTGCTCCTTTAAATAGTCAGAACCTGTAGCTTGTTATCTTGACTTGGGTTAAAATTAATTTCAGTTTCATCAAAGCAGCTGGTTTGTTTAGATAACAAGCATAATATGTATTCCTTCAAAATGAGAGGGTTTTGGTGAGTTCAACTATAAGGGTTAAAGAGAACAAAGGTTACAAACAACGAAAAGTAAAAATGTGTTCCAATGGCTAAGATCTAACCTAAACTAAAGTTTTGTTAAAGTTAATTTCCTCAACAATCTTCTTTTTCCAGCATGAGCTGACATGCTCTTAATCAGGCTTCCCATTGAGTCCAAGGCACTCACCTTCCTTGACTCCTCAGGTGAAGGATATTTAAGAGATTCTCTGCCCAATTTTAGAGTCCAGTAAACATTTTAAAAGTATCTCTCTCAAAGTCCATTGATCCTGATTCAAGAGACAAGACAGGTCAGGATTCCAGGAGTTGGGGAGGGAGGAGGGATGGGAGTAAGGGTGTCATCTTCCATTGACTTTGTTAAATAATCACTTTTCCCTAATTGCTATCCTGAGGATTTTGTTTGTCTAACATGGAAATGTGCTTTTGTCTGTATTTTGTCACAACTTGCATAATGTATACACATTCAAGGAGTCACATTTTAGTCATAATTGGCACATCTGTATAATACTTTGCAGGGTGCCCATACATATACCACATAAGAATATCAGTGAGTTTTAATTTTCCAATGACATTTTACATGTCACCTTTTAGACACAGATGATAACTATAGTGAGTATATGTACATTGAGCTGGTCAGAGCACTGGAAACTGCTAGAGATGAGGGATCCCCTTGCCTTCCAGCATAGAGATGTTCTTAGGGTCACAGTGGTATTGCTGCATAATACTACAAATGCAATTTCATAATTTAACAAGCTATCGCATATTAAATTTCTCTAATTTTCTTTCTCCTTGAGATGTACACTGAGATTCCCAATTATTATTATTTTATTACTTGTATAGTTTGTCACATATTGTCTAAATATAGTATTTAGAAAATAGAAATATCTGAATTAATATTTCCACATGAACTGAACAGATAATAAACTAATTGCACTATTATTAAAACAATTGAAAATTATTTGACAGCTCCATAGGGGTTTTCAGTTTGGCATTCATCATCCAAACATGTTTCTTGAAATTCTATAGTAGCCATATCTCATTAGAATAATGTCCAGACTTCAGCAGTGGCCAGAACCTGATGACTGAAAGGAAAGTAAATTAAATTCACATCACATTGCAGAACTGGTAGATGCTATAAACAGAGTGTAGAGTGAACCCAGAATTCTCAACTATTCAGCTTTCCTTCTCTAACCTATAGCATATTTATATACTGAATGCTCAGTGAATAGAGGTTTGGCATTTTAGTAATTCAGTTAGTTGTCCAGTAACCCCAGGACAATAGCATAATATAAAAGATTCTAATTGCCTGATTGTTCTCTCATGGTAATCAATGGCAAAACATTGACTTCAGAATGAGTGGGCCTTACAGCCACAATTCCAAGGGTATGTCTACACTGCCACCCTAGTTCAAACGAGGGTGGCTAATGTAGCTATTTGAACTTGCAAATGAAGCCCGGGATTTAAATATCCCGGGCTTCATTTGCATGTTCCCGGGCGCTGCCATTTTTAAATGCCCCATAGTTCGAACTACCTGCCCGCGGCTACAGGTGGCATGGACTAGGTAGTTAGAATTAAAGCTCCTAATTCGAACTACCATTAAACCTCCTTGTAGGAGGAATAACGGTAGTTCGAATTAGGAGCTTTAATTCGAACTACCTAGTCTGTGACGCAAACCTGCTCCTGCTTCTGGGTTTACATGTGGCTTTTGGTGGCCAGGCTGGCAGCTATCCTGCCATAGACTGCCACTTTCCTCCATCTAGTGCAGAGATCATGGACCTTGGGGGCATCCCCACCAAACCTGAATAAGGTCCATGATCTCCATCCTGGACCAGGAAGGCGCCCGCCTTCTTCGGGCCCTGGCAGGCTCCTAGGAGCTGGCAGACTGCTCCTGGGGAGCGGTGGAGGGCTGGCTGCCAGTGGCTTGCTGGCCCATGTTTTGGGGCCACTGGGTCAGGGGCAGTGACTGCTGGCTCTGGGCTGGCATGTTTGGAGCTGGCACAGGCACTGTGGCCAGAGTCAATCCCTTTAAGGGCTCCAGGGAGGGAGGAAGGAGAGGAGTGTTCTTGGTTGAGGCTGGAGTGGCCACCAGGGCATCCTGGGAAGGCTGAAGGCCCCCTATTTTGAAATAAGTGTCTACACAGCACTTATTTCAAAATAGCTATTTCGAATTTGGCATTACTCTTCATGGAATGAGGTTTACCAAATTTGAATTAATTTTGAAATAGCTGTTTGGCTGTGTAGATGCTAGTAAAGTTATTTAGAAATAATGACTGTTATTTTGGAATAACTTTGTTTTGTAGACATACTCTTACTCCTCATACAATGAGGCTATGTTTAGATTGCATCCCTTTTTCGGAAAAGGGATGCAAATTAGACGTATCGCAATTGCTAATGAAGCGGGGATTTAAATCTCCCCCGCTTCATTAGCATAAAAATAGCTGCCCCTTTTTTTTTGGCATAGAGCTTTGCCGGAAAAAAGTTCCAGTCTAGATGCGGATCTTTTGGAAAATAAAGCTTTTTCCAAAAAATCCCTTATCCCTGACTGGCACTTTTTTCTGGCAAAGCTCCGTGCTGAAAAAAGCAGCAGCCATTTTTATGCTAATGAAGCGGGGGAGATTTAAATCCCCGCTTCATTAGCAATTGTGATACATCTAATTTGCATCCCTTTTACGAAAAAGGGATGCAATCTAGACGTAGCCTGAGGGTTACAGGAGTCAGAGTAAGAAGTCCTCCAGATTGATAATGTTTCAACATTATTTCAAAATAAGTGCCTGCTGTGTAGAGGCTAAGATATTTTGAAATAACACTGGTTATTTTGAAATAATGTTACTGTGTAGATGTACCCTTAAATACCTTACTGAATCAGGACCTAAACAGGATCCTGGATCTAAATGTATTTATTCTGTTATATTGAGTGAATCTAAATATTTCTACCATTTCTTTTGTGTACTTTGGGCCATTTTTTCTCCATTGTCTATAGCCAAAGTGAAAAGAGATAAACCAAAAATATACTTGACCCACTGTTTGAGTTCTTATAGAAATGATGTTCCTTTCTACTATGCAGTATCTATTGAAAGCACATTAATATTAACACATCAGACAGATAGCATAATTTTAAAAAGGAATACTTTAATGCAGACCGTTATTTCAACCTCATAGTAATTCACTTGAGAAATGTTCCTAACTAATTTGGCATTTATTTTTAATTTCAGAAAGATTAAATAAAAATATCTCATTTGTGGAATAGCTTTGATTTAAATGTTCTTGTGACATATGTACCCCATTTTCTTCATATGATGATGATGATATAATTATAGCATAATGATGATGTATTTTATGCAAGATAAGTCATGTGAGGTGCCATTGGAAAAGTTATAATCTGCTGAATAGGATTATCTTATTTATATGCAAGTATCGTTTTCATATCTGAAGTTATGAATATTGACTATGTATCTGTATTTTAATATAAACAAGGACTGCTACTGAATTACATCTAGACAAGATGCTTTCAATCTCAAGAAGATGAGTCCAGGGACATGGACCATTAGGAAAAACAACAGGCCTTAGAAGAAGCTTATTCCCAGCTTAGTGTACCTTCCTGAAAAAACTACAGAGTGCCTGTAAGTAATGGCAGCTATGACTCTACCAGGTCACGTGACCAGGACTGGACTCCATCTTGGGATATCAGTATTTTTCCACACACTCGTCTAGGAACCAAGCTTTGACACAAAGGTCCTCTGACACATGCCAAAGCTATATAAGGCAGGGAACCCCATCATCTGGTATTCTGGGTTGCTCCAAACACAAGATGACTCCTGAAAAACATCTGAGGAATAAAGACTGAATGGGGGAAGTGCTGGGCTAATGAGATTTCTAGCTTGTATATGACAGACCTGAGGCTTCCAAGTTATAAAGCAAGTACAGTTTGCCCCTTAAAAACCTGCAGCCTATTTGTATAATTTCTCAGGATGAGAATCTTCTAGTTCATACCAATTCTGTTTAGCATATTGTGTTTTTTGTTTACTTGCTAGGTAATTCACTTTGATCTGTTTGCTACCATTTAATTTGTCTTTCATAATTGAACTTGTTTTTTGTTTTAATCTAAACCAGTGAGCTTAGACTAGTGTTTGGAGAAAAATCTTTGCTTGGTTACTGCAAGTGTGCAATGTTCTTTTCACATTGAGTGAGAGGCAAACTGGATATAAACCCCATACACAGACCAGATTTGACCAGGGCAGGACAGTATGCTCTGGGGTCCTAGAGAAAGTGATTTAAAAATCCTGCCCGTAACTGCTGCTGGGTGTGTTCCTACCTGTGTGAATTCCAGTGAAAGTGCAGACTGGGCGTTGTAGCTGGTTACAGCAGTGCTGTGCAAGCAGGAGCCGAGACTGGTAGGCCAATGGGCTCAGTGTAACCCCAGTTCCTTGTGGCACCCGGGGGAAACTCATCACAGTTCTTAATATTTATGGCAATTATTTTGTCACCTTATTTTATTTTTGCATAAGAAACAGGAATCTTTGTGCCATAGCCTCTGCAGCAAAGGAATATAGTATCTTATCTGTTACTAAGGGTGCCCTTGCTGCAGTTGGGTCTATAACCGGAATGACAAATTTTATTCAGAAAATGTTTGAAAGCCAGTTCGAATTACAAGTTTATCAGTTATGGAGTGAATAGGGGAGTCAGGGACAAGTTTGGGTTGGGAGGACAGGTATGTACATAATGAGCTAGGTCAGTTACATGCCACCTGAGCCCCGTGCATTTATTCAATGCCCTTTTGCCATGCTATATCATGTACCTGGTGAGAGTGACCAACACATATAGCAGACCCACATCACCCTGAATATACAAGTTGTGCCCTGTACATGGGTTGACAAGTACACGTGTGGATTCTAATGGATGACAGGTGGAGGGGGGGAGTTACAGCAGGTGGAAGTTAAGATACAAACAGAACATAAGGGCTGTGTCTACATTGGCACCCTTTTCTGTAAAAGGGATGCTAATGAGACACTTCAGAATTGCAAATGCCACGGGGGATTTAAATATCCCCCGCGGCATTTGCATGAACATGGCTGCCGCTTTTTTCCGTCTCAGGGTTTTGCTGGAGAAAAGCGCCAGTCTAGACAGTATCTTGCGGAAAATAAGCCCTTTTCCGGAAGATCCCTTATTCCTACTTGAAAGTAGGAATAAGGGGTCTTCCAGAAAAGGGCTTACTTTCAAGTAGGAATAAGGGATCTTCCAGAAAAGGGCTTATTTTCCGCAACATCCCGTCTAGACTGGCGCTTTTCTCCGGCAAAACCCCGAGCCAGAAAAAAGCGGCAGCCATGTTCATGCAAATGCCGCGGGGGATATTTAAATCCCCCGTGGAATTTGCAATTCCGAAGTGTCTCATTAGCATCCCTTTTACGGAAAAGGGTGCCAGTGGAGACACAGGCCTTAAGGAGTGTGTCCTGAATTGCCCTGGATTCAGGTGAGAGGTTGTATTTTGCAACAGAGTCTGTATTTAGTTGTGATGTTACTTTCCCTTGAGAATAGGCATACTGTTGGTAATAATATAGTCTCTATTATTAGGGTAAGTGCACATCCACGTGTGGCCTAGATCTATGTCCCCAGTTATTCTGAGGGTAGTAAATATTTATTGCTTGGGGGATGAAGGCTGTGCTTCATAACTGAATAGTACAAATTTGCAAATAGTATACATTGCAAAAAGGCACCATTTTGGCCAGCAGTTTTTATTGACATTTTACGGTGTTTGGGAGGAAGCAGGGAAGAAAGGGTAGGGAAAAGAGAAAATTTATTTTTCCAAGTTTGTCTCTGATTACATTTAACTATTTTCTTAGAGGAAAAAAGTTTTGTTATCATATCATAGTTTCAGTGATGAAAAAGTAGGATTTGTGATGGGAAAAATTCAAAGCAGAACTACATGTTTTCTGATACCTCACTCTGGGTGTTACAGGACAGATTTTCGGAGCTCCTTTTTGTACCTCTGGCATTCCAAATTTATCAGATTTTTTTCTATGAGTGGCCAAGATTGTGAAGAGATGGAATTTTTCAGATCAGGCAGTTAAGGAAAGGGGAAAATGCTGTCCAATAAGGCTACAGCTGGGGTGGCAAGCTTACATTCTATACCTTATGGCATCTGTGCCTTTGTATTGACTCTTATATTTCATCTGAATATTTCACTGAGAGGAAAAATTCCTGCTGGAAGTTTATCAAACTGTCAAAAATTGAGTGATTTACCCTCTTTCCCATTTCAGAAAACCACATCTCTATCAAATACACACACTGCTAGAATGGACCTGTTAACATATTGTTGAGTGGCGACCTAACCATGAAGGCCCCTCAAGCCTAATTTACTTTGATTGGGTGACTTGCCCATCACCGCATCAATTTATAGGACAGCTCAACAGCCTCAGTTTGTACCCTCAACCCAGGGTATTTCAGCCCCAGCAGCCCCAATCCATATGTAGCCCAAGACCATATACACATAGGCTGTGTCTACACTGGCCAGTTTTTCCAGAAAATCAGCTGCTTTTCCAGAAAAACCTGCCAGCTGTCTACACTGGCTGCTGGAATTTCTGCAAAAGCACTGACTTTCTAATGTAAGAAATCAGTGCTTTTTGTGGAAATACTATTCTGCTCCCGTTCAGGCAAAAGTCCCTTTTGCGCAAAGCTTTTGCACAAAAGGGCCAGTGTAGACAGCTCAGATTTTTTTTCCGCAAAAAAGCTCCGATCGCAAAAATGGCGAGCAGGGCTTTTTTGCGGAAAAGCGCGTCTAGATTGGCCACGGATGCTTTTCCACAAAAAGTGCTTTTGCAGAAAAGCGTCCGTGCCAATCTAGACACTCTGTTCTGAAAATGCTTTTAATGGAAAACTTTTCCGTTAAAAGCATTTCTGGAAAATCATGCCAATCTAGACGCAGCCATATGCTACTCAGGGTAATCTGGCCCTAAACTCATAGGTAAGGGGAACTCCCTCACACAAGGTGAGTATGGAGGTGGTAGGAGGACCTGAGCCCTCCCATTCCAGCCCAGGGCCTTGTTGTCAATGGCAAGACCCACAGCTTGCTCAGCGGGGAATCCTGCCACAACATACATATAGATCGAGGATCAGTTCCCGAGGTAGATATCTTCTCCGTAGTCTCACTCTGTCTCTGTGGTTTCTCCTGTAACACCGCTCAGCCCAGGTGCTGCTGTTTGATCTGGCTGCGTTTCCTCCTCTGGAGCTCCATCAGCGCCTCCTTCCCCTTCAGCCGTGACTCCGCTACTCCAGAGGCTTTTATAGTCTGTTTCCAGTTGGAGCATGCCCAGCAGGGCTGTGGGGGTGGGGACCTTTCAGCCAGCTGGGCCACGGCAACTCCATTAGCTTCAGTGCTGGACTGTCACACATATAAAGACCTTGGGATCTTTATACCTAGCGATAGTACCCCCTCTATTTTTTTGTTTTTCTGCTTAAGTGTTGTATTGGAGTTTTGCACATACATATAGGGAAAATTAACTGCTTCTTCAACCGTTTTCAAGCATCATTGGAAAAATTACCCTTCAGGAGTTGAATTTACCCTTTTTGACTGATTTAAAAATTCTGACTTCACAGGATAATAATCTAAGTGTCTCTTTTGAACTTAAATATGTTCCCAACAATTGTCACACTCTTCAGCAAGTGCCCTATGACCTCTTCTGCTCAATAGTGCAGTGCAGAATAAAGACAGGGGAGGAGCTGGTAAGAATTATACTACCCAAGAATAGTCCAGAGACTGTAAATATACTGTGTTCTTCTCTTCCCGCATGCTGGCAGATGCACCTCCTTCCTCATTCCATTTGGTTGAGTACCATTGGCTTGGCGGAAACATAGCAGATACTCTATATGGCATGCCACTCTTGGTACTGGATTCTTGTTCTGTGTTCACAGAGATAGCATTTGTGACAAGGGAACTCAGAAGAAAACTGCACTGCCGTGAAAAGGGGACACAGCAAGACATTTCCTCATGTCCAGAATGCACAAGGTGGCTATTGGCTTTCCTGAAATCTTTGGGGGTATGCAGATTGAAGACCTATCTTTTCCACTTAGGGTGCATCTACACAGCAACATTATTTCGAAATAATTAGCGATATTTCAAAATAACTTAGTCTGCATCTACACAGCAGGCAGTTTTTAAGAAATAATGTTGAAATACTGTCAAGCTGGAGGACTTCTTACTCCAACCCCTGTAACCCTCATTGTATGAGGAGTAAGGGAAGTCAGAGGAAGAGTGCTCTATTTCAAAATAAGTGCTGTGCAGATGCTCCCACTTTTGAAATAAGCTATTTCGAAATAAGCTATGCAATTGACGTAGCTCAATTTGCATAGCTTATTTCGAGTTAAGCCCTGCTGTGTAGATGCACCCTTAGTTTTATATTGGGAAATTGCATAGTGAAAATTTGTGAACTTTTGTGAACTTTTTAAACTCTCCTGCAAGGGAAGACAAACCTCCGTCCCCCTTCCATCCATTTCAGAAATCCATGACTCATAACTGGTTATAATATTGAAACACATCACAATGAACTGAAATTATTGCTTATAAAATAAATACATTTAAACAGTCTATTTAAACATTTTTAAATTATAATGCAGTAGACGTGTTTTGCTTTTTATAATTCATTTAAAAACTCTTGCATCTGTTCACTGAACAAGCAATGAGCATGAAGTCATAAATTTCTATTTTTGCAAATTGAACAGCATATAATTGTATTAGACCTTACATTAAATACAGAGAAAACATGAGATTCTGTGATTTTTTTCAGCAGACTCATTAAAATGAACACTATAATACTCAGACTTCAATTCAAAAATCTAATTGTGCATGGTTCACTATGAACATAATGGATATGTCAAGTGTACATCATGGGTTATAATATTTACTACTTTGCATAAATACACTTATAAATATAACAAATATTTCTGCTTTTGTAATTTCATGGGTTGCTTTATTTAATGTATAATTGTATCCATGTTGATGATCATTTACAACTTAGCTTCCAATTAACCTCTCTGCTTCATGTATACTTTCTTTTGTTTTCTATTAATGATAAACACAAGGGATGAGATTTCATGTAGTTTAAGAAATTGTGATTTGAAAGCCTAATGATTTCAATTACCCATGGCATTTCTATTTTTGTCTCAATTAAAGGTGTTTTCTTTTCCAGGAAACAGTACACAAATAAATTACAGTTTTACCCATAATGGTTTGCTCTATATCTGCATATGACTTTCCTACCATAGAGCAAGCCTGTTTTTTGTTGTGAGTCAACTTTTTCATCAATCAAATTTCCCAAGCCTTCTGGTGCTATTTAATGAAGTATAGATACGTGGGTAGATACGTGTTACTGGCACTCATGCTTCATTTAAATCAAAATGGCCTCCGCGCTGTGCTGATCAGCTGTTTGTTGGCACAGCACAGCAGTCTAGATGGGGATCTGCCAACCCCAGAACCCTTCGTCAGCAGATTCTGTAAGCCTCGTTTCACAAGGCATAAAAGATCTGCCGATGAAGGGTTCTGGGGTCAGCAGATCCCCGTCTAGACTGCAGCGCTGTGCTGATAAACATCTGATCGACACAGCGCAGTGTCCATTTTGATTTAAATGAAGCAGCGATTATTTAAATCACCGCTTTATTTCCGTTTGTCGAGTAAACTAATCTACATGGCTCCATCAACAAAGCCATGAGCTACGTCTACATTGGCCCCTTTTCCGGAGGATCGGGGCCAGTGTAGACGCTCTTTTCCGGCTTTTCTAAAAGCCGGAAAAAAGCGGCGGACATTTTTATTTAAATGCCGCGGGGGATATTTAAATCCCCTGCGCATTTCCCTATTGCGATTTCAAAAATTACCATGCCCCTTCCGGAAAAGGGGCCAATGTAGACGTAGCCATGTAGTTTAGATGTACCCTTAGAGGCCCAAATCAAAGCCCTCTTGAACTAGAAAGTGAACACATATATTAAGAGTATCCATAGTTAACTTTTTAACTCTAGAATCTTCAAGTGGTCTGCTTTCCTCTCCATCCTACATGCAGGCCTTATCGGGGAGGGGAGGAGCAGGAGGACCATTTGGCCCAGGCATCAGGAGACAAAGCAGCCTCATAGTTTGACATTTTTCTACCAAGTCATTTCCGTTTATTTTATACCTTGAAGTTATAACAGACACAGCAAAAGAAGCTCTATATACCTGCATAAAATTGGTTTAAATCATTGTGGGACCTCGGATCTTCATCTATTTTTCAGTCACATCCAAGTTTTCAGCTGTGTGACTGGAGACTGGGGTAGCCTCTGTTACTAGTGAGTCTTATAAAATACTGCTTACAGTCTTTGCACACTTTAGAGGTTTTGAAAATTGTAATTAATTCTGTTACACTAAAGTGATTTTGCTTGGTCTGAGTGCAAGCTTATGCTTTAAATTAGATGTTTATCTACATAGAAGATTTTTGAAATCTTGTTTTTTCTTATTTGTCTTCATATACAAGAACCATATGAGGATCAGCTGTAAGCTAAGTTTTCATCCACTTTTAGATTCACCCTTAAATGCTTCTTTGTGATAATAAACTTTTAATTCTAATTGTTTAATAAACTTTATATCTAATCTGACAATCACCCCATCCATGTTTGTATTCATAATAATGCACCAATTATTAGAGGAATTTAATAACAGGAACATGTTAGCAGATGAACTCTCAAGACTTTGAAATTAGGCTACTAAGGGCCATAGTAAATAACACTCCCAAACTGTTATTACATAATATTCATTGTGAAGTATATACAATTAAAATTTTGTATACCAGTAGCCTTTAGCAAATTAATTTATTGTATGTTACTGTATTTTAAAAGAACCCCTTTATAAAAATTAAGCAAAGATTTTAAATTGGTGCAAGTAAGTGATGGCGAAAGCAACAGTTAAGAATTAACAGCGGTTAAGAGTTTAAAGCCAATAACATTATTTCTTATAGAAAAGATGCCTTAGAGGTGACCATACTGACAGTGACACTTCCAGCTCTGATGATGGAAACTTAGTACCCACAAATAACATTTCAATGCCACTACTTCAAAATGAGGAGATTATTAATCAAGACACAGAAATGCCAACAGTAGCGATAGATGCAGAATCTAAGCTTGATTTAGAGACTGTGCAGGCAGAAAATGAAGACCTTGGAGATGCTGCACAGCAAGAGCAAGAACTTATGACTAGCTCAGGACACAGTGTAACAACAGTGGTATCAGAACCTGATATTGGACTTCTTGATAAGAAAAATGTTGTTCAAATGCAGTAATTTCTCAAAGTTACTTGTTTTCAGATTCCCCAAGTAATATACTGAAAGATGCTGAAAATCATGCTTTTCCCACTCATCTGCTGACCAAAAAAACCTCTTCCAAATGGATAGATCTACCAAGAGATTGGCTCTGCTGCAGCATGGAAAAGGAGGCTCTGTGCTGTGTACCCTGTTTCATTTTTAACAGCAATACTTCAAATGCATCGGTACTGTCTGATCCATCTGGTTGGAGTATTAACAGAGGTTGGAGAAAGTTGAAAGACCATATACCTGCACATGAAACTTCAATATCACATAAAGATGACTATGATACGTGGAAATCAGCTAGAAGAGCAGCACTAGCTGACAGTTTAATTGAATACATACCCTTGAGTGAAATAAACACAGAAACTGATAAATGGAAAAAAACTCCTTGAGTGCAAATTGAACAACGTTCTTTTTCTTTCTGAATGGAGATTGGCTTTGCTTGGTTCCAGTAAACGTACCGGTGACCCTCCAAAAGGAAACTCTCTTGGTATACTTGAGCTTCTTAGCAAATATGACACATTTATCGAGCCACCTTAAGCATGTTCATGAATCACAAGAGAGTGGAAAATGCAATGCAAGTCTATTATCTGTCTACCAGAATACAAAAGAGCTGTGTCTACACTGGGACACTTATTCTGGAAAAGCAGCCGATTTTCTGGAATAAGCTGCGAGCTGTCTACACTGGCTGCTTGCTTTTCCGGAAAAGCAATGATGATCTAATGTAAAATCGTCATTGTTTTTCCGGAAAAACTATGCTGCTCCCGTTCGGGCAAAAGTCCTTTTCCGGAAAAACTGTTCTGGAAAAGGGCCAGTGTAGACAGCACAGTAGTCTTTTCTGCAAAAAAGCCCTGATCGCGAAAATGACGATTGGGGCTTTTTTGCGGAAAAGCGCGTCTACATTGGCACGGACGCTTTTTCGGAAAAACTGCTTTTCCGGAAAAGCATCCTGCCAATGTAGACGTGCTTTTCCGGAAATAATTACAATGGAAAAACTGTTCCGTTTTAAGCATTTCCGGAAAGGGTGCCAGTGTAGACGTAGCCAAGGAGTTTATTGGGCTGTGTGAGACATTTGTGCAAACAACAATTCTTGAAGAGATATGGTATGCAAAGTACTTTTCAATTATTATTGATGCAATGCCAGGCTGTTCTCATATGAATAGGCAACTTGGTTGTTCAATATGTTAAAATTGCAGGAAGTTCAAAGGTTTCATTTAAAGAACAATTCATTTTGTTCGATAATTTCATGAAAAAACTGGAAAATAATTTGCCGCTTATGTATTAGAAATTCTGGAAGGCTTCAAATTAAATTTTCAAGTCTTCATTGGCCAGGCCTATGACAATGGATCCAATATGGCTGAGAAGTACAATGGAATACAAGCAGTTATTCTTGAACAAAATCCAAACTGTATTTTCTTGAATTGTGAAAATTCAAAATTCAAGATCACACACTAAATCTTGTTAGCATTGCTTCTTTGCATGATTCAGTGCAATCAATCACATACTTTAGAACAACCTAGCAATTGTACAACCTCTTCAGTAGCAGTCCTCAAAAGTGAGAAATTCTGAAGCAGCATTCTCCTGTTTCCCTTCACACCATGTGGACAGCAAGATGGTCAACATGAATAGATGATGTTAAACCAGTCACATAGTATTTGGTATCTGTGGGAAAGCCTTTAAGTGAGCTTGAATCTCTTACTGTCACAGAGCTTAAGTCAATTCAGAAGTATACATCTAAATTTGAATGTATTTTAATGTTGTCCATGTGGATGAAACTGCTAAAAATGATCCACAAAACTAATCTTGTAATTGAAACATGCAATGCTATATTAGCTGTTGAGAGGGGTAACATTGAATAACTTCTTTAATATATATTCAAAAGATTCATGATCAATGGGACACAATCCTTTCTGAGTCCAAATCAGTAGCACAGGGTATTAACATTTCATCTGAGTTTTACACCAATCATAGCCTAACATCTCATTCTGATGCAGAAAGTCACTATCATTTTTTTTGTTATTATTGACTCCATCAAAGTTGGTCTTACATGTCCATTTGAGTCACTGTGACAATTTGTACCCTTTTTCGATTCATTTGGGAATTCAGAGAACTAATTTATGAAGATCTATGTTTAGCGGCTGAACAGTTTTAACAAAGGTACAACAATGAAATTTCAAGAGATCTCTGTGATGAGATCATCTTCCTGAAGCATATAAATTCCACCAACTTTCAATCTGACTGCAAGCCAAAAGAACTGCTTCAAGCAATATTCTATCTTGGCAAGTGGACTGTATTTCCTAATATAACAATTGCATTACATATTTCTCCCTGCATCACTGGCTTCAGGTGAATGCACATTCAATGTATTAAAACAAGTAAAGAACTTTCAAAATTCTACAATGGGGCAAGAGTGTTTGAATGGGCTTGCAATGCTTAACATTAATAGTGATGTTGCACATAAATTAGCTTTTTCTTCATTTATAAATAAGTTTTCACACAAAGCCAGAAAAGCATTCCTAAAACAAAAAGTTTTGCTTGCAGTGGAAACTCACAATTGAAGTTATATTTTTAATATACATGTTATTGGTATAATGACTTAATTGTTATTAATTGTTATTATACTTAATAATGACTTATTGGTATAATGACTTAAATGTCTCAAGTGTTCATTTTCATATATTCTTTTGGTTTTATCATGACCCTGTGGATGAGAAGTTAGATACATTGGGGGCCTGAGGATGGGCTGGGGTCTCTAAACTCAAAGTGGCCAGGCCTCTGTCATTCTCTCAGGCTACATTTACACTACGAGTTTTGCTTGAAGAGGCAATGCAAATGAAGCACAGATTAGCATTTTCTCACGCCTCATTTGCATAATCTCTTCTGATCTGTTTTTGTGGACTTCCTCACTGCTTATTTTTGTGCAAAACCCCTAGTGCAAAAACGGATCAGAAGAGATTATGCAAATGAAGCACGAGAAAATGCTAATCCACACTTCATTTGCATTGCCTCTTCCAGCAAAACTCATAGCGTAGAAGTAGCCTTAGCCTTGAGAGGACCTGCCTACATGCAACTCCCACTGACATAGAAATGCATGTCTATATGGAGAAACTAGACTCCATGCATTGTCAGAGTTTAAATCGTCTTGAAGTAATTAAAAAAAAACAGACTGAAATGCTGAATCTATGTGCTTTGGGAGGAATTTGAGGTTTACTAATTAATGCAATTTCTGAATGCTAGTTTTATAAATGTAAATTTTATGCATTAATCACAAGGGTTAAAAAATGCATAAGACACAAAAAGTAGAAGAGGTTTTTCAGGAATGTATTTCACCAATGTTTATAGGTGTTTTAGCCAACCACTGATAAAGTTCTAAGGGTTTGGGAGTTTGTTAGTTTGTTTGACAATGTGTTCAAAATTAGATTAAATTGAATACGCCATACTTCCATGAATGGCCTAATTTTAATTTTAAACTCTTCGTTAGTCTTTGTATGAAACAGCTCGGCTACGTCTAGACTGCAAGTTTCTTTGAAAGAGGCTTTTTTGAAAGAATCTTTTGAAAAAGCCTCTTTCGAAAGAGAGTGTTTAGACTACAAGCAGATTTTTCAAAAAAGTGAGCTGATTTTTCGAAAAAGAGTCTAGATGCTCTCTTTCGAAAAAGTGCAGTTTGCATTCAATAGTGACTTTTTTCGAAAGAGTACTTTCAAAAAAAGGCTCTATTCCTCATAAAATGAGGTTTACCACGATTGAAAAAACTGCAGCATTCTTTAGATATACTTTCAAAAGAATGTGGCAGCAGTCTAGACGCAGGTGAAGTTTTTTTGAAATAAGGCTACTTTTTTCGGAAAAACCCTGTAATCTAGACACACCCCTCATGAAGAAAATGGGTATTATAGCAGATAAACAGCTCTGCTATAGTTAAGGTTAAGACCCGTTTTCTATTTAAAGCTTGACTTGTTCTAAGTGCTCTGAAAGCCATATGGATATACAGATTGCTTAGACATTTTGGTGTGCTTTATGGGGGTGTGAAAACAAATACTGGGAACCTGAAGAATTCCACTAATCTCAATCACTGTGTACCCCTTTTCAAATATACATAGAAGATTATTCAGATACGCAAACTACAACATTAGGAAACTTGTGCTTGAGTCAATGATCAAAATGGGGCTGTTTGACCAAGAGACTGGAGAGGTTGGAAACTGAGGAGTAACACAAGAAATTGGGGTTTTAGGGTTGTGGAGGCAGGCTGTCAGGCCAGAATTATCACTGTTCCATGATGATCTGGGATAGCTCTATCCCCTTGGAGGCTCAGCTTCGGTTTGGGACTATTCTTAGGTTTTCTACCAGCCTGATTGGTGACCCTGGGCAAATCACTTTTCCCTATGCCTCAGTTTTCCTTCTGTCAAATGGGAAAAATGATGTAAAGTTCTTAGATATCTACTGATGAAAAGCACCATATAAAAAGGTAGGCCTTCATCTATACTAAAGATAGCCCACTAGGGGTATGTGTAGATTGCATCCCTCTGTTGGCAGAGGGATGCAGATTAGGCAGGTCGATGTTGCAAATGAGGCAGGGATTTAAATATCCCGTGCCAAATTTGCATAAAAATGGCCACCGCGTTTTGCAGACAGCACTTTGTTGGCAAAAAGCGGCAGTCTAGAGGGGGATCTGTCGAGAAATAAAGCCTTTTTCAACAGATCCCTTATGCCTCCTGCAAGGGGAGGCTAAATGTTGAAAAAAAAACCTTTTGAAAGCCCACTTATTCCTCGTAAAATGTGTAGACGGGCCAAATATAGAAAAATCCTCATCCAGAAAAAAACCCAGAAGAAGGTATGCTGATGCAGAGTGCAATTTGCATACCTTCTTTGAAAAAAACTCACGGTGTAGCCATACCCTGTGTGTAAATAGGAAAAATTAATTTAAATGGCAAAAATCTTCATTAAAAACATTAAGGTTTCCCAGGAGTAGTTCATGCCCTTTCAAAACATTGAGTTCAGCAAAACCCAAACTTATGATAACTAGGACATTTAAATAGTGATAGAAATGTAGCCGTGTTAGTCTGGTGTAGCTGAAACAAAATACAGGACTATGTAGCACTTTAAAGACTAACAAGATGGCTTATTAGATGATGAGCTTTCATGGGCCAGACCCACTTCCTCAGATCAAATAGTGGAAGAAAATAGTCACAGCCATATATACCAAAGAATACAATTTAAAAAAAGAACACATATGAAAAGGACAAATCAAATTTCAGAACAGAAGGGAGATGCGGGGGTGGGGAAAGAAAGGTAAATGTCTGTGAGCTAATGGTATTAGCTCATCATCTTATAAACCATCTTGTTAGTCTTTAAAGTGCTACATAGTCCTGTATTTTGTTTAGGACATTTAAAGTTCAGGAAAATGCCCATTCACTTTTATCTGTGTCTTATTTAAGCTATGTGCTACGACACCCAAAATACTCAGATTCTGCTGTTCTACTCTAACAGACAGGCACTACCTGCCCTTGCTGTAGGCTCACACACTGAGCTTACTTGTTTGACAGTTAAATTTAACAAGCACTTTGTGGTTTTTTACTGCCATTTCACACTTGCACAGTGGATACCATGTAACCTATACTTTCTCCTACCCATCATTAAATTCACAGACTGTTCTCATATCTTACCTCAATTCTGACAATATTCATGGCAAAAAGAAACTAGGGACCTTTTAATGACCCAGCCAAATCAACTTTCTGTTGAAATGATGCAGACTGGAACTCCAAGGTACACATGCACCTTTTTTCTTGGATAACATAGGGAGGAGAGAATCAGACTCACATTTTCTCAGATCAGTCACAGCTCTATGACACACTTGAAACTGATCTCCACATATCAAGTCTCACAATCTCAAAACTGGTCTCACAATAATAGCTCTTCTTATTCTTCCACCATCAAATGCAGCTGCTGCTGACGCAGTGGAGCAACAGTGTGATGGATATTGCCAGGTGTGGTAAGGTAGAAATTAAGGTTATATGGGCAAAACCTAACTCTGCCTTAAAGTTCTTTTGCCATTTAATAATAATATCATGTAAGTTATAAATTTTCATTATCCATTAGTAGGTTTGTATTTGCAAGGCTCTATTCAGGTAGGGCCCAAGTCTGCAAACCATGATTGACAGGACTATAGACCCTTGATTTCAGTGGGACTACTGCGAATAAGAAGAGAAGGTTTATAGGATCAACCCCCTTCAATAAATGATTTGCCTTCCTTTTACAAAAGACAGTATCTTAATACCATATTTTAAAAAGAAACAAACAAACTATTGCTCATTTGGGTCATGCTTGATGAACATGAAAAGCATGAGTTCTGCACACCACGTAGCTGATGTATTGAGTGGACCAGAAAAAGTTGCACAAGTTGCATAGGAAAAATGTATAACTTGTAACATCTAGCACAACATGTAGGTAAAAATAGCCTTCCTGGTGTTCATTGTATTGTGCCTTAGAGACATGAGCAAACAAAGCATGTGTGGTGGCTATTCAGGGTAAGTGGTCAATTAGTAAAGAACTAAAGTGATATCCTGGAGTCAATACTATTGCTAGGGTGCCGTGAAACCTACAGCATTAACTCTTAAAATTGCCTATTACACACCATCTTTCAGTTCTATTGAGAAGAAAAAATGGAGAGTGATTGCCTTGAAATCTAAAAGAAAGCGTTCCAAAGAAACAAAACAACAAAAACAAAACAAATACAAACTATAGAGGCAGGGAAAGGCAAAAAAATGGAAACAATGAGGTCTCTACAAAGAAATAAAATAATCGATATTAATGTCAAAAGAAAGCAGGCTGGAAGATGAAAAGCTTGCTAACTGACATGTCCTTTCAGAACACTCTTTCACATTTACATGGTCTGTTTCATCCTTTCTAATGGGCCATAATTTTGCTTCTATTTGATATCTTAAAGGTTTACTTTTTAATTAGTAACTTAAAGCAAGATCTTCTCTTTGGATAAGAGGTACAGGTCGACTGACCTCAACGGACATTACCATACTTCCACTAGAAAAGAATCTGACCCATGGCCCATTTTGCAAAAAAGGCACAATAAGGGCAGCTGATTGAATTGTTTCTAAATTGTACATGTAGACATCCCTACTGAATTAATATGCTAGAATCCCCTTTTCCAGGGCATGGTAGAAATTCAAACTATCCCCATAACTCGATAGCACAGTTTTACCCAATAGGTTGAGTCTAAAAGTGTCATTATGAAATTCTATGTTCATTATGTTCTCTGCTTTTTTTGCTTACTTCCAAAACCTCCCAACCCCCCCCCCTCCCCCCGGCCTGGCAGACCTAGAGTATCTAGTCAAGATGGGTTCTTTCTATCTCATACAACACCAGCAATAATCATCCTTCAGGCCTAATTATTCCCTCTTCTATATTTGTGCAATCTCACTGGTTTACATGGAATTGCAAGCAGGGGCACAATTTGCTATGCAGACCCTGTACGACTAGGGTGATATTTAGGCCTGGACTGATTCCAGTTTGACACCAGGCAAGATGAGAATGAGTTTGCAGGGCTAGCAGTTAAAAGGATCTTTTTTTAACTTACAAATAGAGCAAATTTGGTATGTAATTTAGTGAAACAATTAATAATGATCCTCACCAGGCTATTTTCTTTGAAGACTTTCTGGAATAGAAATTCATGTTAAGGGTATGCTATTTTCATGGGATTCATATCCATTTGTAGAGGTCACATGCTCTTACAATGGTTCCCAGACACACCATTAAAAAGCTATTGCTCTGATTTTTCAGATATGCTGAGCACCTGCATCTGAACACCTCAGCAAATCAGGCTGTACACTTCCAGCAATATCAGTGTTTTATGTTACAGAGCTCCAGCTATAAGAAGGAACACAGGAATTCAAACAGCTGGCTCATACAGAAATACAATTTTTTTCTTGCTAATATTTATCTTTGTGTATAAAAAGTGGCTATTACTTCAGCTGCATCTCTGTTGACAATTACTTTAATTACCAATGGCAATATTTGCTCTATTTAGCATACATTGGACAGAAATAACATCCTTCCCTCAAGGAAGGTTCCAGTGATGACTAGAATTTGTTGTGGTATGCAAAAGTTCTCATAGGTCTCATTAAAATAGCCACACATTTCACGGATTTCTTCATGAGACCCAAATCATTCTTTTCTTTCTGATTCTGTAGGTGAATCAGGTGTCTTACAATAACATATTATTTCACTAGAATCCTCTAATCTGGAAGGTTGCAGTATGATTGTTTCATGTTTGGGGTATGATTTTGATCTCATTTACAAATCCATAGCACTGCAAGTGGAAATAATCTATAAACTAAGTTCTGTTCTTTGCAGATTTACCCATCAAGAACAAAGGAAGGCTCCTATCTTTTGCCCATATCCTAGCAGGTTCAGTACCCCATCTGAGACAGGTTACCCATACTGGAAATTTGAGTACATTTGAACAGATTAAGGTAAATAGAGACTGTTGGTACATTTCCCCTCTTGCCCTCAAAACTACGAAAGATGTTGACAATGCCCCAGATCTCTGAACTCCCATTCCTCACACACCATAGGGGTAGAATAGTAACAGAGAGGTAGCCGTGTTAGTCTGATCTTGCTAAAACAAAAGGAAAAACTATGTAGCACTTTAAAGACCAACAAGATGGTTTAATAGATGATGAGCTTTCGTGGGCCAGACCCACTTCCTCAGATCATATTCTGGAAGGGTATGTCTACACTACAGCATTAATTCAAGTTAACTTAATTCTAAATGGTGCTCTTCCAGGAAGGACTGCTTAGCAGAGATGGAGTTCACCTTTCCAGGAGCGGGAAGGCCTTGTTTGGACACAGACTGGTTAACTTTGTGAGGAGGGCTTTAAACTAGGTTCGACGGGTGAGCAAAGCCCACAGGTAAGTGCTGAATGTGCGGGACTGGGAGATGGGTTGGAAATGGAGGGGACTACGGCCTATAATGGGAAGGAGAAAGGAGGGTCAGGGCACAACAGGGAGGCAAGATCAGATCAGTATCTTAGATGCCTATATGCAAATGCAAGAAGTATGGGTAATAAGCAGGAAGAACTGGAATTGCTAACCAATAAATACAACTATGATATCATTGGTGTTACAGAAACCTGCTGGGATGGGACACATGATTGGAATGTTGGTATGGAAGGGTATAGCTTGCTCAGGAAGGACAGACAGGGAAAAAAGGGAGGAGGGGTTGCCTTGTATAATAAAAATGTACACACTTGGACTGAAGTGGAGATGAACGTAGGAGATAGCTAGGTAGAGAGTCTCTGGGTTAAGCTAAAAGGGGTAAAAAAATGAGGGTGATGTCATGCTAGGAGTCTACTACAGGCCATCTAGCCAGGTGGAAGAGGTGGATGAGGCCTTTTTTAAACAATTAACAAAACTATCCAAATCCCAAGATTTGGTGGTGATGGGGGACTTCAACTATCCAGACATATGTTGGGAAACTAACACAGCGGGACACAGGCTATCCAATAAGTTTCTGGACTGCATTGGAGACAACTTTCTGTTTCAGAAGGTTGAAAAAGCTACCAGAGGAGAAGCTGTTCTGGATTTGATTTTAACAAATAGGGAGGAACTAGTTGAGAACTTGAAAGTGGAAGACAGTATGGGGGACAGTGATCATGAAATAATAGAGTTCATGATCTTAAGGAAAGGTAGAAGGGAGACCAGCACAATTGAGGTAATGGATTTCAGGAAGGCAGATTTTGATAAGCTCAGAGAACTTGTAGGTAAGGTCCCATGGGAAGCAAGACTGAAGGGAAAAACAACTGAGGAGAGTTGGAAGTATTTCAAAGGGACATTGTTAGGAGCCCAAAAGCAAACAATTCCGCTGTGTAGGAAAGATAGTAAATATGGCAAAAGACCAGCTTGGCTTAACAAGGAGATCTTGCATGATCTCAAAATAAAAAAGGAGTCATATAAAAAATGGAAACTAGGACAACTAACAAAGGAGGAATATAGGCAAGCAACACGGGAATGCAGGGGCAAGATTAGAAAGGCAAAGACACAAAAAGAGATCAAACTAGCTACAGGCATAAAGGGAAACAAGAAGACCTTTTATAAATATATTAAAAGCAAGAGGAAGACCAAGGACAGGGTAGGCCCACTGCTCAGTGAGGAGGGAGAAGCAATAACAGGAAACTTGGAAATGGCGGAGATGCTCAATGACTTCTTTGTTTCGGTCTTCACCGAGAAGTCTGGAGGTGTGCCTAATGTAGTGAATACAAGCAGAGAGAGGGTAAGTTTAGAAGATAGGATACACAAAGAACAAATTAAAAATCACTTAGGAAAGTTAGATGTCAGCAAGTCACCAGGTCCTGATGAAATGCATCCTAGGATACTCAAGGAGCTGATAGAGGACGTATCTGAGCCTTTAGCTATGACCTTTGAAAAATCATGGAAGTCAGGGGAGATTCCAGAAGACTGGAAAAGGGCAAATAAGAACAACCCAGGGAACTACAGACCAGTAAGTTTAACGTCTGTCCCAGGGAAGATAATGGAGCAGGTAATTAAGGAAATCATATGCAAACACTTGGAAGGTAATAAAGTGATAGGGAATAGCCAGCATGGGTTTGTGAAGAACAAGTCATGCCAAACTAATCTGATAGCTTTCTTTGATAGGATAACGAGCCTTGTGGATAAGGGAGAAGCGGTGGATGTCATATACCTAGACTTTAGTAAGGCATTTGATACGGTCTCGCATGATATTCTTATTGATAAACTAGGCAAATATAACTTAGATAGGGCCACGATAAGGTGGGTGCATAATTGGCTGGATAACCGTAGTCGGAGATTGTTGTTAACGGTGCTAAATCCTGCTGGAAAGGGATAACAAGTGGAGTTCCTCAAGGGTCTGTTTTTGGACCCGTACTGTTCAATATCTTCATCAATGACGTAGATATTGGGATAGAGAGTACGCTTATTAAGTTTGCAGATGATACCAAACTGGGTGGGGTTGCAACTTCTTTGGAGGATAGGGACATAATTCAAAATGACCTTAGCAAGTTAGAGAAATGGTCAGAGGTAAACAGGATGAAGTTTAATAAAGAGAAATGCAAAGTGCTCCACTTAGGAAGGAACAATCAGTTCCATACATACAAGATGGGAAGCGACTGTCTAGGAAGGAGCATGGCGGAAAGGGATCTAGGGCTCATAGTGGACCACAAGTTGAATATGAGTCAACAGTGTGATGCTGTTGCAAAAAAAGCAAATATGATTCTAGGTTGTATCAACAGGTGTGTTGTAAGCAAAACTCGTGAAGTCATTCTGCCGCTCTACTCTGCACTAGTTAGGCCTCAGCTGGAGTACTGTGTCCAGTTCTGGATGCCACATTTCAAGAAAGATGTAAAGAAATTGGAAAGGGTACAGAGAAGAGTGACAAGAATGATTAAAGGTCTAGAGAACATGACCTATGAAGCCAGGCTTCATGAACTGGGCTTGTTTAGTTTGGAAAAAAGAAGATTAAAGGGGGACATGATAGCGGTTTTCAAATATCTAAAAGAGTGTCACAAGGAGGAAGGAGAAAATTTGTTCCTCTTGGTTTCTGAGGACAGGACAAGGAGTAATGGGCTTAAAGTGCAGCAAGGGAGGTTTAGATTGTACATTAGGAAAAAATTCCTAACTGTCAGGGTGGTCAAATATTGGAATAAATTGCCAAGGGAGGTGGTGGAATCTCCCTCTCTGGAGATATTTAAGAACAGGTTAGATAGACATCTGTCAGGGATGGTGTAGACGGAGCTTGGTCCTGCCTTGAGGGTGGGGGGCTGGACTCGATGACCTCTCGAGGTCCCTTCCAGTCCTATGATTCTATGATTCTATCAATAGTTAATTTGAATTAAGCTAATTCGAATTAACGCATCTACACAGAAAATACATTTCAAAATAGCATTTTGCTATTTTGAAATAGTGCGTCCACGCTGAGTGGACTCTGAATTGGAGTTAAGGCTGGCCGGAACCAGTTCCAGCAGGGTACCAGGTCAGGACCTCCTGTGTGGGGCTGCTGCCTACAGCTATCTGAGGTCCGTGCTTAAAGGGACCCTACCCCCCATCCTGGACAGCCAGTTCTCAGGTGTCTCTGCTTGCTTGACTACCTCGATGAGGGACAGCAAATCATTTGTGTCTCAGAGTGCTCTGGTTGCCCTGACTTGGGACACCCTGCCACTCTGCAACATGGGGTATGTCTACACTAGCCCCCTAGTTCGAACTAAGGAGGCTAATGAGGGTGAGTGAAATTGCTAATGAAGCACGGGATTTAAATATCCTGCACTTGATTAGCATATTCCCAGCTGGTTGACATTTTGGAAACTGACTGGCCTGAAGTAACTGCCCACATCTACACGCGGCAGAGAAGCGGGATTCCAAGATAAACTCCTTAGTTCAAATTAACTGTTAAACCTCATTCCTGGCAGGGTGGTGCGCCCTGCACGTGCAGCTGATGTGGCTGTGGAAAAAGAAGAGAAGTGGTCAGTTCTCCCTGGGGACACAGTGGGTGAAGCTCAGCCCCCCACTGCGGAGTGAGGATGACCATGCCTTGCACTGTCAGAGCCATTTTGCTTGCACAGAGGCCATGTTTGGATTGTCCAGCTATCCCTAGGAGTGGGAGGTGCCCCGAGACTGTACCCATGCCCCTGTGCTGTGTATAGTGCAGCTGAGGTGGAGGGAGATGTCCCCTGACTCTGTGTAGAGAGGGTGTGTGAAGGGAGGGAGTCCTACTGTGTCCTGCCCCGGGGTCAAGAGCATGTCAGGTCTCTTCACACACACGTGTGGCTATCAGGCCATGGCCCCTGTGTGTCACACAGCTGGAGCCACCTGCCCAAGGGTGGCATGGCACATGCTCGCACATGCACAGGTTGCTGCACGATGTGTGGCAGGCAAGGCCCACATGTGCGGTCCCTGGTCTCCCTCCTCGTCCCCCCCTGGGTAGGAGATGATGATGGCACTTACCTGGTGTGGCCTCCCCGGATGACCCTGCTGACTCCGGTGCTGGGACAGCTTGGGGGTCCTGCTAGCATGACACCCACCACGATGGCCCGTCTGCCGTGCCCAAGTCACGGCCCTCCGGTCCCGGATCGCTGTCCCCCAGGGTGGCATGGACCATCCCGCCCCCCAGGATGCGGTTGAGGGTGGGAAGTAGGGGCAGGTGCCAGCCCATGCTGCGGCGCCACCCCTCGTGGCCCTGGCATACGCCTGCTGCAGCTCCTTGACTTTGAGGCGCACCTGCTCCTGGGTGTGTCTGTGTCCCTTGCAGGCCATGGTGGCTGCTATGCGGTCATAGACAGCCGTGTTCCTCTACCTAGTGCAGAGATCATGAACATTGGGGGCCTCCCCCCAAACCTCAAGGAGGTCCATGATCTCCGCACTAGTCCATGAAGGTGCACGCTGTCTACGGCCCCTGGCAGGCCCTGGGTGCTGGGGGATTGGGTGGTGGATGGCTGGCTGCCACTGGCTGGCATTGTGTGGCCACTGGGTGAGGGGCTTCAGCTGCTGGCAGGCCTGGCTCTGGCACGTGGTGTGTGGCCAGAGTCTACCCTTTTAAGAACTCTGGGCTTGGGAAGAGGAGAAGAGTTTTCCTGATTTGGCCCAGAGTGGCCACCAGGGGAAACTAGGAAGAGCTGGAGGCCAGCTAATTCGAATTAAGTGTCTACACAGCACGTATTTCAAATTAGCTATTTCGAATTTGGTGTTACTCCTCATAGAATGAGGTTTACCAAATTCGAATTAAGTGCTCCACTATTTCAAATTAAATTCGAAATAGCGGTTTGCATGTATAGACACTATTGAAGTTAATTTGAAATAACTGCTGTTATTTCGAATTAACCTTGCAGTGTAGACATACCCAAAGAGACAATTCTGACCATATATGCCAAAGGAATACAATGAAAAAAGAGAACACATTATTAAACTGTAGTAATATGTCATCTTATGGTTTTGGTAGAGCCATTGGAAATTAACAGTTGTCCTCATAATCCCCTTCTAGCAACAACTTCATATATACAAGATAGACGCAAAGACTTTCACCCACAGGGTATCAAGGGATCAACTGGTAGCTTTCAGGGTTAAAGAGGGGAAGAGTCAAGGTTTCACTTGCTGTACAATAAATGTACATTTGAGCATTTTGGCAGGGATTTTCAGAGGCACCAAAGAGAGATTAGTGCAGAAACTGCTACCCTGTTAAGCTCCACATTCTTATTAACAGCACTTTAGGACAAACTGATGCACCTAATGTTTGTGTTTTTGAACACAAGAAAAGAAAATGTAGGCAAGCCATCTTTAAATAATATGTGGTCAGAGATGGTGAGTTATGCATCCACATTTTGATGGGAGTTATTCACTACTGTTTCCATTTTCCTTTGTGGTAAAAGAGGCTAAAATACTTATTTTCCCAGGCTGCACTGAGGGTTAATTTTTGCAAGGAATATTGAAAATACAAAGCTCTGTGTAACTAGTAAGTATTATTATATGGGACAATTTTTTTGGTTTAGTTTATTTTGTGTATTTTAAACACACCTTAAACTCAAGGGCATTAGCGGGATTTCAAAAAAAAAACCTAAGCAAACAAACCTCCTCTGGCTGGAGAATAAGTATGAACAATTTCATTTAAAAAACCTTTTTGATAAAGTTATGAATAGCTAAGAATGTAGGGAAGGAGAGGATAAAAATCAAAACTTAACTTCAACCATTATTCCAAATACCAGTTACCAGGTTTCCTGCTGTAATGTGTTGTAGCTAAAGTAGTACTTTGAAAGGAACAGTTACTTCCAACACCTCATGACACAAAGGTATGAAACTTTTGCTAAAACTGACCTTAATACTGTGAACAGATTAACAGGTAGAATGGGCAATAAGAAATAACTTTATAAGAGCTCTTAAGTAAAAATGAAGCACACCTTGGTTGTCAGAGAACACGAGGCCTTCTGTTTTACATGAAGAAATCTGGTGTTAATATAATAAATTCTATACACCAGTGCCTGTTAATTTCTATGCAAGTTCAAAAGCACCAGTCTCAACAGGACAAAAGTATTAACCTTACAGTTCACAGCTGCAAATCGGAAAGGCCTTGTTAAATTATACAATACTGTACTTCTTCTTGACGATCTTCTGCAGGGACCTCTAGTGTTTTCTTAACTCTATGGAACTATTTAACGTAAAACAACTAAGTTACCAAAATGATAAGCTTGAGATTTAAATTCACAAAGCGAAGAAATTCAGAGAAATTGCTCCCAAACTTAACTGAGTTTGTGAAGAGAATGCATTGATGTGCCTCAATCTTCTGCCATGTGATTGACTGCTGAGGGAACAGAGTAACAATTAGGCACTATACCAGAGGTGAGGTTGAAGTGTGTGGTTTGTAATCAAGTCAGATTGTAGAAATACAATACTGGAGTTATTTGTTTAATACTTAGTATTATTTGTCTGTATGCAGAGTGTCTTGTAGATAATGTGAAATTAAGGAGGCAGATTCTTTCCACAGGTCACCTGATGTAAAGAACATGCCAGCTGGATTTCCCTCGAGTGTTGGGAAGTCTCCATCAGGCACAATGCTGATAAAGCCAGCTCACACAATATGAGTGCATATCCAGGGTCTGAAAAGGAGGCATCATTCCAGCTATCCTCAGCTGGTTAATCATCTCTTTGGGTATTGTTTGCACTCTGGCACACACTGGAGAAGCATGAAGCCAAGTGGACAATCAGGGAGGTAGTTTATACCTTCTCTCTGCTGTGGCTGAAGAAATCTGTCTGCGGCAAAGAATTTGGCCCAAGATCTATGCTGAAGAAAGCTTACTGTCTACATAGACAACATACAAATGAGGAAGCCAGGGGAAGAGGTGGGATGCTGTTGAGCACACAAATAATTGGTTGTGTTACACTTGTTATTTTGAGGTACATTTTTCATTCATTAATTTTATTAACTTTTTTTTGGCAGGAGGAACCAGGATTCTGGATTCCTCCTGGATCAGGCTGATGTAAGGTTTCCTGGAACAGCTATGTTTTACACAGCAGTATTTAGAGATGTTTTTCAAAATCTGCAAGCTGACTAGTCCTTATTTGGAAACAGACATCAACCCTATTTTTCAGTTTTTTAAATAAAGGCATTAGAGTGTATGCTATGTTGGAAAGAGATGGTTTACCTTATAGTAAATATAACACTAAGTTGATAGATTTTGTATGGTATAAAGCAGTGGTTCCCAATCTTTTTGATACTGGGGACCCAGTAAACCTATTCACAAACTTTTGGAGGACTGGAAACATTTATTTGCATATTTGCATATTCATTAAGAAAATGATGAATATGCAAATAAATTGTGTCATTGGCCCTACCTGTCCGGCGGGTTGTTCCACCTCCCCTTCCTAGCCCCAATCCTGGCCACTGTATTGGCTGGCACCAGCTCTCCCAGCTGCGTACGGTGCTGGGAGTTCTGCATCAGTGCGCTCGGCCTTCTCCCTGTGCTCTAGTGCCTGCCGGATCTAGCTCCACCACCCGAGAGCATGCCTGGCAGAGATGCCACGGTGGCAGACTCTCTCCCAAGAGGGCCGCGCCGCCATGCACAGCAAAGCAGGGTGCTGCTACCCCGACACACAAATTAATAGGATCGTGCATAATAATTTTTCTAAGGACAGGTGTTTTTATTTCTAAGGATCAGTACTGGGCCACGGACCACACTTTGGGAAATGCTGGTATAAAGTAATTATAAGCAATTATTCAGATACAGATAAGCCATTCCTTTCTTCCCCAAAGTTGCAGGGTAATATTTCAAGGCTTAGTCCAACCACCAAAGAATCTTTAATTAATAAATCAACAACTGAAAACAGATATTCATAATGAAAGAGCCATCTTTTCATTAAATATTGCAGCATTGTATGATACCATTCTAAGAAAAGAGTAGACAAATCTGCTAGTCATAATATAGCATTTTTATTCTACCTAAGTACACATCAAGATCTCTCATGTTAATTCATGCAAACACCTAGATTCTGAAGTGACAAATTGTATTGATATTCCATAGAATTTGCCTTCAGATGGCATTAGACAAATGAAAGCTAATCTTTCATCTGAATAAGCATACACCTGTAGAACTATATGTCTTCTCTTTATAATTTGCACAATGCACTGCGGGCATGCACCTGAAACATCAACATTCAGTGCTGTAAGGTTGAGGTCTTTGCTTTCTTAGAAAGCATGTGTAGTTAAAAAAAGCAACCTTAAAAAGAAGGTAAATTTGCAGACTGCTATTAAAGGGAAATAGTATAATGTCCAAAGGGAATTTTCTTTGCAGATACAGTGTAGGGCACAGAAAGAAAGTGTTGCGTGCTGAGATACTTCTCCTGGTAGCAATACATAGAAAATGTATATATGTGCCTCTCTGGAGAATTTCTCTCAGATTTTAAGCTATGCCTTGAGAATAACAAAATTTTATTAGAAAGCTTAGTGGTCACAAGGTTCTTAGAATTTCTCTTACTTTTTAAAAAGTGTATTAAGTGTAAAACTGCATGAAGTCAGAGAAATCATGGTGATGGATTGCTTCGGAAGATGAAATGCACTCCCTGAGGGTATGTCTACACAGCAAACTTATTTTGAAATAACAGCCATTATTCTGAAATAACTTTACCAGCATCTACACAGCCAAACCTCTATTTCGAAATTAAATCAAAATAGCAGCGGGCTTATTTTGAAATTGGTAAGCCTCATTCCATGAGGAATAGCTCCAATTTCGAAACTGCTATTTCAAATTAAGTGCTGTATAGATGCTTATTTCGAAATAGGGGGCCTCCAGCCCTTCCCAGGGTGCCCTGGTGGCCACTCTGGGCACAACCAAGAAAACTCCCTTCCCTCCCACCCTCCCCGGAGCCCTTAAAGGGGTAGACTCTGGCCACAGTGCCTGTGCCAGCTCCAAGCCTGCCAGCCTAGAGCCAGCAGTCACTGCACCTGACCCAGCAGTACCAGCATGAGCCAGGCAGCCAGTGCCAGCCAGCCCTCCACCGCTCCCCAGGACCAGTCTGCCAGCTCCCAGGAGCCTGTCAGGGGCTGAAAAAGGCAGGCACCTCCCTGGTCCAGTGTGGATATCAGGGACCTAATTCAGATTTGGGGGGATGCCTCCAACATCCATGATCTCTGCACTAAATGGAGGAATGCAACCGTCTATAGGCGGTTGGCTGCCAGCCTGGCCACCAAAGGCCATATGTGAAGCCAGGAGCAGGTGTGCATGAAAATAAAGGAGCTGAGGCAGGCATATGCCAGGGCCACAGGGGGCAGCTCCCAACCAGGGGCAGACCCAGACCCCTGCTCCTATTTTGATGCCATGGACCACATCCTGAGGGGCAGAACGGTCCGTGCCCCCCAGGTGGTCATCGACCCTGGGGCAGAGCTTGCTGCCTCCTGCTGCTCCAGCCCCTGCTGCTTCCCTAGCTACCGCTCCTCCTCCCCATCCTCCCCACACCTCAGGGACGCCAAGGCCCCCATACCCATGGTGCTGGGAGATAGTTGAGCCAACAAGACCTCCAAACCTGAGCCCTGAGATTCTCCTCCCCATTCCTCCACTTCCCTCCCCCTGCCAGCTCCCTCCTCCCAGGTTTCCCCCTCCCCTCTCCCACCCTCCCTCCTTCCCCAGTCTCACCTCAGCTTCATTCCCCCCACCCCATCCCAGTTTTGTTCAATGAAGAGGCTTTTGTAATGAACACGTGTCTTTTATTGTACAGCAGGAAGGAGGGCTAGGAAGGGGTAAGTGGAAGGACATAAGGGGGAATGAGGCACAAGCCCCCAGTGGGGCACACCAGGGAGACTGTTACTGCCTGCAAAATGTGCTGCCAGGCTTGCAGCAACATGTCCAGGAAAAGCACCAGAGTGCCCAGGGACGGCTCTGGCTCCATGCTGCAGAGTGCTGTGGGTGTCCTGAGTGAGGGCAACGAGAGCACACAGAGAAAAAAATGCTTTGGTGTCCCTCAGCAAGGTAGGCAAGCAAGAAGGGAAACCAAAGAACCAGCTGTCTGGGGGGGGGGTCCCTTTAAGCTCAGGTCTCAGATAGCCTCAAGCAGCAGCCACAGAAGGTAACTCCTGACTTGATGCCCTGTCAGAACCAGTTTCAACTGGCCTTAAATGCAGTTCAGTATCCTATCAGTGTGGATGTGCTATTTTGTAATAGCAAAACACTATTTCGAAATGTATTTTGTGTCTGGACACGTTATTTTGAAATAAGCTATTTCGAAATACCTATTTCGAAATAAGATATTTTGAAATAAGACTATAGTGTAGACATACCGGCTACGTCTACACTGGCCCCTTTTCCGAAAGGGACATGCTAATTTTAAACTTCGTAATAGGGAAATCCATGGGAGATTTAAATATCCCCCGCGGGATTTAAATAAAGATGTCCGTCACTTTTTTCCGGCTTGTAGAAAAGCCGGAAAAGAGCGTCTAGACTGGCCCGATCCTCCGGAATAAAGCCCTATTCCGGAGGATCTCTTATTCCTACTTTGAAGTAGGACTTTAGGGCTTTATTCTGGAGGATCGGGCCAGTCTAGACGCTCTTTTCCGGCTTTTCTACAAGCCGGAAAAAAGCGGCGGACATCTTTATTTAAA
Organism: Pelodiscus sinensis; assembly: GCF_049634645.1. Lineage (NCBI taxonomy): Eukaryota > Metazoa > Chordata > Testudines > Trionychidae > Pelodiscus > Pelodiscus sinensis. Next base: position 34,704,271 of record NC_134718.1, on the reverse strand, counting down.
TCCCGCAGGGGATATTTAAATCCCCCGCGGATTTCCCTATTACGAAGTTTAAAGTTAGCATGCCCCTTTCGGAAAAGGGGCCAGTGTAGACGTAGCCACCCTGAAATTCATGGGGAGAGAGGAGAAAGAGCGTTTATATGGTCAGAGGAAAAGAAAGAGGTATTGGGCACCTTTAAAGGGGTTGGAAAAGGAGGGTAGCAGGAGCATCCCTTGAGCTGGAGGAGCTCAGGTAAACTACGGGATTGTATGGACTCAGGATAGGTGACATGTTCTCTGGCTAAGGCCCGCTCTCACATCTAGATCAGCAGCTTCCAAAAGCGGTGGGCATTGTTCTAATCACCTCTTTTGGGACTGGGAATGAATTTTTCTGTCACTGCCAGACTGACTGAGGCAGGGGGCTTTCCTCAGAGCATTTCAGGGATCCACAGGATAAGCAAAGAGGAATGTCTCAAATTGTTGCAGTTTAGCAGGTGACAGGTATCCAGAACAGATATTAATTTCATGGCGGGGAGGGTCTGTGTGCTTGGTAAGCTGGACTTAGAAGTATACTTAGGGCATGTCCTCACTCGCTGCACCGGAGATCAATATTCTGGTGTTTGATATAGTATAGACCCATAAATCAAATGCTGAGGTCAGCTCCGGCTGGCATCTGTACTACTCCTTGCAGTCACAACAAGTTTGCTCCTGTCAATCTCCCACAGCTGGGACAATGCGAAGCTAGCATAGACCTGGCCTCAGCAGGAAGACATTCTGCAAAGGGGCTGGGGAATGGGTTTTAGCTTCTTAATGTCTGGTACTTGAAGAAGATAACCCTCTTTCCACAGCTTCTTAACCCCCATATGAGGGATGGTTAGTGGAGTCTCAGCAGTGGACTGAGACCTAGTATGGAGAAGTAACAGCCCTCAAACAGCTAGAAAACAAGTGAGGATGGAATCATGACCTTTCACATTACAAATAATCACCGGATAATCCTGGATTATTTAAATTGCAGACAGATTAGGCAGGCTCTATCCCTTGCATTTTGTCTTTCATCTGGTGTCTTCAGGACAACCCACATAAACCTGGAGTGCAGTACAGGTTTCCCACATGTCACCATCAGTAACCACTGTTGCAACAACTTGTCACAATTAATGCAGTTTTTGGGAGCTACCAGAGTAGATCCTTTGGCCTCCACTCTGATTTATCCCCATCATTGCCCTCTGCACCAGCCTAGGAGGAATCATCCAAGAGGCCCTTTTGCAGCACATGAGAGATGCAAAAGTACCTTCATGGAACTGCTCTGCCAACGTGTGGCTAGGCATGGTGGCATGCTTTGTGCTTTTTCATTCATTAACAGTAAATTGCTATTTAAATAATCATAAAAACATAGAAAATGAGGTTTGAAAGAGACTTCATAAGGCCATCCAGTCTAACCCCATGCTTCAAGCAGGAACAACCCCAATTAAATCATTCCAGCCAGGGCTTTGTCAAGCCTATCCTTACAAATCTCCTAAGGATAGAGACTCCATTACCTCCTTAAGTAACCCATTCCAGTGCCTACCTTATTTGCTATTCTTTCTGCACATCTGGAAGTTATGTTTCTATGCCCTCATTGAATCTTCTGGACTCCTTTCCCCCTTATATTAGCCTCCCAGGGGATCCTTTCCATTAGTTCTTTGAGGGAGTCAAAATCTGCTTTTCTAAAGACTAGGGTCCATAGTCTGTTTCTCCCTATTCTTCCTTTCATCAGGATGCTGAACTCAACCATCTTGTGGTTATTGCTGCCCAGATTGCCTCTGACTCCTAATTCCTCTATCAATTCTTCCCTTTTTTGGGCAGCGGGTCAAGAGAAGCATGTCCCCTGGTTCATTCCTTCAGCACTTGCACCAGTAAATTGTCCAACACTCTCTAAAACCTCACTGAATTACCTGTGCACTGATGCATTGCTCTCCCAGCAGATGCCAGGCTGACTGAAATCCCCCATAAGAAACAGGGCCTGTAATTTGGAAAATGTATGCAGAATTTGAAAACGAAACATTAAACAAACAAGAAGGATTGGAACTCCAGTGATTTGTGATGCCCAACTTCAACCTATTTGAGAATAAAATTTAAGAAAATAAATCTAATGAGGCTCTTGGAATAGATGCAACATTTCGGGTGTTGTTTTATCCACAGCATAAAAAAAGAATCAAATCGCCTCATTAAAGTGATTTTCACAGGTCAGAAAATGGTTGACATATCCTCCATGAATGAACAACTGCCTTTTCCTTCCAAGCTATACTTTGATAATTAGGAGTTCCTTCCATGTCAGGACCACAACAAAGGCAATCAGGGCCAAGCCTCAAAGCAGGGGCAAACCCAAGGCTAGTGGAGGAGTTCATAGTTCCAGGGTTGATTCTGAGAGTCAGAAGTGAAGTCAGGTTTCTGGGTCCAAGTCAGCAGTCAAATTCAAAACAAGCTGAGATCAAGCCAAGAACTCAAGGGCATAGAACAGGGATAACAATGATGGAACAACTACACTGTTGCCTGGAATGCCCCTGGGATTGTATGGGCAGGGAAAACAATGGGACTGCTACCTGTGAAGTCCTTGAGGTGGAGTGTCTCATGGGTCATGTTCACAGCAGGTCATGGGAAGTGGAGCACAGGATGGGTAAATATAAGGAAACAAACCAACCACTCCCTGCTTCTATCCCAAACAGAGATTTGACCCCAGAAAAGTCAGAGATCCAGGAAGTCCAATAGGGACTTTGCTGCTGCTGTTGATTTTACATGGAATGCAGTGGTAGTGGTCGACAGTGGTAGAGGTCGACAGTACAAAAACAAAAGGTATATTCAGAAAGTACAATGCTATGCAAAAATAATTAGCACTGATGTGTGAACTTCTGCCCTGATCAGTGCTAACATCTCACAACCAGTTCTTGCCCTCAGATACATCAGGGTGGATCTGGAACACTGCCAACAAAGCAATAAAATTACTCCAGAAATACATGACTGAAAATCAATACTAGAATTTGACACTTCATGTCACCAAAAGCACATCACATTCAGAATATGTTAAAGCAGTGTTTCTCAAAGTGTTCCACGGGCCCACTTTGGGAAAGCCACTAGAGGGCCATAATGCTTTACTTAACCGGTCCATAGCCACGGAGCCTTGCGGCTCCCATTGGCTCTGATTCACCATTTCCAGCCAAGGTGAGCTGTGGGAAGCCTTGTTAAAGGACAACTAAAGACTGTTCTAAGTAACAACATTCAAACTAGACAAGAATCCAATTTTCCACAAAATTTGAGAGTTTTGGTCCAGGCTTTTGATTGGGCCCAGCTCCAGAAATCATATCAGGATGCCTTTCCACATTGCCTTTCTACATCAATCTACTCTCTGGTATTGACATAAAGGGCTTTTTTTTTCTTTAGGCCCAGAACTGATGTTACTCATATTGATGAAACTCTACAGTAACAATTTGGGGGCCTCATTCCTGCATTCCTTTGATTTCAGTCATCATCATTCATATTCAAAGAATGCAGACTCAGGGTTTTGACAATAGCACCAATCACAGTAAGTTCGTTCTCCAATGTAATCATTAAAGGAATTATCTCACAGTGCCATTTCCCAGAACACTGATACCCTGATCGAGGCTACCAACTGATGTTTGCCTTTAGATTCACTAAAGATCAGTCAGGAATAACAGTTTTGTACTTCCTAACACAAGATTTATCACAACCCATTTTCTATCCATTCCTTTAGTAAAGTTCCTAAAAATCATACTGTCTAGGCAAAATGAGCCAGTATTTCATTCATATGTAAAGCCTGAAGGCAAAGCTCTGACAATAATCACAGTATGTGACAAATATTTTAAGTCACAATACCATGTGGCCCTCATTTGAATACACAGTATGAAAACTCAGTACATTTGTCTCCTAAAAAGCCAGAACGGTGCTTTCAGGATCACATCAATGTTCTCTTAGGGAGGTTTGAAGGAGATGTGGTGCATGAAAATGTAGAACCAGAAGGTGTTCACTTTTAGAGCAGAAGAAGAGCAAGAACGAAATGGGCTATTTGTCCTGAAGATTCATGCAGTTTTGAAACTATTCCCTTCCAACTCATCAGCTCCCCAAAAATACGGTAGGGTATGTCTACACTACCCTCCTAGTTCGAACTAGGAGGGTAATGTAGGCATACCGCACTTGCAAATGAAGCCCGGGATTTGAATTTCCCGGGCTTCATTTGCATAAGCGGGGAGCCGCCATTTTTAAAACTCCGCTGGTTCGAACCCCGTGCAGCGCGGCTACACGGGGCTCGAACTAGGTAGTTCGGACTAGGATTCCTGCAGCATGGGAGTGAGGTCGGGCCAAAGCTCCGAAGCCCTGCCTGCCTTTTCCCACCACTGCTTAGTCTTAGGAAGCCTCCAAGCTTCCTTAGCAACGAGGTCCTTCCTGCTCCCCAGCTAGAGCAAGTGTGACACTCTTCCTCCCTCCAGGAGCCCTTATTTATACAGCCCCCAGATGGGCCCTCGTTGGCAGTACCTGCCTCAGATTCAGGCTTTGCTCTCAGCCCTGGCCAGGGCTTGGTTTTACCCTTAAAGGGCCAATGCAGAGCAGACACCCTGTCACACTGGCCCACAACTCAGAGATCAGAGAATGCAAATACAGTGTTTAAGCCACGTGTATACTCTGTTTTCATGGTGTGTCAAGTAAAGCTCCAGTTCATCTCAGGAACTTGCCAATGGAATCCACATGACAGTGGAGAATAACAGGCCCCATCCAGGTGACACAGATTAACAGGCCCTGAACTTAGAATGGCTCACCATTCCAAATTAGTTTGTACTTTCATATTCTGAGTTTTAAAAGTCAATAGCAGAAGTATATTGGTTCCACCCTTTACACACAAAAAAGAGAGCACTCTAATGCACCAGTTTGATTTTTACGGTGAGCTGCATGTTGGAAGCCTGTGTTTGTAAGAGCTCTGCATGCAGAACTCCCACTGACTTTAATTGGAGTTCCACATCCTAAGAGCTTACAGGATCAGCCCCCGTGTGCTTTTTACAATTAATTTCACAGCAAAGGCTGTAATTTAAAAATCCACAAGCTTCTCCAAGGAAACTTCAATATCTCACTCAGGGTGTGTTTAGACTACAGGGTTTTTTTTTAAAAAAAAAGTGGCCTTTTTTCAAAAAAAACTTTCCCTGCGTCTAGACTGCTGCTGCGTTCTTTCAAAAGTAAATCGAAAGAACGAGGCAGTTTTTTGACCATGGAAAACCTCATTTTACAAGGAATAATGCCTTTTTTTGAAAATGCTCTTTCAAAAAAAGGTGCTATATAATGCAAACTGTGCTTTTTCAAAGGGGAGCATCCAGACTGCCTGGGTGCTCTCTTTTGAAAAAGCGGCTAGCTTTTTCAAAAGTACTGGTTGTAGTCTAGATGCTCTTTTTTAAAAGAGGCTTTTTTGAAAGTATCTTTTGAAAAAGCTTCTTTCAAAAGAGGCTTGAAGTCTAGACATAGCTTCTGGGTATGTCTAGACTACAGGGTTTTTTCCAAAATAATAGCATTTTTTTTGGAAAAAACATCACCTGCATCTAGACTGCAGCTGTGTTCTTTCAAAAGTAAATCGAAAAAAGTGGCAGTTTTTTCAATCACAGTAAACTTCATTTTACGAGGAATAACGCCTTTTTTTGAAAGTACTCTTTCGAAAAAAGGTGCTATTGAATGCAAACTGTGCTTTTTTGAAAGAGAGCGTCTGGATGCTCTTTCAAAAAGGCGGCTCGCTTTTTCAAAAAATCTGCTTGTAGTCTAGGCGCTCTTTCAAAAGAGGCTTGTAGTCTAGACATAGTCTCTGGGGAAAGGGGAAAAATTTAACAACATAGATGAAAAGGGGGTCTTGATCAATCAAGCCAGCAGCATTTGTATACTTTTAATAAAATCATATTGTAGAGTTTGTTTTAAAAGAAAAATCTATTGATGTTGAAATACTTCAGGAAGTAAAGATAAATGAAGTTATTTAATTGAATCTTAACACAGTGAGGATCCTGCCACTACTAGTATTTTTTATCTTTTTCTTTACAATCAGCATTTTGATACATTCAAACACAATTGTCATAAATTTATTGGGAACTAAGTCATAGGTGAAGACTTGCATTTAATACATTTTCCATTTTAATTTTAATTTTTCCAATAGCTTAGGCAATAATTGTTTTGTGACTAATTATTTAATATCATTAATACTTAGCACTATTGTTACATATGGCTCCAAATCAGTATTGCCACCACCTAGGACAACAGTCATGAGTTGTTCAGGACTCCTTTATGTTTGGCGCTCTGAAAACACACAAGAAGATGATCTCTGCCCTGAGGAGCTTGCAATCCCTGTGGTACTCCCAATCCTCTCTCCTATATGTTTCCTTCATTTCTGTGGCGGGTCTCCCCACCACACACACACACACACACACACTATATGAAATTATCTTAAAGGGTACGTCTAGACTAGGTTTTTTTTCGAAAGGAGATATGCAAATTTGGTGCTATCTTCTTCCGATCGCTTTTTCGAAAGTGAAAGTAGTCTGGACACAGGTTTTTCCGAAAACCCCCACCTTTTTTGAAAAACCATATAAACCTCCTTTTTTTAGGAAGAGCGGTTTTTTTGAAAAAGGGTTTTTTTTTCCAAAAAAAGTGTCCAGACTACTTTCACTTTCGAAAAACCCACTTTAGAAAAAGCGATCCGAAGAAGATATACAAATTAGTTCCAAATTTGCATATCTGCTTTCAAAAAAAAAAGCCCTAATCTAGATGCACCCATGTATACAAATATGCATAACTTGAAGATGCTTTAGACAAAATACCTCATGTAACCTATCCACTTTAATGTTACAATCTGCTGGATCCATATATCTTATTCTGGAGTATGTAGCATTCTTTTATGTAAAGTTAGAAATATGGAGTATGGAATAGTTTATGGTTTTAAATGTGCAAATTTCAAGGGTGTTTCTAATGCTCTGGCAACCTTAGGGTGTGGCTAAACTACATGGCTCCATCGATGGAGCCATGTAGATTAGGCTGATCGGCAGAGGGAAATGATTTAAATAATCGCGGCATCATTTAAATTTAAATGGCTGCTGCGCTGAGCCAACAAACAGCTGATCAGCTGTTTGTCGGCTCAGCGCGCTAGTCTGGACGCTCCCGCGCCGACCTGAAAGCCCTTTATCGACCTTCCCATTATGCCTCGTAGGATGAGGTTTACCGGGGAGGTCAATAAAGGGCTTTCATGTCGACAGGGGAGCATCCAGACTGCCCCGATCTGCCAACGAACAGCTGATGGGTAGAGCGGGGCAGCCATTTAAATTTAAATGAAACTGCAATTATTTAAATCGTGGCTTCATTTCCCTTTGCTGAACAAACAAATCTACATGGCTCCATCTAGACGTACCCTTAATGAGTGGGTGATCTACTTAATGGCCTGTAAAGAGCCTTGTTTTGTCTCTTAAATACTAGCCATGGTTGGTCCTGGAAAGACATGTGACCATGTCAACTTGTACTGAAATACCAATTTAACCAGGTAATTTTCCAGGGAAAGAGGGATGGAAAACAAAGGATTCCCACCCAAAAGAAAGTTTGTTTAAATTGGAAAGCTCTCAGTCTCTTCATCTTTGCCTGGCATGACACACACGAAAGGATAACTGGGGACTCAAGTTAGAGTAAAAGATCTTCTTTGCATAACATAGATGGGGAGAAAACCCACCAAGTGCAGGGTGTGGGTGCCCATCTCAATCCTGGCACTCTTGTAAACTTTCCACCTTTGCTCCCCAGTCCGTGTCTATAACTCTGCTCACCAAAGTCTATAATCCCCCACTCCTTAGTCTCCAGAGTAGGATGGCCCCATAACTCACCGCAATTCATGGGGTAGTGTGGCCCAATAGGTACAGATTTATCCCTATTCGTAGGGCAGTGCAATTCAATAGTCTGAGTCATTACCTTCCTCCCACTCATGGGGTGGTGCAGTCCGCTTTCAAGGAACATGAGAAAGGGTAAGGGTTTCCATCCCCCAGTAGGGGAGTCCAGGGCCTCCCACTCCACTGAACCCCAGCCCAGGAACTTGTTAGTGGCCTTCTCTATCCACTGAGTCAGTGGGGAAAAGCTCCATCCAAAACACGCTGACTCCCCAGTTTCGGCTCACTCATCATGTAGCCATTGCTTTCCCTGTTCTGCTTCCTGCTACAATTGCCTCAGCTTCCTCGTGGATCTCCATCTTCCTTCCTTTGTCTGGGATCTATCTACTCCTACCTGCCTCTGGAACCCATGAGGACTCTGGGAGCATCTGGCCTCCAGCCTGTGTGGTAGTGCCTCAGTGTGGGTATGTTTACACTACCCCGCTAGTTTGAACTAGCGGGGTAATGTAGGCATACCGCACTTGCAAATGAAGCCCGGGATTTGAATTTCCCGGGCTTCATTTGCATAAGCGGGGAGCCGCCATTTTTAAAACCCCGCTGGTTCGAACCCCGTGCAGCGCGGCTGTTCCACGAGGTGTACCAGTAGTTCGGAATAGGAAGCCTAGTCCGAACTACCTAGTTCGAGCCCCGTGTAGCCACGCTGCACGGGGTTCGAACCAGCGGGGTTTTAAAAATGGCGGCTCCCTGCTTATGCAAATGAAGCCCAGGAAATTCAAATCCCGGGCTTCATTTGCAAGTGCGGTATGCCTACATTACCCTCCTAGTTCGAACTAGGAGGGTAGTGTAGACATACCCTGTTTGGGTAGTCACTGTGGTTTGCCAGGAGTCAGCAATACACATCCTCTCCCTCCAGCTGCCAGCCCCAACTGAGGCTACATCTAGATTGCAGGCTTCTTTCAAAAGAAGCTTTTTTCAGAAGAGGTCTTGTGAAAAAAAATTCCAAAAGAGCAGGTCCACACACAAAAGTGCATCAAAAAAGTGATGTGCTTTTTCAAAAGAGCGTCCAGACTGATTGGACGCTCTCTCGCACAAAAGGCCACCTGGAACCAGTTCAAGCAGGACTTAGGTCACCATTTGTTTCCGCGTGCTGGTGCTGGAGCCTTGCAGAAACACACACTTAAGCGGACCCCCCTGGACAGCCGTGTCTCTGTTTCTGCTGTGTACTTGCCTACTTCTTCAAGGGACAGCAAAGCTTTTTCAGTGCCTGCTGTGGTTGCACTGGGGTTTTTTTTTTTGGATGCCACAGCTTTTTCCTTTGAGCCATGGAGCCGGAGCTGCCTCAGTGCATGCGAAGGCCCCACATGGCCATGCTGCAGTTTCTGCAGCACTTTGTCCCAGCTGCCTTCCTGGTCCTGACCGATCTCGACCCCAAACTCATTATGGGCACCCTCTCCCTGGGTGCAGGAGCTACATTCTGGCAACCACAACCCATTGTGAAGAGGCATTTCTGGAGGCTGGACACCAGTTTGGACTGGTGGGACTGGCTGATCACAGAGCGGTGGGACAACCAGAAGTGGCTCCAAAACTTCCACATGCGGAAGGCCACCTTTTTGTAGCTATGTGCCTGGCTCGCCCCCACCCTCTGGAGATGTGACACCTACCTGTGGCCCCTGGAGAAGCGGGTAGCCATCACCGTATGGAAGCTTGCCACCCCCGACAGCTACCAGTCGGTGGGCAACCAATTAAGCATGGGGAAATCCACGGTCAGGGCCTTCCTCATGGAGGTAAGGAGCTCTCGGGCTGCATTCCTTGCACAGAGGGGAGAGACTTCTTGGATAAGGATTGGGAAAGGGGTGTTGGAAGCTGTGGGGGTGGGATAGGGGTGGGTGGAATATGGGGTGTACCATCCTGCCCTCACACAACCCTGCTGCTGGGGGTGCGGCCTCATAGGGTGTGGTGCCTGGGATGTTTGGGGGGAGGAGATGGTAGGGGGTGAGCACCTCCCAAAGGCTCAGACACTCTCTCTTTGTTTTGTGTGTTTCTTTGTCTCCTTCTGCAGATTGTAGGGCCATCAACTTGATCCTGCTGTGAAGGGTCATCCACCTGGGAGACCTGGACTCGATCGTGGCCGGATTTGCTTCCCTGCGGTTCCTGAACTGCGGCAGAGTGATCGATGGAAGCCACATCCCGATCCGCACACCTGACCATCGGGCAGCCCAGTATATTAATCAGAAGGGCTACTTTTCTATAGTGCTGCAAGCCCTGGCTGACCACCATGCACACTTCACAGACATTTTTGTTGGGTGGTCAGGCAGGGCACACAATGCCTGAGTCTTTAGAAACTCCAGCCTGTACCGCAATCTGGAGGTGGGCACATTCTTCCCCCACTGGGACTTTGCGATTGGGGATGTTCAGATGCCACTGTGCATCATGGGGGATGTGGTCTACTCTCTTATGCCATGGCTGATGAAGCCATACACTGGCCACCTGGACCCCAGCAGGAACCTATTTATTGCTCACCTGAACCATGCCCGGATCCAGCTAGAATGCACCTTCAGCTACCTCAAGGCCTGCTGATCCATCTCAACGTGGGGGTGCACAACATCCCTGAGGTAGTCGTGGTATGTTGTGTCTCCACAACATTGTGGAGAGGAAGGGGGAGGCCTTCCTCCCGGGGTGGAGGGCAGACACTGGAGGCAAGGGGTAAGCGTTCGAGCAGCCGAGGACAGCTGCCACCCATCAGGCCCATCAGGCTGGGTTGCACATCAGGGAGGCCCTCTGTGATGGACCAGGCCGGGTCTGGGCACCGCTGAGGGCGTCAGCTTGAGGCGAGTGGCTCAAAACCAGGGCTACTTACAGCCCTCGACTGGAGACCTTTCCCAAATAGGCCACAAACCAGTCACACTGAGCACTTCAGCTGCCAGCCTGGCCAGCAGGAAGCCTCAGGAGCAAAACCCCTCAGACACTCCAGTTCTCCCTGTGCTACAATCAGCCCTGGGCCTTACACACAGGTGAGAGGTTATAAAACCCAATCTCACCAATTCTGAACAGATGCTCCCAGTCCCAAAGCCAATATTTACACTTTATATCTTACCCACAAGAGCACGCTGAGCCAATCCTTTAGAATCTAAAACTAAAGGTTTAGTAATAAAAGAAAGAAAGAAAAGGTTGAGAGTGAAATTGTTAAGGAGAATATATTACATACATAAATTACCAAGTTCTTGATGCAGGCTCTTAGCAGATGTTACAAACTGCTAGTTTAAAAGTCTCTGGTGTACACCCTGTATTAGGATGGGTCAGCAGTCCTTCCCGGCTCTCTGTCACTAGCAAGGCTGCATCTGGAAGCAGGAGCAAGATTGAAGACAAGATGGAGACAGCCTCATGGCACTTTTATATTCCTAGTGTCTCCCAAACTGGATCTGGTCACAAGATCAAGTGACCTATCTGTGTTTCACATGCCAGCAGCCATGAGGCACTGGCTAGTCTGCAGGCTTCCAGACGTATCCCTCAGGTGTGTATTGGCCACTCTGAGAGCCATTGTCTATGAAGCAGGGCTAGTTAGCACAGCTATTCACTGAACAATCCTTCCTCACAATAGGCAGTCCATGCCCATTGCTCCCTCCCAGACAGAGAACATTCACAATACAAGAACAGAGCCCATATTCATAACTCCACATACAAAAATCATCCAAGTACATATGTGTCATACATAGAATAAGTAGAGCATAGGCTTTCATTTGACACCTCACATGGCCCACTTCATACAGAATTTGGGGCTAATACCCCCCGGGGGTGCACCTGTGATCTGTATGATCACTTTAAAACTTTACACTCCGAGGGAGAGGTTCTCTCAAGGACCCAGTTACTCTCCCCAGGGCCTCCCCACTAGGGGCCTTTGGCTTCCAGCCCTATATTCCTTCCCCATCACAACCCCTCCCTTCACCCCTTCCCTGACCTCTCAATAAACACACCTGTTTGGTTTTGAAAAAAATGAAGTCTGTATTTATCTAACATTAAGAAAAGGTGGGCAGGGGAGGGGGGCTCATAACTTGAAGGGGTGGGGGGATTCAGGGCTGGGAGGGGTATGGAGGGTGGCTAGATGTGCCATCTCAGGTACGGGGACCTCGTTGGACTTGGGGTTGGGTGAGTCTGGGGACCACAGTGGGGTGGGCAGGAGGAAAAGCTGGAGGGGGTCAGGGATGGAGGGGGAAGGGAGGGGGCATGGGCATGAAATGGGGATGGAGCAGATGCATAGCACGGGGGACAGGTGGAGGAGGAATGGGCATAGCGGGGGGGGGGGGGAGGCAGGAGGGTGGTAGCCAGGAGCAGTAACAACAGGTGGGTGTGCTATCATGAGAGACTTGATGGCACATACATTGCTGCACCGCTGCATGAGCTGGTTCCACCACTCTGAGTCCTCACAGACCTTCTGCGCCAGGGTCTGCTACATGTCGCACAGGATGCTTACGTGCTGGAGCATGAGGTCTTCCTGGAATGTGGCTCACCTTTGGGTCCCCGGGGCTCTGGCGGCTAGCTGCAGTGGTGTGGCTTGTCCGGTTGTGGAGAACACAGAGGGAGAGGTGATCAGTCATCAATGTAGACACTGTCCCTGGGGCCATGCCCTCCTCTGTGAGCACTGACCAACAGTCCTCGGGGCAGAGGAGGGGGATGTCCTGGGAGGAAGGCCATATGTGGCTTGCAGAGCGGTCGCTGCATCAGAGGGGCCCCAACATGCTCAGGGGACCATGCTGCCCACTTCCCCTCCACCTCCACAGCCCGTGGACAAGCAGGCAAAGGAAGTGTCCGGCCACAGTGGGATCCCCTCATGGGCGGCAGAGGAGCAGGGAGCAGCCTGGCCCTCCCTGGGGTCCGCACACACACCCGCGCAGTGCAGCGCTGTCTGCAGGAGCTGCCCCGCATGTGGAGCCATGCCTGTGTGCTGTGTGCGGCTCTTCTCAATCTGTGTGGGGTCATGCCTGTGCCCTTGTGGCTAGCCTGCTTCCAGCCATGGTGCTTCACCCTGCCCCACCATGGCAGGATGTGTGTGGCTTCCCCTGAACCTGGCAGCAGGATCCCACCTGCTGCATCCGTGTGCCACACACAAAACCCTGCATGTGCTTCCATGTGCACGGTTCACAGCACGATGTCCAGCCTGAGTGACACTCACCCTCTGCCCCCTGTGCACCCACCTCCTCTGCCCTGTGTGTGAGGAGGCCCGAGAGATGTCCTGGCTCATAGGCACAGTCACCAGGGACAGGGTCATGGTCTCCCTCTCCTCCTCCTCCTTCTCTTCATCTTTCACTTCTGGCTGGCCCTGGTCCTCCTGCTGCTCCTCCACTGAGACCTCCAGCTGGGTGATGACATGGGTCTCCAGGTTGGAGTCCACGAGGATGGGTGGGGAAGACGTTTTCCCTGCCCCAGGATCTGATGGAGCTCCTGGTAAAGGGGATGGTGTGGGGTCCTGCCCCTGAGTGCGAGCCGCATTCTCTGGTCTGGATGTATCCCTGACAGAGCTCCTTGACCTTACTCCGGACCTATTTAAGGTGTGGGGTGGGTGTCCGCACTCCACCAGGGACTCAGCCATGCGCTCATATATGTCAGCATTGCAGCGGTTGGCCCAGAGATCCTGCAATGTCTCCTCCTCTCCCCATAGCTTTAGGAGGGACAGGATTTCCGGTCCGGACTAGGATGGTGTGTGGCTCTTGGTCCCCCTGGGTGGGTTGGGGACCCCCGGGGCTACTCCCTGTGAAGGCCAGGATGGTCGCTGGGGGCTTGAGGCTCAGCCATGAGTAGTGTGGGGGAAATCTCGTTCCCCTGGGGTACAGAGCCCCCAGAAGGGTCCGAGGCCGGAGGTCAAATCAGTGAGGCAGGAGAGAAATCTAGAAGGAAAAACTTTATGATGCATGCATGCAGGCTGTCACTTCCAAGAGTGAAAGCAGCTCTGAGAGACAGATTCAGGGATTCTTTATATAGTATGTTCAGACAGTTCAGTTGTTGATTGTTTTTCTTTAACATATCAAAGTCTCAGCAGAAGTACTCTGAGATGTTTCTGTTCACACCAGGAGTGCTAGAAGTAAGTTTTACAGTACAAAGCCACATCAGAACTTGAGTGAAGAAGTCTACAAGGCAAACTGTGACAAAGATAAGAGTTTACATGATAATTTGTGACAGACTAGGAGTATCCATGAATTTGAGATAGGCATTTGTAAGGGTCTTTGATTAGAGTTTAGAAGATTTCACTCTGATACAGGGAGAGAGGTCTGGAAAACTTTTAACCCTTACAGCAGTTTTCTTTTAGAGAGTTTTGATTTCCTCCAGTGTCCCCCCCTTAGACACAATTGGAGTTATTTGATTTTTCTCCCACAGTAGCAAGGCCTGTGGCAGGGAGAGCCACATGGTGAGGTGATGCTCTCAGGCCAACTTCCTGCCACAAGGCTTGCCCAGGGTGCCTGCAGCTTTAAGAGGGGCCAGGGGGCAGGAACTATAAAGTTCTGATTACTTTGGATCGTATGGCTACCCGGGCACCTGTGCTATTTCCTGGAAACCTCTTCTTCCAAAAGAAAACCCTCCTCTCCATCCACACACACCTTTTTCCGAAAGTGCTCTTTTGAAAAAAGGCTTCTGCCTCTTCCAAATGTCGGTAAACCCTCTCTGTTCTTTCGATTTACTTTCGGAAGAATGTGACTGCAGTGTGAATGTTCCTCAAGTTTTGTTGGAAAAATGGCCATATTTCCGACAAAATTCTGTAGTGTAGACATACTCTGAGCTGAGCTGCTCCCTTTTATAGCTGTGCAGCTTGAGCATGCCCAGTAAGGCAAAGGGAGTGTGGCTTTCTCAGCCCTCAGGACTAGGTTAACCCCCTCCTGCTCAGTTTGGGGAAAGTGCGCCCTGTCACATTCTGACTTGAAGGTTTGCCTGAAATAAGAACAGTTTTAGGGAAGTTTGCAGTAAACTTCAGTGTATTGGTACTAGCTATATGTTTTCTTTTCTTTTAATTTTGTAATGTACTTTGATCTGCCTTTTTTCACTTGCAACCACTTAAATCCTAATGTTTGTACTTAATAAAATAGCTTTATTCACATCTAGACTACAAGAATCTTTCGAAAAACCCTCTTTTGAAAGAGAGCATCTAGACAACAAGCAGATTTTTTGAAAAAGGAGCTGCTTTTTCGAAAGAGAGTCTAGACGCTCTCTTTTGAAAAAGCATAGTTTGCATTCAATAGTGCCTTTTTTAAAAAGAGTACTTTTGAAAAAATATGTTATTCCTTGTAATATGAGGTTTATCGTGATTTTAAAAACTGCCGTATTCTTTCGATTTACTTTCGAAAGAACAGGGCTGCAGTCTAGATGCAAGTGATGTTTTTTCGAAAAAAGACTATTTTGTTTCAAAAAACGCCTGGACTGTGTCTACATTGGCACCCTTTTCCAGAAAAGGGATGCTAATGAGACACTTTGGAATTGCAATTGCCGTGGGGGATTTAAATATCCCCTGCGGCATTTGCATGAACATGGCTGCCACTTTTTTCCGGCTTGGAGTTTTGCTGGAGAAAAGCACCAGTCAAGACGGGATATTTCGGAAAATAAACCCTTTTCTGGAAGATCCCTTATTTTCTACTTTCAAGTAGGAATAAGGGATCTTGCGGAAAAGGGTTTATTTTCCGCAAGATCCCGTCTAGACTGGTGCTTTTCTCTGGCAAAACCCCGAGCCGGAAAAAAGCGGCAGCCATGTTCATGCAAATGCTGCGGGGGATATTTAAATCCCCTGCGGCATTTGCAATTCAGAAGTGTCTCATTAGCATCCCTTTTCCGGAAAAGGGTGCCAATGTAGACACAGCCCTCTAGTCTAGACACAACCTCAGTGTAAATAATTGTTGCCTGAGGGAATAATCAGTATGCACATCCTCTTTTCATTGTTAAAGGGGGCTTATTTGAATGAGCTTTCAATGTATGAAACTCTCACACAGTGAAAGATGGATTTATTTGAGGTTTTAATCCCATTTAGGGGTTGGTTTCTTGGATGTTGTGCCCCTGAACTGCGTTCTGTAAGAGCTGAAGTGATTTAGTGTCTGCCTTACTCTTTGAGGTGGCAATTAACTCAGCTCTGTGCCTTGTCTGGGGGAGACCAGAAGATCTGGTCCAGCAGAGCACAGTGGTGGGGAGACCCAGAAAGCAAGAAGGTGAATGTCAGTGGCTTTATCAGCATACCAGGAAACAGCTGCAAAGGGTATTCTGTGACTGCAATCCAGCACAATCTCTAGAGTTAATTCTTATCAATATGCTTAAGATACCTTGGAACAGCTTCCTACTGCTTGTCTGCCAATGCCTTCACTTTTCTCTTTCAAATTCTTCCATTGCTTGTGCATATTCCATAATAGTTTGATTGATGGTAAGCAACATGGGGGCATGATTTCTTATGTTGTAAAGCTCTCTCTGTGTTAAAACATTCTATTCCTTGTAATGTTCTGAGTTATTTAAAGTTTTAAGAGTTGCAGTGACTCTTTGAATTGTCAAGTAATTCAATGAATTATACTTTGCACAACAGTCTACATGTTTAGAATTAGTTAAGCAGTTTATGTTTGATGCAAAGAGAGCTAATGCAGTAACACAGAGAGAAGGATGGTATGGTCAAAGTGATGAGACAGGAAATTTATCTTTGTAGCAGTATTCTGCATGCCTACGAGAGGGACAATGTTCTATTTGTCAAGACCAGGGACAAATATGCTGAAGTAATAAACATATGAGATAATGAGAGCTTTGATGACAATTTTAGCTGCATGGTGGACAGGAATGGCCATATTTTTGAGATGGTTATGCAGAAATAATCACCAATATTTATATATCACCTGGGCATGAGGACCTAGACATAAATATGAGTTAAAAATAACATTCAGATTACAGGCCTGATGGCGGGCAGGATGCTGTGAGTGTGTGGAGGGAGGGAGATTGGGATCTCTATTTTAGTCATATTGCACTTGTACTGATCACTAGACCACCTATGAGGAGACATGAGAATACAGAGATTTTAGTCTGGACTGAAGAAGACAGGTCTGCAGCACAGTTCCCTCTAAGGTGCACACATGTGCAGAGGGAATTTCTACCCCACCCACCTCCTAAGCAGAGCCATGCAGCAGCATGGTGGCTGCTCTGGCCTGCCAGGGCTGGAGGCAGGTTTCTGACCCAGCCACCTGAGATGAAGGAACCATGTAGGTGGTGGCAGGCAGCTGCTCCAGCTGGCCCCACCAGAGGAACCATGTGGCAGGTGGATAATCTGTCCAGCCAACTAGGACTGGGTCTGTGGCTACAATGCAGGCAGGTGGGTGGCAGCTCCAGCCGGCGGGGACTGTGGCCACGTGGTGGGTGGGCGAGTGGGTAGCTGCTCTGACCAGGGCTGGGGCCAGGGTTGTGTGGTGTGCAGGTGAGCAGCTGCTCTGGCCGACTGGGACCAGAGCTGGGGCTGTGTTGTGGGCGGGCAGCTACTCTGGCTGGCTGCAGAAAAGATGTCTGTTTTCAGTACCCCGAAATCATTGTCACAATGTCTAAAAGTAAACTGCTCCACCAATGTCCATCCAGTGAAAATGGCTAGTTAGCAGTAAACTGGGAGAAGGAGAATTACAAATGGCTCCAAAGGAAGTTTATTCAGCATTAAAAAGTCCCACCATCAAAAACAAAAAACAAAAACAAAAAAAAAACCATTTAATTAATGTGAACAACTATAGATATAAAGTGACACAAAATCTAAGTTGCATCAAGAGTTTCTATAAAGTTGCTAAATCTCCAAATGCTTATCAAAAGAAGGAAAACTTGTCTGAATGAGTAGAAAAGCACAGGGTTTGCCCTCCAAACTTTTCAGTTGGAGCAAGGGGAAAATCTTTCTCTTTGAATAAAACTGGGTCCATTTTACAGAAGCCCTACTTATTTCAGAATACATTTACTAGAAAATTAAATACAATGAAATAGAAGTTTTGCTACTAGAAAGATTTTATGGGTGAAATAATTCAAAATTAGTAAAATTAAATATAATTATCCTTATAGTTCCCATACAATTATTTTGACATGCACTGGCATGCATAATCACAGATATATTCAAATAATGCTGCAGAAGAGAATCAGAATTTAGGAAGACACAATAAAGTACTGGAATGGAACAAGGAACCAGTCCTACACCACTGAAGTTAACCAGAGTTTTGCCATTGTCTTCAAATAATTCAGATTAGAGCTAAAAAATAATAGCTTCTCCCCTTTGCAAAATGGTTATTAAGGGTATCTGAAAATAGGTTTCTTTCTGTATCTGTTGTTGGGTAAGATATTCACATGTGACTGAGTTTAATTAAGCTAAAACTTCACATGTATGAAATATAATGGCTCAAAATATGCCTGTATGGTTTGTTTAGTCATTAGATCATCTGCTAAAAAATTCTGAACTCAAATTAATATGTACATAAAGCTATAATTTACATTATGCTAGATGTATAGCTATGCCTCAGTTTCCCCTCCATAAGTTGTGAGGCCAGATGCATTAGAGAGTGTGAGGTGATCAGATGTTGACGTGAAGGAGAGTGGGGTGAGTTCCTTGGTAGACAGACTGCATGTGTCCCAGTGAGGCTGGAGGAGCCTCATTAACATAGGCCTTGTAAATCTGAGTTCTGATGCCTTCAGGAAAGAGTCACACTTCCCTCAGTTGGTGCATGCTTCCCTCACCTGGCTGTGGGTCTCTTTCCATGTGATCCTCACATTGGACTTAGCCAGCCCCTTGGATCTACCTCATGCTTTGTCCCCAATCTGCTCCTTATTGGCTCTGATGGTGGGGCAGAGAACAGCTGCAGCAGAGTTTTAATTATCCCTTGTTTTAGTGTTTTTTCTTCCATAACATATATATCCGAGGGTATGTCTACACTACAGCGCTAATTCGAACTAACTTAGTTCGAATTAGTTAATTCGAACTAAGCTAATTTGAACTAGCGCATCTAGAACTAAAAACTAGTTCGAATTAGCGTTTTGCTAATTCGAACTAGCGCATCCACACTGATCCGTCCCGTGGTGGCAGCATGTTGTATGCTGCACAATTTGTGCGAGAAGTAGGGGGAGGCTTTCCTGCCAGCCTGGATGGCTGAGGCTGACCGCATGGCTGGCCAGTATGCTCAGCCCCGCACCGCCGCCGTCTGGGAATCCCAGCGGGGGGCTGTCTGGATCCGGGAAGCCCTGTGGGAGAGCTTCCAGGTGGAGGAGGAGGACTGAACTCTCCCTGCATGCCCCACTGGGGCCTTCTTCCATCCTCCCCCCCTTCCCCTTTCCCCTCCCTAGCCTCCCTTCCTAATGTCAAATAAAGACACCTGTTTTGGCAAAAAAAAAAGCTCTCTTTATTTTACATAACTGGGGTGGGGAGAGGGAGGAGAGAGGGTGAGAGAGGGGAGGGGGGAGGGGGAAACCTGGGAGGAGGGAGCTGGAAGGGGGTGGAAGGGGAGGAAGGGAAGGGAAAGCTCAGGATTGGGGGTCCAGCTGGCTCTCCCATCTCACAACACTGTCGGTGCGGGGGCCTCGGGGGGGAGCGGGTGTGGAGGGTGGGGCAGGAGGGACAGGGGGTGCGGAGGAAGCGGGAGAGGGAGCAGAGGCAGCAGGGGTGGGAGGAGGAGCGAGAGCTGGGGCAGCCGCAGGAGCCAGAGCAGGAGGAGGCAGGAACCGGTCCACTGCACTCACGGGCCCTGATGTACCCCTGCCTGAGCTCCTTGACTTTGGCCCTGACCTGCGGTGCCGTGCGGGAGTGGTGGCCTTTCCTGGCCAGGCTGTCAGCCATTCGGCCGTAGATGTCAGAGTTCTTGTGCCTGCTCTGAGGGAGCAGAAGAGCCTCCTCCTCGGCCCACAGCTCCAGGAGGGCTTTCATTTCTGGCCCTGACCAGGAGGGTGCCCGGCGCTTTGTGCCCCTGGCTTCCCAGGGGGGTGTGTCCCTGGAAGGGCCAGTGGGGTCTCGGGAGTCTTGTCCCTGCACCATGGCTCACCACACAACAGATCTGCGCTGTCAGGGTCCTCTCTGGAGGTGGCTTGTTGCCAGAGTGCCGATCCTGGGTGCCTATGCCTTTTAAAGATGGCTGCAGGCAGGAACAATAGAGTTGAAAGCTATGGCAGGAGTGTACAACAGGTGTTCTTCCTGGAGGCCTTTTCTGTCGACATAACTTCTCCCCTGCATCCACACCTGCCTTTTGTTGACAGAACTATGTCGACAAAGGAGTTATTCCTCGTGGAATGAGGTTTACAGCCGTCGACAAAACTGCTGAGGTATGTCGATGTTATGTCGACATAACTCGACAGCAGTGTGGATGCAGGTTTAGTTTTGTCGACAAAGCCCTGTAGTCTAGACACACCCTGACAGACAGCAGACAACCAGAGACCCTCTCAGAGCTACCGTGTCTGTGTTCTAAACAGAGGGAGAGCGATGGCTAGTCACATGACTTCATCTGGGTTCCCTGCTAGCCTTTACTCATGGCAAACATGCTCTCAGCCATCTTTATCTTTTGAAGTCCCCTTCTCAAGGCACAGAATGCTCTGAAGGTGCACTTCATCGCACTGAGTTCTAGGGCCCCTCATGAGGCATACTGCCAGTGGGTTGGGGACATGTCCCATCACAGGCACTTGGAGGAGAATCCTCCA
The DNA here is from genome assembly GCF_049634645.1 of Pelodiscus sinensis. Lineage (NCBI taxonomy): Eukaryota > Metazoa > Chordata > Testudines > Trionychidae > Pelodiscus > Pelodiscus sinensis. Next base: position 34,683,776 of record NC_134718.1, on the reverse strand, counting down.
CTGTCACGCACTATACTATATAGTGTAAAATATTACCATTCTGATGGTAGCATTTTGTACCTACTTTGCACACTTTAAATGACTGCCTATAGAATGAGAAAGTGGATAATCAGATCTCTGATCTATATATATGTGTGGGAGGAAATCATTTACTGTTGTCACCAGTACAATATATGTGCCATATCCAGCCCTGTACCCAAGCTGAGTTGGAACAATTAATTTAAGATATTGTACAAGATGTTTTTAAATTGAAGATATTTCTGGCTAAGCACAAGTGCAAAATCATCAACAGTAAATCGTTCTATGTATTTAATACTGAAAAAGAGGAGAGTCTTATAGAAATTCTATGTATCAAAGCTTACTTTCTGTTTTTCCTTCAGCTGCCCCATAGACTCATGTGACCATGGATATTCTTGTGCTGCATGCCCATTTGGTAAGACGTTGATAAACTACATGGATTAACTGAGACCCTGTGTACTTTTAAGGCTAGCTTCACAAGGGGTATTATGAATGTCTACATTGTAGGTGCCCTGCCACCTGCTGGAATTCACGACACAGAGTTAGGCATCCCAGCACCCTAGGAAGTGCATGGGTACAGTTGGCTATCTTAAAGAGATTTACAGCAGTCACAAAACTAAGCTGGAAGCTACCTAAACTAGTCAGTAGAAAATTCTGAGAGGGATGTGGCGAGCCCCTCTAAGGATCACCTAACTCTTGGCCAAAGGGCTCCTTCTCTTAGGGTACATCTTCACAGCACTGTTATTTTGGAATAACTATTGTTATTCCAAACTAACTAGTGCACGTTTACGCTACAAGCCTTTATTTCGAAATAATGTTGAGCTAGAAGACTTCTTACTCTGACTCCTGCTAACTTCCATTTCAGGAGGAGTAAGGAAAGTCAAAGAGTGTTCTTCCTTCATCTTCTTGCTGTGTAGACAGCGCCAAAAGCCAAATTAAGCAATTTCAGCTTAAGCTACACAATTGATGTAGGTGAAGTTGCATAGCTTAATTTGACTTTAGCCCTGCTGTGTAGACATACCCTTAGGGTAAATCTAGACTACAGGGTTTTTTCAAAAAAAGAAAGTAAATTGAAAGAATGCAGCAGTTTTTTCGACTGCAGAAAACCTCATTTTATGAGGAAGAATGCCTTTTTTCAAAAGTGCTCTTTCGAACTATGCTTTTTTGAAAGAGAGCATCCAGACTATCTGGGTGTTCTCTTTCAAAAAAGTGGCTTTTTTTTTTGAAAGTACTGGTTGTAGTCTAGATGCTCTTTTTCAAAAGAGACTTGCAGTCTAGACACAGCCTTAGAGATTTACATCTGTGAATCTTTATTCTGGAGGTAGGACTTCCCTTTATTCTCTTTTTCAAGGAAAACTCAGCAGGAAGAACAGATGGTGATCCTGTGAGCCTCTTCTCCATATCCCTTAGTTCGATGAGTAGGGCCCTCAGCTGATATGTGAGTTCAAGTCCTTTCTCCACATCAGGCAGAGGAAGTTTTTGAGTTCAGTTCTCCCCCAATTGAGCACTATAAACACTGGGCTAATGGGCATAAAGAACTAACACTATCCTTATTTTTTGTGTCTGGTAAGTCATAGCAGGGCCGGCCTTAGGCCAATTCAACCGATTCGGTCGAATCGGGCCCCACGCCTAAGGGGGCCCCGCACTCCTGAACCCGGAAGTGCCAGCCAGTGAGTTACAGATCTGGGGACCCTGCTCCACCACTATGTAGAGCTGGGTCTCTCCCCCGGCTCTGCCCGGAGTGTGGCCCGGACCCCCCCTGCTAGCCCCCCTGTGCATCCTCCCACCCTGCCCCCAGAGTGTCCCCCTCGGCCTCTTCCTCACTGCCTGCTGCTGCCCATGTGAGGCACTGCACTTGGGCGGGGAGGACGTCCGGGCCGTGACGTCACGTCACGTCACGTCATGGCCTGGGATTTTAAAAGTCCTGGGAGGCCACATTGCGGGGCCTCGCTGTCTCCAGCTTCAGCCTCCACAACTGCAACGTGGAAGGCAGAAGGTAGGGAACAGGCTTGTGCGGTGGCAGGGCGGGGGGAAGGGAAGGAGCTTGGGCTTAGGTGGAGGTGGGGGGCTTGGGCTTAGGCAGGGGAGAGAAGGGGAGGGGCAGGATGGGGAGGGGCGCAGATGGGGTGAGGGTGGGGGGAAGGGGCTTGGGCAGAGGCAGAGTGGTGGAGGGGGAGGGATGGAAGGAGAAGGAGCTTGGGTGGGGGGAGGGGAAGGCACCAAGAGACAGGGGTGCAGGATAGACAAATGCCAGGGGGCCAAGGGCAGGAGGGGAGGTGTCAGTGGGAGAAGGGACAGGGTGATGCTGGGAGAGGAGAGGGTAAGGGCATTGGGGGCTGGAGGGGGAGGTGCTGGGAGAAAGCTTGAAAGAAGGGGTGGGCATGAGAAAGGTGGGGATAGAGCAAGGCATGTTTGAGGGCACAGTGGAGCAGGAAGGGAATGGGACAGAGGGTGTTGAGGGGGGATATCAGGGAAAAAGAGGGAAAAGGAGCAGTGAGGGAAGGGGGAGGCACCAGGAGGGTGCAGGGCTAAGGGAAGGTGCAGGTGCCAAGGGAGTTTGGGGTGAAGCAGAAGAGCAGACACCTGCAGGGGAGGGACCAGCACCAGAGGAGAGAGGCAAGGGAGGTGTTAGGAGAGGGGATGAGGAGGGATAGTTCACCTGATCAGAGTGGGGCTACTTGAGGAGTAGACACAAGGAGAAGAGAAGGGCTGGTGGAGGGGGGCAGGTTGCAGGAGAGCTGAGGGCAGTGAGACGGGCAGGAGTCAGGACAGCAGAGGAGGGTGAGGAGTTGGGGGGCAGCAGGCACCAGGGGAGATGATGGAGCAAGGAGAGGAGACATGGCAGCAGAGAGAAAAGGTAAAGGTTTAAAAATATTTATTAATAACTTGGTATGCTGCCCACGGCCAGTTTGTTTGCGACCCGCGGTGCAGTTTGGGTTTATGTGGGGATCAACACGTGGCCGGCGAGTGGGAGCCAAAACAAAAAAGTATTCAGTGTAATCATCTTCTGTTGATGTGTTTTAGTAGTTAAATTCTTGGACTGTCATTGCTCATGAAAACTGCTGTCACATGGGTAGAAATCGGGGAAATGTTGCATTTTATTAATATCAGCAGAACTGACTTAAATGGGGCCTGTGTGTTGTATAGTCTTGCCTTAATCTTGGTATTCACGCCTGTCAGTGTGAGAGAAGCTATTTGTATATATTTGCTTGCATATGCAATCACACTTAAGTTTAGGCCCTCAGCATGTTCTGTAAGTATCAGTGTGGCCCCTGGGGCTTCCAAAGTTGAGTTGCCCTAGCTCATCCCTGACAGGTGTCTGTCTAACTTGGTCTTAAATATCTCCAGTGATGGAGATTCCACAATCTCACTAGGCAATTTATTCCAGTGTTTAACCATCCTGACAGGCAGGAACTTTTTCCTAATGTCCAACCTAAACCTCCCTTGCTTCTCATACTAACCTCAGAGGCCAAGCAGAACAATTTTTCTTCCTCTTCCTTATGATACTCTTTTAGGGTATGTCTACACTACAGCACTAATTCGAACTAACTTAATTTGAATTAGTTAATTCGAACTAAGCTAATTCGAATTAGTGCATCTAGACCTAAAAACTAGTTCGAATTAGCATCTTGCTATTTAAAAAGTAAATAAATGTAACAGAAAACTGCAATGCTCTCTGGTAACTTTTTAAAAATCAAACTTTAAACTTTATTGAAAAAATTGGATAGTTTGCAATTGAAAAAAATTGACCTACACCAGTGGTCGGCAAGCTGCGGCTCGCGAGCCACATGCGACTCTTTACACGCTTTAATGCGGCTCTTCTGTGTGCCGGGCGCCCGCTCCCCTCCCTCCTCTCGGGCGGCCGCCCCAAAAGTCTAGTTACTAGACCAAACCGCAATTCAAACCGCATTTGGAGTGGGGCGGGGCCGCAGGGGGCGGGTGGGCGTGGGCCGGGATCCAATGGGGCTCCGGGGGCGGGGCCTCCCCTGGGAAGGGGGCCGGGTGGTGTTTCTCGGCACCTCCTGCTGCTCAGCGCCGCTTCGTGTGAGTGCCGGGCCGGGGGGCAGTGAGACGGGGGGGCGGGAATAGGAGGGCATAGAGATAGTGGGGGGGGTAAAGGAAGGGGGCTAGAGGCGGGGACGGGGGGGGGGCACCGCCCGGGCAGAGTGGCGGGTGGAGGAACCGTGGGACGGAGGGGAAGATGGGGCGGGGGGGAGAAGGAGGGGGCAGGGGCGGGGAAAGGAGGGCAGTGGGGCGGGGGGGGAATGGAGGGGGCAGGGGCAGGGGCGGAGGGGGAGAAAGGAGGGGGCAGGGGCAGGGGTGGAGGGGGAGAAAGGAGGGGGCAGGGGCAGTGGGGCGGGTGGGGAATGGAGGGGGCAGGGGCGGAGGGGGAGAATGGAGGGGGCAGGGGCAGTGGGATGGGTGGGGAGAAAGGAGGGGGCAAGGGCAGTGGGGGGGTGGTGCCCGGGGCAGCACGGCGCCCGGCCGGACACACAGCGGGGCGGGGGAGTGGACGAGACAGGGGCACTGGGAAGGGGTAGAGGACGGGGCGGGTCAGTGAGGCGGGCGGGGACGGAGAGGGCAGACGGGGAAGTGGCAGGAAGGGCGGGGTGCGGGAAAGGACAGTGCGGACGCGTGGAGGAGGGGCAGATCAGACACTTCTTTTCGTTGCGGGAAGTCGGGGTGTCTGCATTGTATGGTCGGGGGGTGGTGGCGTTGGGGTCTCTACACGGAGCTGCCTGTCTCTGGTGCTGGGACCCCAGTCTCTTGGGGCGGGCTGCCTTTGCTCGCGGGTCTCACTCCTTGCTTCACAGCTCGTTTGTTTTGTTGCGGAGCCTTTTCTCAGCTGAGACCCCCACCCTGGCTGGCCTGTGCTGCTGTTGCGCTTTGAACGTTATGCTAAGCATTTTGGAGCATTTAGTTTGAACCTGTGTAAAACACTCCTGGGCAGATAAACGGCCCGGGAGAGTAGAGGGGTGGATTTTAGCGATGCTTCATTCTGAATTTTTGCTTGGTCTGAAATGAGAGAAGAAGTTTCTTTCTGTGTGAATTAAACAGTCTGTAAAATACTAGTTCTTTCTTATCGTAATCACTCGGAGGGACCTGTGCAAAGATACTCAGTGCAGAAGGTCCCTTATCATGATAGCCAGAGACCCGACAACACACAGATACCTCTAAGAAGTGTTAACAAGAACAGCCGGGATTCTGGAAACTGGAAGCTCTCTAAAAATCCAGTGCAGTCTTCACCCTTGAGGTTACTCACTTCTTGCAATTGAACAATGAAAATAGGGCGATTGGGTTGCAGGATTTCGTTTTTTTTTATTGTAGCCTTTCTGTAATTGTTCCAGTGAGTTAATGCACTTCCTCATGTTTGGATTGCAGATACTGCTGGGGAAGCTTTGTTTATTTAAAACTGACCTGCTGGGAGGGGGTTGTTCCTTTTGTGCTGCTTTGTGATGTGTAACTGTAGCCTGAACATTTTAAGGTTTTATTTGCTTTCTGTGACCTTATAGTTAGGAATTTCAAGCTTGAGATGTGAATTTGGACAGAGGGAGACTGATCTGAAATACTGAGCTGGCAGCATAGAGATGGTAGTTGAACTTCTTTGCAATTTAGTTTACTTGGCTATAAGGTATAGATGAAGAGCCCTATACAACTTCCACAGAAAGATGGAGTGGGGATGAGGATTTTCAGAAAGACCTATTGATGGAGGATTAGAGATGTAGGGGAATCAGAAGAGAACAGTTCACTGCTGAGGAAAAGGGTTTTAACTCATGCTCACTAAGGCACAGCAATTTAGCTTTAAACTTGGGTTAGCAGTGCTAGCTCATCTGAGGCTGCCCTATAGACTTTAACAGTATACTAATAAGAGTTAAATGCTGTGTTGCTGTATCTTCACTGTTTTGTCCTAAATTAGCTACCCTTGAGTTAAGCATACTTTTTTTATGTAGACATACCCAAGAGTGGTGAAAAGGCATACTTGCATGCAGAATATTCTCAATAAAAACTTATTGAAACTAAAAACAGTGTACCATCCTATGTATTTTCGGGTTTAAAAATGTGGCTCTCAAAATAAATTTCAATCGTGGTTTTGGCGAGATTTGGCTCAGTTGAAAAAAAAGGTTGCCCACCACTGACCTACACTTAAGGCAACTGATTTAATTTGTGTGAAATTTTGCATAATAATGGATGGCATTTTTTTTGAAAATGTTCAACTACATTTTGATCAGATCTAGTTCTGATGTGATATCTGTGTGTGGTTGTGGTTTATTGTGTGGGTGCTTGTGTTTCTTTTTCTCAACAAAAAATCCTGGTTGGGGGGGGCACCAAAGTGGTTTGAATTGGGCCCCTCACTTCCTAAAGCCAGCCCTGAGTCATACTCTGATCATGTCTACTAGATTCCATTCCTCAGGTGATACAGGTGAAAGAATTCCTTGTTTGTGAATCCTGCCAGGGCTTAGATACAAGTGAAGCACCTAGCTGTTCGGTGTGTTAGGACTTGTGCAGTTGTGGGCTTGCCCTCTGATCTAAATGCAGGTGCTTTGCAGACTTTACCAGCAGAAACCTTAGACTCCTGTGGACTTTAAGCTGCTGCACAGTCATGAGGCAACTGAACAGTGCTTTTTTGAATGCTGGTGGTGCCATGTAAATCCATAATATTCCCACGTCTTTAATACTGCATGCAGATGGGGTCACCACATCTCAAAAAAGATGTATTGGAATTGGAAAAGATTCCGAAAAGGGCAACAGAAATTATTAGGGTTGTGGAATGGCTGCCATATAAGGAGAGATTAATAAGACTAGGCCTTTTCAGTTTGAAAAAGAAATGACTAAGAGGGGATATGATAGAGGTCTATAAAATCATGACTGATGTTGAGAAAGTAAATAAAGAAGTGTTATTTATCCCTACTCATAACACAATATCTTCAGGTAACCAAATGAAATTAATAGGCAACAGGTTTAAAGCAAAAGTTTGTATTTTTTTCATGCAATGCATAGTTGACATGTGGAACACCTTGCCAGAGCATGTTGTGAAGGCCAAGACTGTAACCAACTACAAACAAGAACTATAGGAGTGTAGGTCCATCAATATGTCTTAGCCAGAATGGGCAGGGATGGTGTTCCTAGACTCCGTTTGCCAGAAACTGGGAATGGGCAACAAGGGATGGAACACTTGATGATTATCTGCTTTATTCTTTCCCTCTGGTGACCTGGAAATGGCCACTTTTGGAAGAGAGGAGACTTGGCTACATAAACCTTTGACCTGACCTAGTGTGGCCATTCTTACATTCAAAAATGTTGTATTTAGATGCCTAAAATGGTAGGTATGTTCTAAGGATATGTCTACACTGGCACCCTCTTTCAAGAGAGGGATGCAGATGAAGACATTCAAAATTGCAAACGTAGCTGGGATTGAAATATTCTGTGCTTCATTTGCATATTCACATTGTGGCGTTATTTTTAAATAGCGTTATTTCAAAATAACAGACTCTGTTAAGACACGGTTATTTTGAGAGAAAACCCTTCTCTAGAAATAACTGGTAAACCTCATTGTATGAGGAATAAGAGTTATTTCGTGAGAATGGTTTTCTCTCGAAATAACTGCATCTTAACAGTGTCTGTTATTTCGAAATAGCACTATTTTGAAATAGCTCTATAACGCAAATATGCATGGGATATTTAAATCCCATATTCATTTGTAATTTCGAATGTCTTCATTTGCATCCCTCTCTTGAAAGAGGGTGCAAGTGTAGTTATACCCTAAGTTTCCTTGTGAATCTGTACTCCAATTTCTTATCCCAAATTCTTATGAACACCGCTATCCTAATCATGTTATTGACAATTCAGTGGTACAATCTGTCCTCATTTAGCTGTATTTTTCTAGTTATTAAAAAAATAAGAAAACATTAAAGCTTGTCTACAAATGAACTATTCTGGAAAAGCTCCAAGTGCATTTCAGAACAAAACAAATGTTTTCTAAATTACCTTAATCCACTTGGAATTCACACCTGACTGTATGCCATAACTTTCATGAGTAAACAAACTCATACTTCTAAGGTTTTCAGAAGTATGCAGAGCAGGATCAAGCTGATAGTATGCCCACTAAGCTGGAATCCATAGACTTGGTTGTTTGCTTGATCAGCCAGTAGGGGCTGTTCAGCTCCTGGGAGAATAGCTAGCCCTGTGTTCCTCTAGAACAGATCAAACCTCTCTAGTTTGGCACCATTGGAACCTGACCAGTGCAGAACCAGAGAATTTGCTGAACCATGGGAGGTTAACATTGTCTAGCAGTATTACCAATGCTTCCACTGCTTACTGGGCTCTTAGAAGACATTTAGGGGTAAATTAGAGCTACATAACAGCACAGAACACTGAGAGCCAGGACTGGTGTCTGTAAACATACTTTATGGGACCACAGAAAACTTGGCCATTAGTGGACATCCAGCTAGCAGAAATCATGCCAAGCCATGGATGTTGCCAGACCAGAGAGTGCTGGCCTAAAGAAGTTCAGCCTGTACTCACTCCTTTACATTACTGAAAGTCTCTAAAACTAGCACTCCCCAATCTCTCCAGAGGGACGAAAAACTACTTGGGACACTTTCATGAAGATGTAGGATCCTTTTTACTTATGCTCTGCATTATATGTAATAGGATTCAATAATATCAACTTACGACAAGGAAGAATTCAAAGAATTACTCGTATTTTGGCCCATACTTGAACCTTGTTAGAACTGCATTGGTTTGGCTAAGGAGCCTCCTTTCTAGCTTTTCAAATAGTTGTTCAATCCTTTTAAACCTCTTATACTTTTTAATTTAGTTCATTCAAAAGGTTATAAAAGCTAACAGCAAACTTCAGTGATGGATTTTTAAACAAAATAGCTAGAAAATCATTTAAAGCACTCCCAGCAACATTGAATTACTGTGTAAATAAAGCAAATTAAATCCAACACCTGATCTTTCATCAGCATCTCCTCATGTGATATCTTCAACCTGAGATTGTGTTAATCATCACTATTGCAATAACACTCATGTTCTGCAATTAAGGCTTCTGTGTCTTTTAAAAAGATTTCAGAGCCTTAGGTTGCATTTATAAATTATTCTATTTAAATAGTAATTCAGTGCTGTTGGTAATTCTGAGCCCTGAGAAAAGCTGGTGTGGCTGAAACATGGTTTGTTGAAGCAACAAAATAAATGAGCCTTTAAATAAAAAAAATACATAGAATTTTATATACACACAATTCACTAACATTAGATATTGCGTAGGAGGCAGTAAGAAGGATTTGGAAAAGGACTCCTTCAGGAACTGCATAGCAAAAGTTTCTCCAGACTTTAAATACCATTGTTCCCCATTTTAATTATTGGACACATCTCTAAAAGAGAGAGAATATGTGACCATGTTATCTGGGCTGGAATCTGTATCTGATTCTCAGGAGGTCTACCAGTGACTTGAGCCAGAGGGATGTTGAACCACTGGGACTGTATCTAGCCTAAGGATTTCCTGACATGCTCTCCCTCCTTGCCCTAGCCATGTTGCAGATCAGAGTAACTATAGACAACATGGTGATAAAATACTGGTCACTGGCTTATAGTACTCCCCTTGCTATGAACTTTGGTGGAGCTGCATGAATGCTGGGGCACTAGTGGAAGAGGGAGCCTCTCTGCCTTAGACCACTTGAATCAGTGCTCACCTTCATGAGAAATCTTAGTCACTTAAAAACATCCTGTCTAAGAATCCCACCCCTGAGGGGGTGTGAAGTTTCTAGATGATAATGTAGTTTCCTGAGTGCATGTGCTAGTTGTAAACATAGAACACAAAGGGGATTTGCAGGGGATTCCAACACCATTGCTCTTTTACTTAACAGCCAATCCACAAGAGAGTGCAGATCATTTAGAAAATAACAACCTAAACACACCCACCCTTCACTTGTAATGTTGTGGGGCCACCTTTGTTCAGGAAGGCAGGGTTTCCAGTGCCATGACAAGCTCCTGTATGCAGTTCCTGTTAGCTTGAGCTGGTGAGAAATGGCTGGGAAAGAGCTGATCTGTGCAGCTCCCGCCCTTTTACAATCTTCCAGTCTCTTCTGTAAGGTGTGTCTCTGTTCAACTTCAAGTGTGATCCTTTTGAATGGATAGTTTCAGGCTATATTTACACTGGCAATTGAGCAACAAATCTTTTGTTGTTCAGATGTGCTTAACCCCCCCCCCCCCCCCCCGGGTATTGACAAAAGTTTTGTCATGGCAAATGCTGGTGTAAACAGAACTTTTTCCCCCCTTCGGTCAGGTGAGCTCTCTTGCCAACAGAGAGAAAGCCACTTGTGGGATGTAGTATTTTATTGACAAAAATACCAACACAAAATAGCTACACTGCCCAACTTTTAGCAACAAGGCTGTGTACAGCGATGTCACTAAAAGCTGAGTAGTGCAGACAAAGCTTTAAGGATTAATGACCCTCTGTTGTAAACAATGTTGTTGCAGGTGTTTTGTCTCTCACACCAACAAAGGTTCGTCCTGAAAAAGTTGCTATCTCACCCACCTTGTATCACTAACAACCTGCTATTGTTAGTCTGATACTTCTACCCTTTACAATTCCAATCCAGCAAGGAGGTAGAAGACAACAAGAAAGCAAAGATCAACCTTCCACTCAAAACGGAAGCTGCAGCCTGGCACAGAGGTAGTTCATAATTTCACACAAAAATTTATCAGTTGCAGAGAAACTGAATTTGAATGTATGGTGCTAATGAGGTCTCGGCTCATTGGACAAAAAGTACAATAATAAATGGAACAATAGTCAGATATTAAAGAGCCAGAAGGTAGTATGTCTGAACTATTTTTGAATCCGTGAACAGCTCCAAAAGGAGGGTTGGGTATCTTAAATTGGCTTAGATTAACATGATTTCTTGCTGTTTCTGCCCCTACTCCCTGCTGTTTCATTTCCAGTTGTGGATTATTGCCAGTTGCTTGACACCCCTCACTATAAAAGTAGTTATCAGGCAAATACTCTGCTTTTTTTCAACATCTTCCATTAACTGCCAGGGGAGAAAAATAAGTTTTGACTATATCATAAACAAAAGTTAGATATGGCTCAAAGGGAAACTGTCCATCATCATAAATAAATGGAAATACCTCCTTCTCTTTTTCTCTTTTTCTTTGATGTCGGATTATTGCCCTTTTCTCTTTTGTGCTTACTCTTTGAAAAGCAATCCTACCGAAGACCTCATGAATTACCACTGAACCTTCTATTTGCTAGCACTGGTTCTTTGCTGGTTGGCTGGCAAAATGGAATAATAATAAGAATGTCTTCCGCCTTTCTTGCTAAGACTGAAGAAATAGCATCTGATCAGGTTTTCAACAGCATAGTAATTATACATTGCAACTGCACTATTAGACTACACTTGTCACACTCCTATTTAAGCATTAATTATTTTCTACAATTGCTTGTTTTCATTTATATTCTGTTGGATGGAAACAAAATAGCTGAGATTTGAAGGAGCTCTCCATTATAGCTGGTTCAGAGGGAGAGTTAAAATAATAGGTTTGTGCTGGGTTAGTTGTATAACCACATGCTTTCTTATCCATGACTGAAGCACATTTGTAAATAACTGAATTTCATATTGTTGTGTTATTCATAATTGCATGCCCTTTGGTTAGTTCCATGGCATTATTTGTTTCATCAGGGAATTAAAACAATATCATTTTACTTAGGCAAGGAATCAGCCTTGCACAAATTATATCTACTTGAAATGAACTCTCAGCAAACAACTTGTTAATTTTGTTATTATTTCATTTTATTTTCTGAAGACATTAATCAGTTTCAAATAATATTTACATATGATTTGTTCATAGTTGAAGAACAAAAATTAAGGCAGTACTCAATGAATTCTTCCCTCAATGCTAATATAGAGGATGCCCAGTAGAAAAAGCATGGCTAATTAATTTATTGCTTGAGTTTGTTTTGTCTTAACATATCCTTTAATTTATTTGCTTTGTTAGTTGTTGCACTCCAAGGGTATGTCTACTCTACAAAGATAGTTCGAACTAACGGACGTTAGTTCAAACTAACTTTAATAGGTGCTACATTAGCGCTCCGCTAGTTCGAATTTAATTCGAACTAGTGGAGCGCTTAGTTCGAACTAGGAAAACCTCATTTTACGAGGATTAAGCCTAGTTCGAACTAGCTAGTTCGAATTAAGGGCTGTGTAGACCCTTAATTCGAACTAGTGGGAGGCTAGCCCTCCCCAGCTTTCCCTGGTGGCCACTCTGGCCAACACCAGAGAAACTCTATGGCCCCCTCCCGGCCCCGGACCTCTTAAAGGGGTACGGGCTGGCTACGGTGCCCGTGCCAGGTGCAAGCCTGCCAGCACCCAGCCAGCAGACCCTGCACCTGGCACAGATCGAGCCAGCCACCCGATGCCCCCCAGTCCTCCCCCTCTTCCTGGGACTAGACTGGCAGCTCCCGGGAACTTGCCCGGGACCGCAAGAGGCGGGCACCCGCCTGGGCTAGTGAGGACATCGTGGACCTCATCCACGATCTCCGCACTAGGCACAGGAAAGTGGCCGGCTTGGGCAGGAGAGCTGCCAGCCTGGCCACCCAGGAGCAGGTGTGCATGAAAATCAAGGGGGTCCACTGAGACCCCCGACCCTGAGCCCTGAGCTTTCAATGGCCGTCCTGGGTCAGACCAAAGGTCCATCTAGCCCAGTAGCCTGTCTGCCGACAGGGCCAACCCTAGGGACCCTGGAGGGGATGGACCGAAGACAGTGACCAAGCCATTTGTCTCGTGCCATCCCTCTCCAGCCTTCCACAAACCTTGGGCAGGGACACCACTCCTACCCCCTGGCTAATACCACTCCATGGACCCAACCTCCATGACTTGATCTCACTTCCCTTTAAACTCTGTTCTAGTTATAGCCTTCACAGCCTCCTGCAGCAAGGAGTTCCACAGGTTGACTCTTTGCTTTGTGAAGAACAACTTTCTGTTACTAGTTTGAAGCCTGCTACCCATTCCTTTCCTTTGGTGTCCTCTAGTCCTTCTTTATGGGAACTAATGAAGAACTTTTCTGTATGCACCCTCTCCACCCAACTCCTGCTTTTAGAGACCTCTATCCTGTCCCCCCTCCGTCTCCTCTTTTCTAAGCTGAGAAGTCCCAGTCTCTTTAGCCTCTCTTCATATGGGACCTGTTCCCAAACTCTGATCATTGTAGTTGCCCTCCCCTCTCCCAGCCTCTCTCTTCCCCTCTCCCACCTCCTTTTCTCAGTCTCCCCCAGTTTTGTTCAATAAAGACAGATTCCATTTTTGAACACAATTGTCCTTTATTTTGTACATCAAGAAAAGGGGCTAGGGAAGGGTAAGCGGAAGGAGGTGAGGGAGGAATGGGGTAGGAGCCCCCAATAAGGAGGACTGGGCTGGCTCTGCAGGCTTTTGGGGGTGGAAGCTCTCCTGCAGCCCCCCAATTGCCTCCTCTCCCCAGATGGCAGCCTGCGGCAAGTGCAGCCAGGCTGATGGCCGAGTGGTGTGATGTGCCCAGTGTGGGCACTCAGGGCACTCCAAGCCAGGACTGCTTTGCAAGCGGGGCACCCCTGAGAACTGTCTGTCCGGGGTGAGGGTTGGGTCCCTCTAAGCGCAGCCCTCGGCTAGCCTGAGATAGCATCTCCATGCTCTAAGTCCTCCTCTGATGCCCTGCCGGCACTGCTTCCAGCCATCCTTAAGCCCTGTTCAGGGTCCACTTAATGTGGACATGCTAGTTCGAATTAGCAAAACGCTAATTCGAACTAGTTTTTAGTTCTAGATGCGTTAGTTCGAATTAGCTTAGTTCGAATTAACTAATTCAAACTAAGTTAGTTCGAACTAACTCTGTAGTGTAGACATACCCCAAGAGTGGATAAAAGCAGTAAAGACAGATATTAAAAGATATAAAATAATTTACAGTATAGAAGGATTAATAGATTTTTCACTATTAATGTTTAATAGATTTGAGATATTTTGTTCTTTATTTTTTAGAACTGATGTAGTGGTCAATTGCGCAAGAACTTTGTACGTGTTAATTCATGGGTGGTGAGGCCTGCATTCATACCCCCCCCCCCCACACACACACACACTTTCCGTTTCCCCTATATCTGATGAGCCAGAAGCAAGTCTTTGGGAACATACGCCACTTAAAATAAGCATTGTTGCCAGTATAGCAAGAACAAGTATAAGATAAAGGTAAAGGGCAAGAACACATTAACAATTCTGTTTACCCTAACGTTCTGATCACGTAAACAGGACCAAATAACAAGAAGAACCAGATCGATAACTAAGAGCTAATCCCTACATCAGCACTAATGAGTAAGCCTTGGAAACTTCCAAACTGCCAAACAAGGCAGGAAAACTGTATTTAAGGCTGCCTCAAAGCCTAGCAAATCAGACTTCACCAATGGGCTTTGGGTACCAGCACCTCGGAAGCTGAGACAACCTCCCAGTTCATCCGCAGCCTAACCGGAGTCCTAGGCTTGCAGGAAGAGACATAAGATATGCCGCTTCTTTGTTATATTGTTCTTCCATTTATGGGGCACAGCTGTTAGCTGTCAGGAAATAAACTACTTGTATTTGACAGATACCTGTGTAGCATCCTTTGTACTTTGGGAACCCAGTGTCGGGCCTGAGACTTACTCTTGCCGACTACAACTGAATTGACTTCATTTGTCATTTCTATTACTTAATTAGAGAGACAAGAATCTTCAAAGTGTTTTGATGCTCAGATTGTTCTTAGGTGTTGAATTAGTGTATAGTGTTGCTGGCTTTAAGCTCATGTAACTTGTAAAATTTCATGGGCAGCATAAGACTATCCTTGTGAAGATAGCACAGAGATGCCTTAAAATAATAACTTAAATAAATTGTTGGGTCAGAAAACATCTTACTGGAGGATAGCCTTGACTCTTAGGCCATCTCTACATTTTTCAGAAGATTGATACTGCTATGTTCGATCTTTCAGGGTTTGATTTAATGGATCTAATGAAGGCACGTGTGGATGTGCAATTGAAGATATATCTACTTCAGATACATAATTAACGTAGCAGGAGTTGCATATCTTACATCAACTTTCTGCTGTAATGTAGAAAGTCATACAGGTAGCAGTTACATACAGTTCTTTGTATACAACTGCTCCCTGTATGAATGTGCTACTGGTAGACGTTATGAAAAGGTTTGATTATAAGAAACTGTGATTATAAGACATTGCTACTGAATGTAGCACAACCCTACGGAGGCAGTTACATATGTATAAAGTGTAAGAAACTGCTATTGTAAAATTCTAATACCAGATCTAGCAAATTTCTGTAGTCCCAGTGATTGTTATGATTTGTCAGGCTTCTCTCTCAGTGCTCCAGTTGAGGATTAGTAAGGACGGAGTAGAGCACACGAATTACCTCTTGTGTCTTGCTTACAACACTGATATTTGCTTTTTTTGCATGAGTTTTACACTGTTGACTCATATTTAGCTTGTGGTTCAAAGCACTTGCAAACCTCTCTCAATGTGTTCTCATTCACAGCCTTAATAAGTACACTTTCTAAGCCGAAGTTACTAGTAGGAGGGACCTGAAGGGCAAGGACAAGTCCCGTGCATGTTCCTCCCCTCTCCTGCTCTGCCTCATACCCGCACATACCGGCAGCATTGGGGAAGCACAGCAGGGTGGCCCCAACTTTCTTTGCTCCCCTGGCCTCGCTGCTTTGCTTCTGCCCATGCATTTTTGGGGATCGTTATCACTCGTGCCCCTCACCCCTGTCTCAAAGCTGTTATCTAAAGTATTGCTGAAGGTTTTGAACAGAAAGGGTATGTCTACACTACAGCACTAATTCGAACTAACTTAATTCAAATTAGTTAATTTGAACTAAACTAATTCGAACTAGTGCATCTAGACCTAAAAACTAGTTCGAATTAGCATTTTGCTAATTCGAACTAGCACATCCACATTGAGTGGACCCTGAACCGAGGTTAAGACTGGCCGGAAGCAGTCGGGGGGGGGAGTTAATCGAGGGGCTGCAGCAGAGCTTCTACCTCGAGGAGCCCACAGAGCCACCCCAGTCCTCCCCATTGGGGGCTCGTACCCCATTCCTCCCTCACCTCCTTCCACTTACCCCTCCCTAGCCTCCCTTCCTGGTGTACAAATAAAGGACACGTGTGTTCAAAAATAGAAACTCTCTTTATTGAACAAAACTCGGGGAGACTGGGAAAAGGAGGTGGGAGAGGGGAAGAGAGAGGGTGGGAGAGGGGAGGGCAACTAAAATGATCAGGGGTTTGGATCAGGTCCCACATGAAGAGAGGCTAAAGAGACTGGGACTTTTCAGCTTAGAAAAGAGGAGATGGAGGGGGGATATGATAGAGGTCTATAAAAGCATGAGTGGTGTGGAGAGGGTGCATAAAGAAAAGTTCTTCATTAGTTCCCATAATAGAAGGACTAGAGGACACCAAATGAAATGAATGGGTAGCAGGCTTCAAACTAATAACAGAAAGTTCTTCTTCACAAAACAAATAGTCAACCTGTGGAACTCCTTGCTGCAGGAGGCTGTGAAGGCTAGAACTAGAACAGAGTTTAAAGAGAAGTGAGATAAAGTCATGGAGGTTGGGTCGATGGAGTGGTATTAGCCAGGGGGTAGAAATGGTGTCCCTGGCCTCTGTTTGTGGAAGGCTGGAGATGGATGGCATGAGACAAATGGCTTGGTCATTGTCTTCGATCCATCCCCTCCAGGATCCCTAGGGTTGGCCGCTGTCGGCAGACAGGCTACTGGGCTAGATGGACCTTTGGTCTGACCCAGTATGGCCATTCTAAGCTCAGGACTCAGGGTCGCGTGCCTCACTGGACAACCTTGATTTTCATGCACACCTGCTTCTGGGTGGCCAGACTGGCAGCTCTCCTGCCCTAGACGGCCACTTTCCTGTGCCTAGTGCGGAGGTCCACGATGTCTGTACTGGACCAGGCGGGTGCCCGCCTCTTGCGGTCCTGGGCAAGCCCCCGGAAGCCGCCAGCCTGGTCCCAGGAAGAGGGGGAGGACTGGGGGGCATCGGGTGGCTGGTGCAAGCCATGCCAGGTGCAGGGTCTGCTGGCTGGGTGCTGGCAGGCTTGCACCTGGCACGGGCACTGTAGCCAGCCCTTGCCCCTTTAAAGGGTCCGGGGCCCGCAGGGGGGCAATAGAGTTTCCCTGGTGTTGGCTAGAGTGGCCACCAGGGAAAGCTGGGGAGGGCTAGCCTCCCACTAGTTCCAATTAAGGGGCTACACACCCCTTAATTCGAACTAGTAAGTTCGAACTAGGCTTAGTCCTCGTAAAATGAGGTTTACCTAGTTCGAACTAAGCACTCCGCTAGTTCGAATTAAGTTCGAACTAGCGGAGCGCTAGTGTAGCGCCTATCAAAGTTAATTCGAACTAACGTCCATTAGTTCGAATTACCTTTGTAGTGTAGACATACCCAAATATATCTAGAATAGTGATAGAGATGTAGCCGTGTTAGTCTGGGGTAGCTGAAGCAAAATGCAGGACAATGTAGCACTTTAAAGACTAACAAGATGGTTTATTAGATGATGAGCTTTCGTGGGCCAGACCCACTTCCTCAGATCAAATAGTGGAAGAAAGTAGTCACAACCATATATACCAAAGGATACAATTAAAAAAAATGAACAAATATGAAAAGGACAAATCACATTGCAGAACAGGAGGGGAATGCGGGGGTGGGGGAGGAAGGAAGGAAGGTAAGTGTCTGTGAATTGATGATATTAGAGGTAGGGAGAGTGGGATGTTTGTGAGGTAATGGTATTAGAGGTGATAATTGGGGAAACTATCTTGATATTGGGTGAGATAGTTCAAATGTTTGTTGAGTCCTTTTTGGAAAGTATCGAATTTTAACATGAATGACAGACTGACATTATTCGCAAACGACAACAAGCGACACACAATCTTAGCCGCGCTGAACACCATGCCATCCAGAGTCTCAAAAACAACCTGGACATTGTAATCAAACCAGCTGACAAAGGGGGTGCTGTGGTCATTATGAATAAGGCCGACTATAACCAGGAGGCAACTAGACAACTCTCGAACACCACATTTTACAAACCTCTCCCCTCTGATCCCACCTTGGAATACCAAAAGAAACTACACTGTCTCCTTAAAAGCCTCCCCACAGCTACTCGGGAATAAATCCACACAGAATCACCTTCTGACCCCCGACCAGGATTGTTCTATCTACTTCCCAAGATCCATTAACCTGGGCACCCTGGACGTCCCATCATCTCTGGTATTGGCACACTCACTACTGGTCTATCCAGCTATGTAGACACTCTTCTCAAACCCTTCATAACCAATACCCCCAGCTATCTCCAAGACACTACTGACTTCCTACGGAAACTACAAAACATCGATAACCTCCCCAATAATACCATCCTTGCCACCATGGATGTAGAAGCTCTATATACCAACATCCCACATGAAGACGGATTACAAGCAATTAGAAACACTATCCCAGAGGACACTACTGCCAACCTGATAGCAGACCTATGCAACTTTGTTCTCACCCACAATTATTTCCAGTTTGAGAACAACTTATACCTCCAGATCAGCGGCACAGCCATGGGTACACGCATGGCCCCACAGTATGCTAACATCTTTATGGCTGACCTAGAACAACGTTTCCTCAACTCCCATCCCCTTTCACCCCTCCTCTACCTACGGTACATCGATGACATCTTTATGATCTGGACACATGGCCAAGAAACACTGGAGATATTCCACAGAGATTTCAACAACCTACACCCCACCATCAACCTCAGCCTGGAGAGATCCACTTCCTGGACACCACCGTACAAATCAACAATGGAAAATTAGACACCACTCTCTACAGAAAACCCACGGACTCAGACAGTTACCTACATGCTTCCAGCTCCCATCCAGAACACACCACACGATCCATCGTCTATAGCCAAGCCCTTCGATACAACCGCATCTGCTCTAATCCCACTGACAGAGACCAGAAGCTTCAGGATCTCTACCAAGCATTTATAAATCTCAACTACCCACCCAGAGAAATAAAAAAATAAATTGAAAGAGCCAGACGAATACCTAGAAACCATCTACTTCAAGACAGACCCAAGAAAACCAACAATAGAACACCACTTGTCATCACCTACAACCCCCAACTTAAACCTGTCCAACACATTATCAATAAACTACAGCCTATATTGGAACAGGATACCATACTCAAAGAGGCTCTGGGAGACAGACCCATAGTCTCCTATAGACAACCACCTAACCTCAAGATGATTCTTACCAACCACCACAGGACATACCACACTAATACCAACCCTGGTACCTTCCCTTGCAACAAACCCCGTTGCCAGCTTTGTCCACATATTCATTCTGCTGATACCATTATTGGACCTAACCAAGTGAGTTATAAGATCAAGAACGTGTGCGAGTATGCGATGTGCCCCTAAATTCTCCCTAAGTAGCACAGTCTGACGGGGAGCAGCTTTTTACATACCAGTGGCAGCGGCAGCCGCAAAACTCCAGCCACAGAACTCGAGGGCCAGCAGTGGTAGCTCCGAAGCTCTGGTCCCAGCTGCAGATGGAGCTCTGGCCTGCAGGGCCATGGCCGTGCAGGCCACAGCGGGGCTGAGCTGGAGCCCTAGCCAGGGCAGCAGGGCAGTAGGGATCATGTTGGGAAGGACCTCCCTTGTCCAGCAAATCCCCTTGTTTGGGACCAGTCAGGTACTGAGGGTGCTGGATGAAGGAAGACTAACCTGTAGTATTTTTTCTCCCTCTGTTTGACCAATTGGTACAGTGAACACCAGATGGAGATGCTGGGGATCTTTCCTCTTTTCTCTTCACACTACTGGTGAAAGGATCACAGAGAAGCAAGAATGGGAGTACACCACTGCTCTTCTGATCTCCCCCTTTAAGGCACTGAACAGTCTGACAGAGACCTGAGCTAGCATTCAGCTCCCATTCACACATGCAGAGCGGAAGTAGGGCAAATACTCCTTCCCCTCTGGCTTGGTCATAAGGGTTCCTACACTACCAGACAGAGATGATGCTGTGTAGGGCAATGAGGAGGAGGATCTAGAAGGAAGAACCGTACCCTCTCCTGGGTCGGATGGTTTTCTGCATCAAAATAATACTCTTTTACCTAATGATGAGGGATGTAGCCAAGGATGTAGCTACTTGTATAATGGGGAGGGATTTAGATGGACTGCTATCTGAAAGATGGAGGTACCTATTCTTTTTTGCCTTCTCTTTCTGTCAGGTTTTTGGGTGGGTGGCTTGACCCAAGTTAGTTATTTGTCAAAAGGGATCCTGACCCAGTCCCTTTTGTTTCCATTAAAAATCAGGCAAAAGGGTTGGACTTAGTGACCTTAAGAAATTAAAGATAATAGTGTGATGGTATTTACTGTAAGCTCCTTTCCAGCTACAAAATTTCTGGAAAATATGGGCAGAATGGTTCAATAGGAATTTCTTATTCTTATGTCCCATGGTGCTCCTTTTGAAGAATTGAGAACGTATGAGTCACTAGGCAGATCGTTTTAAGAACTGATTGTTGAAAGGCATTAAGCCATTTGAAATAATAAATATCTCCAGCTACATCCCTGTTCAAGAAATACCCTATAAAAATAGTACAAGTACACTTGCTCAAGTTCCCTCTAATGTGGTGATAGATTGAAGTTGGTAAACAAGGAGCTTGATTGGACCATGCAATTCACAGAAAACATGCAGTTAATACATTTTTGAGCAGCTCCTTTAATTAATGTAGACTTTAGGCATTATTTTGAAAGCCAGCTTGTGAGTTTCAACTGTTTCTAAGTGCTCAGTACATTTTTTTGTCATAATAACTTGATTAATTCTCTTTTGATTACTGAATATATATAGTTTTAAATTGTTCAGACTATTCTGTATAATAAAGCCGGTAGTTTCCTCCAAGCATCCAAAGACAACTGTTGAATGTTGGGAACACTGATTCTAAGTGAATACGGGTCTAGAACAGAACTTAAATTTAGGGCTGTCAAGCAATTAAAAATTGTAATCGTGATTAATCGAGTGATTAAAACATTTAATTGCCATAATCACGTGCAAGTCCCCTTTGAAATGCCACAGTGGAGTTTCAACGGGGCAGCGTTGCATGGAGCCCAGGATCAGCTGGAGTACCCAGCTGACTCAGGACTCCATGCAAGTGCCAGGATGGCATTTCCAAGGGGCAGCGTAAGGCGGAGCCCGGGGTCAGCTATTCCCAGGAGTCCCCCGCTGATCCCTGGATCTGCTTGCACTCCCTTTTGAAGTGCCATTTTAGCGGTGCTTTAAAGGGGCAGCACATTAGGAGCCAGGGATCAGCTAGAGACTCCAGCTAATCCCCAGCTCCGCTGTTTCAAAGACCCTTTGAAATACCACTTTGCAACAGCGGAGCTGGGGATCTGCTGGGGACTCCAGCTGATCCCCGGCTCCACTTGTGCTGCCCCTTTGAAGCTCTCGAGCACACTTCAAAGAGGAAATGCAGCATTAACGCATGCATTTTAACATGTTAATCATGTCCTACATTAATTGCATGCATTAACGCAGTGAAATGACAGCCCTACATAAAATACTATGTCTCAGACATATGAGTATGTGGACTAGGTTTGAATTGTTCCTTTCCTAATGGTTTATTCAGTGTTGGAACCAGAAAGAATTTGTTTCCTGAATCTGATTTGAATGTGGCACTCATAGAAACAATATAATGAAATTTGCCTTGTGTTGACCAAAAACTTCCTAGAGTATTGTACAAGATTTCAATGCCATTGAACTTACACTGTCATAGGTTTGGCTCTAACTTAACTGTTGACCCTTAATCTAATCTGAATCCTTAGCCCACTGCATATTCTATTATTCACTAAGTGGATCTTCCGATTAATATTTGGAGATTTGTGCTGCTATTGATGCACATGCATTGGAAGATGTTTTAGCTGCCTGCAAGAATTTATGTGCAGATTAAAACCATTTAGGTATGTTATGCACAGGTTCTGTGTTTCTCTGTATCTTGGATCAGGGATAAACATCCCAAGGTTTGAATCTTTATTCAGTATTCTTGTCTTTAGAGGCTTGTCTTGATACTACTACACCAAGTTTGCAACAGTGCAATTTCACTGACTTTAGTGGATCTAACATGTCATATATACCGATATGAGATCAAAATCAGGGTCTTGGGTTTTTCAAAACTAAGCTAGAAATAATGCAAGAAAAAAAGCTTTCCCACTGCATTTTCAGGACTTTCTATTTCCAGTTCAGCCATTAATATTTCAAGAAAGGCTTTTTGTAGTACTTTGGCACTTCTACTTCTGCAGAGAAACATGAAAAATAATGAGAATCAAAAATGTAGTGTCCGCACTTCTCCTGTACTCTTAGAAGCTCCCAGGGGCTTTCATTTTCAGTGGAGTGCTGTACGTGTGTGTGTCTGTCCAGATTCTGAGCTCAGCGATAGCACTACAACTGGGATCAAAATCTGGCCCAAGGATTGTGAAATTGTTTGGGATCCTTTATGTTTAAAGGGGATATAAATGTAAAATGTTATCAAAGCAGTGGCAAGTCATGTCCAAAGTAATATTTTTCTACTGAAACAACTCTGTAGATTATATTTGACAGGCATTCAACTTGATTTTACATTAGCATCAGTTGGTATAATAAGTCCAGATCTCCCATTGCCTGAGAAGATCAGGCTGTCTTTTTCACTTGCGTTAATCACCCTTGCGACATCGAAAGCATTTTGAATTATGGCTGAAATAGCAAGTGCTGATCAATTTACTTTAAGTACATGTACGCTGCTTTCTCTAGCTTGTGTCTTCAAAAGGGGTGCAATTGCTTTTCTGACTTGTTTGTACTTGTGCCTTTCAACATTAAATATGTTTATGGCAGTCCAGGATTTGATAAACATTCTGGATGCTGCAGAAGTGTTGCCATGGGATTCTGTGTTTATTTTTCTCGCAGTGACTTGTATAGCAACATTGCCCAGTTTACAGATCAAAAGATAATTTATCTTCACTGCCAGTGCTGCACACTCAGCCTGTGATCTGAAAACCAAGTAGTGCTCTTTCTGTTTCCTCTGATATTACCACTAACAAAGACTCTACAATAAGACTTAATGGACAATTTAGTGCAACGAAAGGTAGCAAAGTCTCAGCAACACTAATGTCTACCATAGCTAGACTAATTTATTTTATTCGGTCGTTATCTTAGTACTGTTTACTTGTTGAACTTTAATAACTGGTGCTGTCTACTGAATTCTCAAGAGCCCTTTGTCTCCAAGTCACCACAATTAATGTCATTATTCACTGCCTAAAAACTTCATTATCACAGAATTAACATTCACCAACAGTGCCTCCAACCCTCCAGAATGTTGAAAGAACCTAATCTTAAAACTCTGAAACCAAGAAATGCAGATGTAACTTAACTCTGCCCTGGGAGTGGCAAGAACCCGATGTAACTAGCATTATGCCATAGGCACCTTCTGACAAGCAATATGAGAATGGCTAAGGCCTGGTCTACATTATGACTTCCCGTCGATCTAATATATGCAACCTTTGCTTCATGAATAGTGTAGCTGAAGTCGACAGATTTAGATGTAGATACTGTGGTGTCTTCCATGCAGTAAATTCAGTAGTCAATGCTCTTCCATGGACTCAGTCTACTCTTCTCGTCCTGGTAGAGTATTGGAATTGAAGAGAGAGTGCTCAGAGGTCAATTTATCATGTTTAAGCAGATGCAATAAATCAACCATCACTATATAAATCATTGCAATGTCAATCCGCCATGTAATGGAGACAATCTACAACCTACCCTGGAAAACGATCCCTCACTCTCACAGGCCTTGGATGACAGACCAGTCCTCACCAACAGACACCCTCTAACCCAAAGCAAATTCTTTCCAACAGTCAAACATCATACGTCAGACACACTCATCCAGGAACCTACCCCTGCAATAAACCCCATTGCCCACTCTGTCCACACATCTATATAAGTGACACCATCACAGGCCCTAACCACATAAGTCACTTGTAATAAGTCTGGGACAGAAACATGGCCTTCCTCTGACCCGGAAGAGGAAGAGCCCTCTAAGACCCCCTGGGGGATGGGTCCAACCTCACTTAGCCCCGCCCACAGGAAGCCAGAGGGCAGGACTAGGAGTATAAGAGCTGAGAGCTCAGTCAGAGCTCAGCAGCCAAACAGGCCAGACGCTCAGCCCCACCTTCTGCAGCAAAGGGCTCAGCCGTGCTGCCCCCAACAGTACTGGGTTGGCTACCAGGACCTCTGCTGGCCCCTGATCTCTGGCCTGGGCTACTGAGACCACTACAATGTCCTGAAAACACACTAAGCCCTCCAGGACCCCCGCCAGGTCCAGGTGATTGGACTTAGGCTCTGGGGTGGGGACAAAGTGAATCCAAACTTCACTTCCACTACTCGCAGACCAGAATAGCTGACACTGAAAGTGGAGTAACTTTTCCAAGGTTGCAGTCTGAGGTAATGGTAGA
The DNA here is from genome assembly GCF_049634645.1 of Pelodiscus sinensis. NCBI lineage: Eukaryota > Metazoa > Chordata > Testudines > Trionychidae > Pelodiscus > Pelodiscus sinensis. The sequence goes on along the minus strand of NC_134718.1, from coordinate 34,659,247 downwards.
GTCGGGCAACAAGCCAGACACTTTGACTGTCATTCCAATAACACTAAAGTAGGCCATTATTCATCCATATCACGCTATGTCTCTATAATTCACGTAAGACCCATCAGGATTAGTGATGAGTGAAATTTTTCGCAGAAATCTTTTATTTGGCAAAAAATGCAGATTAGGCAACACAAATATTCACATATTTATGACAATTCCACAGTACAAAAATAATAATTTAAGAGGTTTGTTTTTATATTTAAAAATTGAGTCTTCATGTCAAAAAAACTTTTCAAAATATCCTTTAATTTTATTTCTTCCTAATAACTATGTAATAAAGAGCTCCAAATCAAAATAAAACATTATGTTTTGGGTGTAACCAACCATTCTGTTCCACTTGAAAATATTTTCTCTCTTTTCGATTCACCAAAATTGTGTAAAGATTCATTTTTGGTTCAACCTGAAACATTTTTTGCTTGTCCCCTCTTCCCCCGCACCCCCACTCTCCATTTTTTCAGAATTCAGTGGCTCTAATCTTGATATTCCTAATTAATATGTATAATTTCAGAGGAAATATTTTCTTCATTTGCAATTAAATTTGGCAGAGTTGTTTTTCTTGCTAGCAAGACGCATTACATGTTTGCATTAATATTTACAAGGAGAGATACTATGATCAGGAGTCTGCAGAGTTTATAATCTTTGCCAGGACAGAATGCAAAATGTAGAAAATTTCTAGGTGTCCCACCTATACACATTTTCTCCTCCTCTAGCCCCACTAGAACTTGTTTCTTGAAATCTTTTACATATGTTCTCATTTGCATTTTGATGATGCCATATGTCTTCCATTATATATAAACTAGTTGCTTATCTTGGTTATCACAAATCTGTTGGGGTACGTCTACACTACCTAGTTAGTTCGAGCTAGGTACGCAAATGAGGGCAACCAGAGTTGCAAATGAAGCCCGGGATTTAAATATCCCGGGCTTCATTTGCATGTTCCCGGACGCCGCCATTTTTAAATCCCCCTTAGTGCGGACACTAACTGCCCAGGGCTAGACGTGTCAGTTAAACGTTAATTCGAACTAACTCCTTAATTGGAATTAACTGTTACTCCTCCCCTGTTCCCTCTCTCCACTCCCTAGCCCCCCGTTCCCTCTCCCCACTCCCCAGCCTCAGAAACCTGTCCCCACTGGCACCCTGTCCCCTGCTGAAGCACCCACTAGCACCCTTCCCCAGTACTATGTCCCCTGCTCCCACCAACACAGTTGGGGCCACATTAGTGAAGCTTGAGGGGGTGGAGGGTTGGAGGAGGGTTTTTTTGCATCTCACTTGTGTGGCCCCAACTGACTTTTCTGTGGGTCAGTGACCCCTTACTCAAGACAGGTTCCCTGCCCTTCTGAGAAATAAAGACAATGCAGAAACTTTTTGTCTTTGAAATAGTATTTTATTTAAAAATGAAGCCTGGCCAACAAACCCCGAATTGGGGCCAAGCCCCCATCTGGCCACAGCATCATACTGCTCCTGCACTCCCCTTTCCCCTAGACCCTACATCTGAGCCTATCATACACTGGAACCCCCTGCCCTAAGCCCCTCACATACCCCAACCCAAATTCCTGAACCCTCACATCCAGAAGTCTGTGGCTGGCTTAGTACCCTAACCCTACATCTGACTCCAACACTTCCAGGCCTGGAGCCCCCTCCCCAAGGCAGCAGTCCCTTATCCACCTCCTCCTGCATCCAGATTTCCTCCCAGAGCTTGCACCTCTCACCCTTTCCCACACTCAAATCCCTCATTCCCATCCCAGAGCCTACACATCCTGTCTCAACCCAGCGAGGGTCCAGCTAGACTGCAGGAGTTTTTCAGGATTCTGGAGATATCCAGAAAAACTCTTCTACATTCAGGGTTGCATTTGTTCTTCCACTTCTTTTAGTAGAAGAGCAAACATGATCTTTCGGTCACCCTTATATTCCTCTGTGGAGGCAGGAAAAGGGAATAAGGGAATTTGTGTGCAGCCATCTTGGTCTTGTTAACAAGAGAGCAAGAGTCAGGCTAAGTCTGTGGCCTGGCAATGCGAGATCTGTAATTAGACGATGCCTTTGCCTCTTGCCTCCATACGGAGATAAGGATAGAATGCTGACTCTGGCAGGGACTTTGGGATAAGGAGCATCTGGGTGGAACTAAATAACTGTTAGCCATTGGTGTTTGTAATGGGAAGGAGACTAATTGTTATTGTTATTATATCTAATAGACAGTATATAAACTGCTTCATAATTGCTTGTATTCGAAGATCTGCCTCAGAAGGGGGGAGTTCCCCCCCCATCCGAACCAGTTTTTCCCTTGCTGCAGCTCGTAATAAAACTGCCTCTGGCTACTTGTTGCTTACAAACGCAGAGTGAGGACAATGTTTTCTTCCACACCTCTTTACACGAGGAATAAGAGGGCTTCCAAAAGAAGGTTTTTTTCTGACATTTCATCCAGTCTAGACAGGCAAAATGTTGGAAAAACTTCTTCCTACAGAAGAATTGGGAAAAAAAGCAGCAGTATAAGGGTTGGGGATAGCAAGTGATGGAGAGGTGGAGAATAGAGAGGGCGGGGCTCCAAGGAAGGGGTGGGGCTTCAAGAAAGGGGTGGGGTTGGACCCCGACTTAACCCATCCAACACATTATCAGTAAACTACAACCTATATTGGAACAGGATACTAAATTCCAAGACGCTCTGGGAGACAGACCCATAGTCTCCTATAGACAACCACCTAACCTCAAGATGATTCTTACCAACAATCACAGGACATAACACTCTAATACCAACCCTGGAACTTTCCCTTGCAACAAACACTGTTGCCAGCTTTGTCCACATATTCACTGTGCCGGTACCATTATTGGATGTAACCAAGGGTATGTCTACACTACAACACTAATTCGAACTAACTTAGTTCAAATTAGTTAATTCAAACTAAGCTAATTCGAATTAGTGCATCTAGACTTAAAAACTAGTTCGAATTAGCATTTTGCTAATTCGAACTAGCATGTCCACACTGAGTGGACACTGAACCGAGGTTTAGGATGGCCGGAAGCAGTGCCGGCAGGGCATCAGATTAGGACTTAGAGCGTGGAGCTGCTGTCTCAGGCTAGTCAAGGGCTGTGCTTAAAGGGGCCCAACCCCCACCCCAGACAGACAGTTCTCAGGGGCTCCCCGCTTGCAAAGCAGTCCTAGCTTGGAGTGCCCTGAGTGCCCACACTTGGCACATCACAGCACTCGGCCATCGGCCCGGCTGCACTTGCCACAGGTTGCCATCTGGGGAGAGGTGTCAATCAGGGGGTTGCAGGAGAGCTTCCACCCCGAGGAGCCCACAGAGCCACCCCAGTCCTCCCCATCGGGGGCTCGTACCCCATTCCTCCCTCATCTCCTTCCACTTACCCATCCGTAGCCCCCCTTACTGATGTGCAAAATAAAGGACACGTGTGGTCAAAAATAGAATCTCTCTTTATTGAATAAAACTCGGGGAGACTGGGAAAAGGAGGTGGGAGAGGGGAAGAGAGAGGGTGGAAGAGGGGAGGGCAACTAAAATGAGCAGGGGTTTGGAACAGGTCCCATATGAAGAGAGGCTAAAGAGACTGGGACTTTTCAGCTTAGAAAAGAGGAGACTGAGGGGGGATATGATAGAGGTCTATAAAAGCATGAGTGGTGTGGAGAGGGTTGATAAAGAAAAGTTCTTCATTAGTTCCCATAATAGAAGGACTAAAGGACACCAAATGAAATGAATGGGTAGCAGGCTTCAAACTAATAACAGAAAGTTCTTCTTCACAAAGCAATAGTCAACCTGTGGAACTCCTTGCTGAAGGAGGCTGTGAAGGCTAGAACTAGAACAGAGTTTAAAGAGAATTTAGATCAATTCATGGAGGCTGGGTCCGTGGAGTGCTATTAGCCAGGGGGTAGAAATGGTTTCCCTGCCCTCTGTTTGTGGAAGGCTGGAGATGGATGGCACAAGACAAATGGCTTGGTTATTGTCTTCGGTCCATCCCTTCCAGGGTATCTAGTGTTGGCTGTCAGCAGACAGGCTACTGGGCTAGATGGACCCTTGGTCTGACCCAGTACGGACATTCTAAGCTCAGGGCTCAGGGTCGGCGGTCTCACTGGACCACCCTGATTTTCATGCAAACCTGCTTCTGGGTGGCCAGACTGGCAGCTATCCTGCCCTAGATGGCCACTTTCCTGTGCCTAGTGCAGAGGTCGTGGATGAGGTCCACGATGTCTGCACTAGACCAGGCGGGCGCCCGCCTCTTGCAGCCCCGGGCAGGCTCCCGGGAGCCGCCAGCCTGGTTCCGGGAAGAGGCAGAGGGCTGGGTGGCTGGCTTGAGCCGTGCTAGGTGCAGGGTCTGTTGGCTGGGTGCTGGCAGGCTTGCACCTGGCAAGGGCACCGTAGCCAGCCTGTGCCCCTTTAAGGGCTCCGGGGCTGGGAGGGGGGGCAGAAGAGTTTCACTGGTGGTGCCCAGAGTGGCCACCAGGGCAAGCTGGGGAGGGCTAGCCTCCACCTAGCTACAAAGCCCTTAATTCAAACTAGTTAATTCGAACTAGGCGTTAGTCCTCATGGAATGAGGCTTACCTAGTTCGAATTAAGTGCTCTGCTAGTTCGAATTAAGTTCAAACTAGCGGTTTGCTAGTGTAGCGGTTAACAAAGTTAATTCGAACTAACGTCTGTTAGTTCGAATTAACTTTGTAGTGTAGACATACCCCAATTGAGTTATAAGATCAAGAACACATATTCCTGCTCATTGAAAAATATAATTTATGCTATCATGTGCCGAAAGTGTTCTCTGCTATGTACATTGGACAAACGTCTCAAACACTTTGCCAAAGAATCAATGCCCACAAAACAGATATTAGACAGGATCACAAAGAAAAAACAGTTTCTTTCCATTTCAACCAGAAAGGGCAATGTCTCAATGACTTGATTACCTGCATCCTGTTTCAAAGACGTTTTTACATCAGACTTGAAAGAGAATCCTCTGAACTGTTATTCATGCTTAGATTTGACACTTTACGCCTCGGTCTAAACAAAGACATTAATTATCTTACCCATTGCAAAGATAGCTTCCCCAATTATCACCTCTAATATCATTAGCTCACAGACATTTACCGCCCCCCATCTCCCTTCTGTTCTGAAATATGATTTGTCCTTTTCATATGTGTTCATTTTTTTGGTTGTATCCTTTGGTATATATGGTTGTGACTATTTTCTTCCATTATTTGATCTGAGGAAGTGGGTCTGGCCCACGAAAGCTCATCACCTAATAAACCATCTTGATAGTCTTTAAAGTGCTACATAGTCCTGTTTTTTCTTAAAGGCACAGGCACCCAGACAAGCCTTGCTGTCTGGCAGCTAGCCAGAGCAGCCTTGCCAGCCGTGCCAGCCATTGTGCAGCCTCAAGGCCCCCCTGGCCCTTCTCAGGACAGAGACGAGGATACACCCAGGGGCACAAAAGGTGGGCACCAGCCTGGTCTGGCCCCGAAATAAAAAAACCTGCTGGAGCTCTGGTCCCAGGAAGAAGCCCTGCAGGCCCTGCAAACACGCCACAGGAATGCGGATATTTATGAGTGCCGGGCCCAGGGACTGGCCACCAAAGGGCATCACCCCCGCACCACGGCACAAGTCAAGACCTGCCCGTACTATGAGGAGTTGGAGCAGATCCTGGGCGGTGGGGAAGCCCAGACTTCACTGTGTGTGGTGGAGTCCAGGTTACCCCACCACATCGTGAACCGACCCCTCCTTAGGGAGGAAGACCTGGCAGGAGAGGCAGGAGAGCTGCACCAGGGGGAGGAGGAGGAGGCAGCGGAGACCCAGACCCCAGAGGCCTCCCAGGAGTCCATGGACTTTGGGGAGGGAACATCAGGTGAGTGCTTTGAGGGGTCATCACACATAGGCAGGTTGGCAGTGCGGGGGGCCAGCTAGCCCCATTGCCACTGTGGGGCCCCTGAGAGGCTTTCCAGCTGCTGCCCAACTCATACACAGGGTCATGTAGAACAGCCTGAGTCTCCTGTCCAAAGGACAGCCCCTTCCAGCCATGACATGCCCTCAGGGACAGCAGGGTGTACACAGACAGTGATTGTCTCCTCCTCCACAGCCGGACCCTCTACCCAACAGGGGAGCACCATCACCATCCCAGACCCGTGGAGGGTCTATACAGACCTGTTGAGAAAGCACGTTGAGGCCCTGCAGGACCTCAACAGGACCTTCCAGCAAAGGACGCAGGCAGAGGCCAAGTGAGCACCAGGCTGTTGGATGAGGTGGTCCAGCAGCACAGGGAGATCTGTGTCATAATGAGGGAACTCTTCGCCTTGTCTGGCCCTGTCATGGGCACCGCTCCTCCTGCACACCAAGCCCCTGCTCCCCCTGCTGCCCCTGCTCCTCCAGCTTCCCCAGCCCCTTCTTTCCCCCTTTCCTCCAACCCCCCTTCCCTCCCTGCTCCTCCAACTCCCCCTTCCCCCCAGCCCCTCCTGCTCCCGAGCCCTCACAGGCCCTACAGCTGCCCTCCCCTGCTGCCCAGGCCAGGACTAGGTCTCTCTCCACCCAATCCCAAGGCCATGGTGATGCCAGGACAGAGGACGGTGGTAGGACCCTGTGCTCAGGGAAGCAGCAGCCCTCATGGTACACCTTGTTCCACGAGGAGTAAGGGTAGTTCGGATTAGAGAGCCTAATCCGAACTACCTACTCCATGCCGCGTGTAGCCGCGGGCATGGAATCCGAACTACCGGGGCTTTAAAAATGGCGGCGCCCGACAAGATGCAAATGAAGCCCGGGATATTTAAATCCCGGGCTTCATTTGCAACTTCGGTTGCCTACATTAACCACCCTAGTTCGAACTAGGGTGGTAGAGTAGACATACCCCAAGAGTGACTTACCTCCATCAAGATGGCCCTGATGGTAGACTTCTCCACGCCAAACTGATGCCCCATGGAGTGGTAGCTGTTGGGGGTGGCCAGCTTCCACAGGGTGATTGTGACCCACTTCTACAGGGGGATGGTGGGTCGCAGGCGGGTGTCCTGGTGTTCCAGAGCTGGGGCGAGCCAGGCACAGAGCTCCAGAAGCATGGCCTTCCACATCCAGAAGTTGCAGAGCCAGTGTTCATCGTTCCAGAGCTGCATGACACTAGTTGGAACTTGTCTCGTGCCTCCAAATCTGCCTGTCCCCAAAACACTTTGGGGGCAATGGCAGAGCTCCTGTATTCTGGAGGAGGGTCTCCTCAGTGCGGTCTGGGTCCATATGGGGCAGGAGATTCATGACAGAGTCCTGCAGACACAGCAGAAGCTGCAGTATAGCAGCATGGGGCCATCGCCTGCCCAGGGGCAGCTCAGGCTCCATGGCCAAAAACACGGTGAAAAGCAGAAAAAAAACCCCAGAAAATAAACTGCTGTGGTGTCCAAGGAAGCAGGACAACCAAAGCAAAAACTGCAGCAGCTTTGCTTTCCCTCTAGGAGGTAGCCAAGCCAGGAGCAGGAGCAGAGCAACGGCTGTTCAGGTAGATCCCTTAAAGCACACATCTCTGCAAAGAGCATGCAGAGGTGCCTGGGCTTTAAGGCTGCTCCTGTGACCTTCCAGAAGCACTTCCAGGTGCCTTCTTTTGTCAATAGAGTGTCCAGCAGTCTGGACGCTCTTTGTCAACAAAGCAGATCGATTTTTCAGTCCGCATAATGCAGTCTAGACGTTCTTTGTCGACAGAAGCTTTGTCGACAGATCCTGTCAACAAAACTTCTGTCGACAAAAGCCTGTAGTCTAGACGTTGGCAATATGATCAAAGAGGTTGCCAAGCATCAGGATACTACAGCAGTAGGTGTAACAGACTAACAATCTGGCCATACACCTTATTTCCAGCCTACTTCTACACCCTACTTCCCACCCAGACCTCGCATTCTGCACCCCAACCCTATCCCACTCGCTGGCACCCCTGTCTCACTCACTGAACCCTTCATTTTTGTCCCCACCCCAGAGCGTAAGTGAATACAAGCTTCACTTAGGCTCCTTCCTCAGTCCACCCACTCTATGCCCACTAATTGATATGGGAATTATCAGGGTTGTACTCCCTGCTCACGTCCTCACCCTTGATAGCTAGCATCACATTCTGCAAAGAGTTGAGCCAGGGAGTTAAGTAACCCTTACATTTCTAAAACCTGGGCAACCACTTACACAGTTGCTTGGGTGTTGATTAGTGTGGCACATTGTATATTTCCTTTTTGTTATTTTGTACCTTATCATGCAGTAATAATTACATGGAAGGGAGGGAAGCACACATTTTAACTTTCTATTGGACACCTTCATGCTTGAATAGATTTTCCTGGTAGCTGTGATATCATCAGCATGGTAAATCCTGGAGCTCTTCAGCAGACAATGGAAATGAGACAGACATACAGAAGTAGCTGTTACAGCTCCTAAAAGAAAATTAAGACGAGTTTTAGGTAATTAAGTTCTCAATATTGTAGTAGTTGTACGAAAATGTCAAGCTATTTCCTTAGTATTAATTGGCATAGTTTTCTTGACTTCAAAAGAGCTATGCTAATCTACCATTTGAATTTCTGGTTCTTGGTGTTTTATTTGGTGACTTAGTCTTTGATAGATTTAGTGTACTATTTTTATTTATGTATATATTTATTTCTGCACATTATAGTTTTTGAGTAACTCTTGTACACTGATAGCCACTTTAAAATACTCAACTAACATGTCATGACTTAGATCCTATGTGCTTCCAGTACAGTTAACTCATTGAAATCACTGATTTCCATTTCCTGAATTAGATGATAAAGCAGAATTAATGTGTCATTGCACGTTAGCTTCATGGTCAGAATTATCTTCTTAGAAAGACGATAACCATCTCTCTGATTAAATGTGCACCTTCTTGCTTAGTAACTATAAAAATGGGCATTTTAATTGTATAATTGCTTGGCAGTACTCATTTTTTTAACACTATTGCCTGGGGTATATGAATGAAAGCTGTGTGATGAAGAAGTGAGATTGTGAAGGTCAAATTATTATTTAAATATATTCAATATTTATGTTTCTCACAAATTAATCTCTGAGATTAAACAAAGGCTCCCTGGATTTTAGGACAAAGCTGAAGAATGCTCCAAACTAAGACTGAAGAGAAAAGAAAGCATATGTAATCATTTGAAGTTTTGCAGTTTTTTCTCCCGTAATCACTGACTTTCTTCTGTGCTATATTCTCAGCTCTCAGTGCCCTATGGCAATTTTTTTGAGAGTATGGGGACAAGAGGTAGCCTATCTGTGTGAATCTTCAATTTCTTTTAGTTTTCTGTTCTAAGATTCTTATTCTTACATTTTAAGATAAACATACTAAAACGTCAGGATTCCATTTCAGATGCCTTAAATCAGGGATTAGTAAGGTTCATGCTAGAGCAATCATAAGGACTATGTAGAAGGCTAAAAATATGCTAAAAATACGCTAAAATATCCCTTTCCTAGCTAACCTTTTTCACTAAAGAACTAATCCTAAAGTTCTACGGTAGGTTGTAAAAATGTTCACATTAATTCTAAAATGTAATATTACTGGATTTAATTTCATAGCTACTGCAATTCCTTACCCAGCCCCAATTCACTAGAAAAGATCCCTTTCTCTGCTACTCAGAAATGTTTACAAATATGAACATATATATTGGTGCACCTTTCCCAACAGTATGGTGTGGATTATGATTTTCTTGAACACCAGTTGATGCATTGTAGATTGATTAACCTCTTTTAAGTTTGGAACTTGCAAATGGGAAATAAATAACTGACTGGTACTTCACCTGTAGCTACAAAATATTTTTCTCTTATGTGGTAGAATACATTTCCGTAGAGCTAGGTTAGAGCCAAAGCCATTGATACGGGCTGCTGTCAAGCTGCGATGCCCCAGGACAACAGAAGAGATTGTGCCTTGGTGACTACTGTGAGAGTGGAGGGAGTACATGATCTTCCTTTCATTACAACAAAGCAGATTGCTGGCCCCATGGAATTGCCCTATCTCTGCTTGTGGTTCATTATGGGAGGGAGTAGGGAGCTGACACTTCTTTTCCCAGAGTGACTAGGCTGCTGGTGAAGAAGTTCTTGGTGCAGAGGCACAGGTGTGTGTGTGTGTGTGTATACGTGCATGTTTTCTACATGGCTACATCAAGTCCATCATTGGATTATAGGCACTTTGAGGCAAGGACAGTATCTATAAATTGCCTTTGCTGTGTACCGTATACAAATTATTTTTTTTTCTTTTCAGATGGTAAAATAGGCCACAGCTCTAAGTCTACTTTCCCCCATTTTGCCTGTGTACAGCATGTCTATGGTATGTCTTTCTAGAATATCCACAATTGTATCTTCATGTGTAGCCTTTTACTGTGAAGCCTTTGTCTTGTCAGCACAAAGACACTATAGGCAGTATATTACCTCTTTTTGTACGTTGTATTCTGCTACAACATATTTGATAGCATGCCACTCTGAAGTATTTATCTGTCTTTACATTATGTTCACATTCTGCTTTGAGTCACATAATAGTCTTTCAAATGTAGTAAATGCTTTTTTTGATTTGATAAATACTTTGTCTTATGCATGATTTATGCATCTTTGCATGATTATGCTGTCCGCTTCTTCAGTGACTGAATATCAAACCTCAGCTGGAAGTATCTTGTCATATTTTGCCCTGCTCCTTTCAATCCTGACACACAAAGTTCTTTATTAAAATACTTGTAGATAATTTGCTCAGGACCTTGGGGTTTTTTGTTGTTGTTTCTTTTCTGATACAAAATGTATTATGTTGTCTCATGAATAAGGGTCTTATCTCTTAGTAACCACATCACTGGAGTTTACCTGAAATTCTTCAGCCCTGGCACCCATTGAAAGCTACATTCTTGACTTCACTGGAAACGTTATCAAGCCATAAACTTTAACATTGAGAAAGAGGTATATTGCCAAGTTGTTAAAGCCCAAAGAGCAGGTCATATTTAAATAAATGGGGGAGTTTATTAACTATCTTTAATTGCATTACATTTTGTGGAGGAAATGTGAATCAATAGTTTTCTGTCATGTTGGGGAAACTAAACATAACAATTTTGTGATCGCTTAGAATTGGTGCTTCTCAGGAGACCTATAAAAGACAAGAATGAACACACTGAAATCAATAGAGTTAGAACGAGCACACTGAAATAATGGAGCTAGGCCAGCCTGCATAAGATGAAAATGTAGCCAATAAAACAGACCACCGTATAAAGATAGTAGACTTTTCATGCTGAACTAATCTATTCCTATGCTTAGCTAGACAAAAGAAAAAATGTCAGGCTAATGCATTAATATATAGGGTAAAAGATCCCTGCACTCTCCAAATTAATGGAAGGAGCTGTCCTAGTTTACTCTGGCTGAAGATTTGAACCATCTGGTTCAGGGAGGATACTTGTAGATAACAGGGAGATTGATTTTGCCTTTGACTATGTGAATATAGCTCCCATTCAAGCTAAAAGGAGCCGGATGGCTCAGAGTGCCTAACTGTGCTCTGTACCAGTGTTTCTGAAAGTATACCATTGAAACACTTTCAGAAACACTTTAACTGACCGCACTGGTTTGTTTATGTACCGGTGCCGTGGCCACGGAGCCTGAAAGCTCCCATTGGCTCCGTTTCATCCTTTGCAGCCAACGGGGACTGTGGGAAGCGGCGTGGGCTGGGCCACTTCTTCACGTGGCTTCTCTTGACTGTAAAGGACGAAACTCAGCCAATGGGAGCCACGAGGGCAGCCAGTTAAAATGTTTCTGAAAGTGTTGCCATGGTACACTTTCAGAAACACTGCTCTATACAGTGTATACTAGCCCATAGTAGAGTGTTGGGAATGATTAACTTAAATATCAGTGCTGTAACTAGCTAATTTTGCGCCTGAGACAAGAATATAAAATTGAGCCCCCTCACGTGCATATATTCATAGTATTTATTTAATAGAAAAAGGGAAAATGCATAAATATCAATAATAATAATAATAATAATAATAATAATAGCATTTATGTATTATGGTTATGAGATCTGCAAAAATAATCAATTAATGCATATATACATATCATTATAAAATATCACCATGTCAGGTACTATTCAGTATTTGTTTATAATTGTACTTTGTGTGCTTTTAATGAGGCAAACTCATCAATAATTGTGTTTAAATTAATATTATTCGCTACCTTGTGTTCTATTGATAAGATGAACATATTTGATAATCTCTCTTGACCCGTGGATGCTTGAAGGTAATTCTTAATTGATTTTAGTTTACTAAAACTTCTTTCCCAAGAAGCCACAGTCACTGCCTTGTCCCCTTGGTTTGTGTAGCACACTCAAAGCACTTGGCACAGGTGGCTCAGCAGCATGGGCTCCAGTTTTGGAGGGGAAACCATGACTCCATCAGTCTAAGGGCCTGGACCCCGACCCATAGAACCTAGGGATCGTAGCTCCCAGACCCCCAGCTCTAATCACATACTCCTAAGGCCTAGAGCCACTCTCCTGGCAGAGCTGAGACATGATCCAAGAGTTCTGGCTCCCAGCCTGACACACCCACCTCACCCCCTGCACTTCTGCCTCTGTGCAGGGTAATCTGAGCCCCTTTTCCCCCGGCCCCGTGCTCCATGCCTGGGAATTGCACTAGGGCACTTTAAGGCGGCGCTTGGTGTGGCTGAGCTGGTGCCTGGCCTCCCGTGCTGCTCAGAAGCAGCTGACATGCTGGGCAGCCACCAGGGCTGGTGACTGTTGGATTGCGGAGCAGCAACGAGCAGCCTGACATGTAAACTGCGGGCTGGCCGATACTAATGGGCAGAGGAGGGAAGCGGCACTGTTGTAAAATAAGTAGCTGTCTTAAAATAATTAGTTTTCTATATTATTTTTCTGTGCCCCTTCAGCTATGCGCCCGAGGCAAGTGCCTCACTCGCCTCGCCCTTGGGTTCGTCTAGACTACGCCGAAGTTCCAAAAGATGATATGCAAATTCCATGGGAATTTTCATATCTTCTTCCGATCTCACTTTTGAAAGTAGTTTTCGAAAGTGGAAGTAATCAGGGTGTGTTTTTTCGGCAATCCCCCCCCTTTTCGAAAGCCGCTCTTCCTCAAAAAATAAGTTTTATGCAGCTTTTCAAAAAAGGGGGGGTTGCCAAAAAAAGGCGTCTCGACTACAAAAAAAGTGAGATCAGAAGATCAGAAGATATGCAAATTCCCATGGAATTTGCATATCCTCTTTCGGAACTTTGGCCTAGTTTAGACTTAGCCTTTTTTACAGCCCTGTTCAATATACTTATATATATATATATATAACTTAAACAAATATATCTTTGTTTCTGTGAAGAGGGGAGGGAAGAGAGAAGCAAATAAGGAGTTTAAAGGATGGATTTGTGACGCATACAAATTAAAAGCAAAATAAGTACTGAACTGTGTATAGGTAAGTTGAGGAGTAGGAAGGGGAAGTAAAGTTCACAAAACACCAAATGGAGGGCAAAACAGTTTTATAAAAAATTTACCATTATTTATTCTAAACTGTGTGTTTGCTTTTCAAATTTAGAAACACTTTTCCTTGCTCATTGTGAAATGCCGATTGTAGAGCCAGATAGCACAGCAAATTTTTATGTTTTCATGAAAGACAAGTATATTTACAATTTTAATATAAAAGGAGAGATGACATTATAAATCTTTTAATAGTTATTTGAATACATATAATTTAATGGAAAATTTGCAATCTCTGCTGTAGTAGAGAAATTAAGGGAACGTGGAAATATATGTATGCCCCTTTCTATAAGGATCGTACAGAAAAAAAATCTGCTCACTTTTACACCACGGTATTTCCATGTAGAGGATGCAATATTCTTTTTTCTATTTTTGTGGAACTGGCTTCATTTGACACTATCTCTCACAGCCTGAACAAAGACATGAAATGGATAGGCCATTATATTCAAGACCCAAATGACATCAGAAGGTAAATATTAGGCACTTATAGCCTCTGTTAGCCTCATTTAGCACTGACACTTTAATTGAAAGGGTTTTTTCCTCCCTCCTTCTCTCCCCAATTTTTCTGCTTTTTATTTGAAGCTCTGTGCCTCTTGTTCCATATTTGTCATCTGAAGAAGTGAGTTGTGCCCACAAAAGCTCATGATACTATCTATATATTTTTGGTTAGTCTCTAAGGGTATGTCTACACTACCCTCCTAGTTCGAACTAGGAGGGTAATGTAGGCATACCGCACTTGCTAATGAAGCCCGGGATTTGAATTTCCCGGGCTTCATTAGCATAAGCGGGGAGCCGCCATTTTTAAATCCCCGCTGCTTCGAACCCCGTGCAGCGCGGCTACACGGGGCTCGAACTAGGTAGTTCGGACTAGGGTGCCTATTCCGAACTACCGGTACACCTCATTTCACGAGGACGCATACAAATTAAAAGCAAAATAAGTACTGAACTGTGTATAGGCTAAGTTGAGGAGTAGGAAGGGGAAGTAAAGTTCACAAAACACCAAATGGAGGGCAAAACAGTTTTATAAAAAATTTACCATTATTTATTCTAAACTGTGTGTTTGCTTTTCACACTAGGTTTACCTAGTTCGAACTAGCGGGGTAGTGTAGACATACCCTTAGTGAATGTCTACACTACAAAGTTAATTCGAACTAACAGCTGTTAGTTTGAATTAACTTTCATAGCGTCTATACATACAAACCGCTATTTTGAACTTAATTCGAACTAGCGGAGCGCTTAATTCGAACTAGGTAAACCTCATTCTACGAGGACTAACACCTAGTTCGAATTAAGTTGTTCGAATTAAGGGCTGTGTAGCCACTTAATTCGAACTAGTGGGAGGCTAGCCCTTCCCAGCTTGCTCTGGTGGCCACTCTGGGCCAAAGCAGGAAAACTTTTCTGCCCCCTCCCGGCCCCGGAGCCCTTAAAGGGGCACAGTCTGGCTACGGTGCTTGTGCCAGGTGCAAGCCTGCCAGCACCCAGCCAGCAGACCCTGCACCTGGCACGGTATGAGCCAGCCACCTGCTGCCACCTAGCCCTCCCCCTCTTCCCAGGACCAGGCTGGTGGCTCCCAGGAGCCTGCCCAGGGCCGCAAGAGGCAGGCGCCCGCCTGGTCAAGTGTGGAGATCATGGACCTCATCGAGGTTTGGAGGGAGTCCTCCAATGTCCATGACCTCCGCACTAGGAACAGGAACATGGCTGTCTACAGCCGCATGGCTGCCAGGCTGGCCACCAGAGGCCACATGTGGACCCAGGAGCAGGTTTGTATGAAAATCAAGTTGGTCCAGTGAGATCCCCAACCCTGAGCCCTGAGCTTCGAACATAAGAACATAAGCATGGCCGTACTGGGTCAGACTGGGTCCATCTAACCCAGTAGCCTGTCTGCCGACAGTGGCCAACACCAGGTACCCCAGAGGGGATGGACCAAAGACAATGACCAAGCGATTTGTCTTGTCCCATCCATCTCCAGCCTTCCACAAACAGAGGCCAGGGACACCATTCCTACCACCTGGCTAATAGCACTCCATGGACCCAACCTCCATGAATTTATCAAACTTCTCTTTAAACTCTGTTATAGTTCTAGCCTTCACAGACTCCTGTGTCAAGGAGTTCCACAGGTTGACTATGTTCTGTGTGAAGAAGTACTTTCGCTTATTAGTTTTAAACCTGCTGTCCATCAATTTCATTTGGTGTCCTCTAGTCCTTGAATTATGGGAACTAATGAAGAACTTTTCTTTATTCACCCTCTCCACACCACTCATGCTTTTATAGACCTCTATCATATCCCCCCTCAGTCTCCTCTTTTCTAAGCTGAAAAGTCCCAGTCTCTTTAGCCTCTCTTCATATGGGACCTGTTCCAAACCCCTCATCATTGTAGTTTCCCTTTTCTGAACCCATTCCAAGGCCAAAATATCTTTTTTGAGGTGAGGAGACCACATCTGTACACAGTACTGAAGATATGGCATACAATAGTTTGATACTTCCCCTCCTCCTTCTTTCCCTGGCTTCCCCTTCCAGCTCCCTGCTCCCAGGTTTCCCCCTCCCCTCTTCCACCCTGTCTCTTCCCCTCTTCCACCTCCTTTTCCCAGTCTCCCCAGAGGTTAATCCCCCCCCAGTTTTGTTAAATAAAGAGAGTTTCTATTTTTGAACACACATCCTTTATTTTGTACATCAGGAAGGGGGGCTAGGGAGGGGTAAGTGGAAAGAGGTGAAGGAAGAATGGGGTACAAGCCCCCGATGGGGAGGACAGGGGTGGCTCTGCAGGCTCCTCGGGGTGGAAGCTCTCCTACAGGGCCTCCTGGATCCTGACAGCCCCCCGACTGATCCCCCCAGATGGCAGCCTGCTGCAAGTGCAGCTGGGCTGATGGCCAACTGCTGTGATGTGCCGAGTGTGGGCACTCCAAGACAGGACTGCTTTGTTGTCCCTCATCGAAGTAGACAAGGAAGTGGGGAACCCTAAGAACTATCTGTCCGGGGTGGGAGTCGGGTCCCATTAAGCACAGCCCTCGGCTAGCCTGAGGCAGCAGCTCCACACTCTAAGTCCTAACCTGATGCCCTGCCAGTACTGGTTTCGGCCAGCCTTAACTTCGGTTCAGGGTCCACTCAATATGGACATGCTAGTTCAAATTAGCAAAACGCTAATTCGAATTATTTTATAGGTCTAGATGCACTAATTCGAATTAGCATAGTTCGAATTAACTAATTCGAATTAAGTTAGTTTGAATTAGTGCTGTAGTGTAGACATACCCTAAGGTGCCACAGGATCATTGTTGTTTTTTAAAGTTTTTTTAGTTACAGACTAACACAGCTACCCCTCTGAGGCTATTACATATAGAGCAGTCATAGCTTCCACATAGCATTTCAGTTCTGCTTACCTCTTTGTACATTTATGACTTAAAGGTACACTAAAAAAAATCACTGTGTGTATGTATGTGACCACTTATTATGGGAAAATCATGTTCTTTATAGTTTGTTCCTCAGAAATTAAACCATTCTGACTTCCCCTATTTTTGCTGATGGACTTTGAGAAAATCTCTGGGGGTTGATATTGTGGGAGACTTACACCTGACTATACACACTCACAATGAGTACAACTGTCAGCTGATGTAAATCTGTGTAGCTCAGTTGAAATCATTGGAACTATATGGCTATACACCAGTTAAAAACATAACCCAATATTCATTGCTTTGAAGTTGTGATTTTTTTATGTTATTTATATTATACTATTTCTATATTAGCTACCAAATAATCTTGCAGGGGACTGTCAGTCCCACATTGGAAAAAAAATCCTAAATATACATAAAAAATAATGAGATCTAAATTAGTTGTTATCACTCATAGTATGGAGAAAGTGAATAAGAATATAGGGAAGTATTGTTTACCCCTTCACGTAACAAAAGAACTAGGGATCACCTGATAAAATTACCAAGGGGGCAGGATTAAAACCATATAAGGCAGTATTTCTTCACATAACACAGTCGATCTGTGGAATTCATTGTCAAGGAATTTTGTGAAGGCTAAAAGCATAACTAGGTTAAAAAAGAATTTGATAAATTCAAAGGGTAGCTCCATCAAAGGCAATTAGTCAAAATGTTCAGAGATGCAATCCCATAATCTGGGTGTCCCTAAAACTCCAACTGCCAGAAGCTGGGACTGGTTGATGGGATTGACCTCTTGAAATTATCCTGATACTGGAGTAGATGGACCATTGCAACTTTTATCAAATGTCCATTTGAAGTTAACTAGTAATATTTTGAATATTCATAAAGTTATAATAACAACAACTTGGCTATTTTTAGCAAAGTGGTCAGGAAGTGAACAATCTCTTAAAGTTCTCGTTTACTTTAATTCATGGATGTTTTTTAAAATTCCCAGAAAACTTAATTTTTACCCCTAGATCTTGTACCATAAATTTGGGGAAGAGAAACTGTACTTTCC
This sequence comes from Pelodiscus sinensis, assembly GCF_049634645.1. Classification (NCBI taxonomy): domain Eukaryota; kingdom Metazoa; phylum Chordata; order Testudines; family Trionychidae; genus Pelodiscus; species Pelodiscus sinensis. The sequence goes on along the minus strand of NC_134718.1, from coordinate 34,641,333 downwards.
ATAAAAAAAACCCCAAAATGCAGAATTTCTGTTTTAAGTGAAAAATGGAAGCCAATTTCAAGCTAGTGGCACTAGCACACAGGCATAACGTGTGCAATATGAATAACTTATTATTATAACAGTCCCAATTTTTTCTCCAGACTTTTCTTCATTTAAATTCATAACCATAATACTGTATTAACAATGTTTGCAGTTAAAATATTTATCATTTATATGTTGTATTTATCAAGCTGTTCTGTAAATGAATATGTATATTTTTATTCTACTTATTACAAAGTATTACCTTCCAATATTTTTCCAAGGGCATAGTTCGCCTTAGAAAAAACTAAAATACATAAAACATACATTGCTCCCAATATACTTTGCGGCATTTCAATAGTTGGAATACTGGAACTAAAGAACTTTGTAGCTTGGCATAAGGATAAAAGATTGAAATATCAGTATCACAGCTCCAACTCCATTATAATGAAATTCATCATATTGTATAATGCCCAAAAGGAATCATCTTTACTACATGACAACAGTCATTAATGTACAGCATCAGTAGCATCAGCCTTTCCACAACATCAACCTCTGGGGCACATTTTGTCCATATTTTCATAAGCAGCATAATTTATGAAAACACAAGTTTCCTTGAAAGGAAAAGCAAAATAGTAGCAGAGCAACACTGAAAACAGTTTCAATCCAGGTAATTTCATATTTCATTTCAGCTACCAAGTATTTTTAGTCATCATTTTATTTTACATTTTATCATAGAAAGAATTATCATTATTATCATTAATAAAGAAAGAAATGGATACTATTAGAATCTTATGCTAAGATAAATGCATTTTTGGGAAAACATGAACTTTATTTGTAATGATGTATATATGGTGACCAGATGTCCAAATATTAGGAGTTTTGTCTTATATATGCCACTATTCCCCCACATCCCACCTCCCAGGGGAAAAAAAAGTTTTGATTTTATACACTCACTGTTTGGTCATCCGTCCATAGACCCCAAAAGTTGATGACTACATTTGTATCTTTGGGGTTTCACCTATACATGAGGCAGGGGTGCTGAAGTGATAATATCATCATCATCATTTTCCTTTGGGCTCGTAATGGAGCATAGGGCCTCCACAATCATTCTCCATCTCTTGCAATCCTTAGCGATAGTCTTGATTTGATCCCAAGTTAAGCCAGCTGCTTTTACTTTGTCCAGGAAGCTTCATCGCCATGTTTGTTTGGGATGTCCCCTTTTCCTCTTTCCCTTTGGATTTTATTCTAACGCTTGTCCCATGATACATTCCTCACAGTCCTTACATAGGATGTGGCCTGCCCATTGCCATTTTCTCTTCTTAATTTGGACCTCCATTGGTTTCTGATTTGTTTTAGTCCACTAGGTTTCGGTTGGGATTCTATCGTACCACTGTAGCTTGAGACTATGTCTAAGGTATTTTAGACAAACATCTGAATTTTCTTAGTGTTGCTCTGGACAATGCACCATGCCTCCGAGCCATACAGAAGCACTAATTTCACATTTGAAGTCAAAATGCATAGTTTGGTTCTTATTGAAATGGCTCTTGTATCTCAGGGTATGTCTAGACTACATGGCTCCGTCGACAGAGCCATGTAGATAAGTTTGCTAGACATAGGAAAATGAAGCAGCAATTTAAATAATCGCTGCTTCATTTACATCAAAATGGCTGCCACGCTGTGCTGATCAGCTGTTTGGTGGCACAGCGGGGCAGTCTGGATGCACCGCGGTCGACAAGGGAAGACTTTTTCTACAAGGGATGCCTCGTAAAATGAGGTTTACTGGAGTGGTTGACAAAGGCTTCCCTTGTGTACCGTGGCGCATCCAGACTTCCCCGCTGTGCCACCAAACAGCTGATCAGCACAGCGTGACCTCCATTTTGATGTAAATGAAGCGGAGATTATTTAAATTGCCATTTCATTTTCCTATATCTAGTAAACTCATCTACATGGCTCCATTGACGGAGCCATGTAGTCTAGACATACCCTCAGACTGATCATACTATGGTAAAGGCTTGTTGCGTCTTTCATATTTTCACACTGATGTCCTTTTCAGTTCCCCCATTCTTGCTGATACAAACTAGTCAACTTCTTGCACTGCTTTTCCTTCAATTGTAATTTCACCTTCCTGTCTGTTGTTAATGTGCATCAACTTGGAACAAGGAGTAACGGTAGTTCGGAATAGGAAGCCTAGTCCGAACTACCTAGTTCATGCCGCGTGTAGCCGCGGGGCACGGAGTCCAAACTAGCGGATATTTAAAAATGGTGGCACCCGGCAACATGCAAATGAAGCCCGGGAAATTCAAATCCTGGGCTTCATTTGCAACTCCGGTTGACTACTCCTAGTTTGAACTAGGGTGGTAGTGTAGACATACCCCTCTTGACTAATCTTTAGGCCCACTCACTCCACTGTTTCCTGTAGGGCATCTGTCTTCTCTTGCATATGCTTTAATTTATCTGCAAGCAGGGCTAAGTCATCTGCAAACTCTAGATCTTCAAGTTTCCTAGTTTGAGTCCATTGGAGTCCCGTTCCTCAGTTAGAATATGCTGGTTTTGTGACCCAGTCTAGGACAATCAGGAAGAGTAATAGAGAAAGAAGAGAGCTTTGGTGCACACCAGTTGTGACCTAGAATTTTTCCAACAATTTTCCATCATGGATGCCTTGGCAGGAGTATTCTTCATACAGTTTCTCGATGATGGCAATCAGTTTGTCTGGAACTCCGTAATGTTGCAAGTTGGTTCAGATGGACTGCCTGTTCACACTGTCAAAGGCTTTCATAAAGTCTATGAAGTTGATATAGAGTGGTGCTTGCCATTGAATGCATTGTTCTACGATGATCCGAAGTGTTGCTATCTGGTCTGTATAAGGTGATAATATACTCCTTCCTCCACCTCAGTCTGACTTTTTGTTCAAACATAGGTGAGAGTTCTGCTCCTTCAAGACTTCTCAGAAAACTTTATACAAAGAGAAACCTCAGGGCTATTATATGCAAAACTCATAAATGTGACTGTTATTAAACATTTCCTAGTCAAATTCAAAAGTAAAGTACAATACCGTTTCTTAGTGAACAATCACTTAACACATGCAAGAAAATTATAAGTAGCATATAGATTACTTATGGATAACTTCTTATACAAAATCTATTAGGCAGTAAAATTACTAGTTTTCCTTACACAGATTTTTCCACTTTGTTGCTATTACATACATTCAATGGAAGGTTTAGGCATAACATCTATATTTCTATATTTTAGCACTAGAAGACTTACTCAGCACTTGTTGCCCCCCCATGATGATTCCTGTCCCAGTGCTTGCTGCTTGTCAGCCGACGGTCAGGGCAGTGTGTGTGTGTATGTTTCTGAGAAAAGGTTTAACATCTGTGTCTTTATTGCTAGGACTGGGGTCCCGTCGCAGAGGGTAGCCAGCAGGCCAACAGACGCCCTGTTATATAGGAAGAGCTTATTACACCTTAGATTTTAGCTGCTAGAACACAGGGGTTCCTTCGCAGAGGGCAGCCTAGGAAAGGCTGAAAAGGTGCCCCAATAGATCTTGTCCCCTGGGAGTGACACAGATCCAAATGCCCAAGCTCTCCCTATGTCTGTCCCTTTATGACCGGCTGAAGTTCTTTTAAATTGTGCTTGGTTCTATTACAGCAACTGAAGGAGTCAGGTTAAAACTTAAACAGTTACAGGTTTATTAAAAGACTTATAAAAGTATATGGTTACAATGGCTATTGCTCTCTTTTTTAACTGTTAACAAATATATATATAGATCTTAAAAAGTGGTTACAGGAAAAAGGTAAAGATAGAAAATAGAAATAATGGTACTAAATGACAGCTTAATCTTTAAAGAGCTCTAACACTGTGGCTACGTCTAGACTGGCCCCTAATTCCGGAAAAGTCATGCAAAGCAGGTAAGTCAGAATAGGGAAATCCGCGGGGGATTTAAATATCCCCTGCGGGATTTAAATAAACATGTCCGCCACTTTTTTTCCGGCTTGGGGAAAAGCCGGAAAAAAGCATCTAGACTGGCGCGATCCTCCGGAATAAAGCCCTTTTCCGGAGGATCTCTTATCCCTACTTTATGTATATATATCCTTAAGCAAAGGACCACATCCAGGTACAATTTTTACCCCTTTCTGTGCCTCTCAACTCCAGTGTGTCAGGCCAGGGCCAGTCTCTCAATTCCTAGGAAAGACGAATACGAGGTGGGCGTCCCGTCCCCTCTGGAACCTCGGGAGATCAAACACCTAACCCGACCAGCAGATAGATGGTAGATTGACACACAGAGAAAATGCGCTGCTGGACCCATCTTTATACCCGTGGGGGCCCGTATCCTCTTTCTTATCTAAGATGCCGAATTGTACTGGTCCGTTTTGTGGCGCCAGTTCTTACAAGCAAGTTTCAAGTTAATTTACACTTGCAAAGGAGATAACTAAATTGTGAGTACTAGACATTTTTTACTGGGTGAGAGATTCCTCCCCCCGCGGACGGCTGTGTGTTCGTATCAATATGGGTTAAGTCAAGGACACTCCTTGGCAGCCTCTTAGTCAGCAATTGGCATATCTCTGTTTACAGCCATTCACGGTCACACAGCCTGGGCCTTCTGCTCTGTGTGACCTGTATGCTCCAGGCAAGCAAAAATGGATGTTATAAGGGGGTTCCTGTCTGGCTACACTGCTGCACTCTGATCATGTGTGAGTATAAATCACATCCGTCCCTTTTTGTTTGATATGGAACAATCACATTCTATGCACAACCCATGATCCTGGCACAACCAAACCCTGACCCTCCTTTAAGTTATGATAAGAGGAAGATGGAGTCACAGATGGATAGACAGATGGACACATCTTTCTAAAACATATAGCTAGATAATATATAAACTCTGTATATCTTCTTATTTTAGAGATAATTTCTCAGTCTGTTATACAAAGAACGGCATGGAAGGTGTCAATGGAAAAGCTCTGATTTGCTATATATAATTGGCTTGGTTAAATCCATGTATAGTTTTATCTAAAGTTATGAATATTGGCCATATATTGCATCTTATACATGTATTCCTGGGTAAAACACACCAGGTAAAATTTACATGAACTCAGTGCGCTATATGTTAATAGCCTGTTAAGGACATTTCACTCAAACAGTGGGCCATAGAAATAACTCCTTCCACCCAGTAAGTTTTCCTGTGGACTCCTCAACAAGAATATGGGGAATGGCTACCCCTGTGAATTAAAGCCTATAGGGACATGTGCTATGATCATACGATCTTAGACTCCATTTTAAGCCAGTAATCTTCCACAAACATATAGGCTGTGTCTACGCTGGCACCCTTTTCCGTAAAAGGGATGCCAATGAGACACTTCGGAATTGCAAATTCCGCGGGGGATTTAAATATCCCCCGCGGCATTTGCATGAACATGGCTGCCGTTTTTTTTCCGTCTCGGAGTTTTGCCGGAGAAAAGCGCCAGTCTAGACGGGATCTTGCGGAAAATAAGCCCTATTCCAGAAGATCCCTTATTCCTACTTTCAAGGCAAAACCCCAAGCCGGAAAAAAGCGGCAGCCATGTTCATACAAATGCTGCGGGGGATATTTAAATCCTCCGTGGAATTTGCAATTCCAAAGTGTCTCATTAGTGTCCCTTTTACGGAAAAGGGTGCCAGTGTAGACACAGCCATAGGGTAAATTTATAGGCACATGGCAGAGGATATAAAAGGCCCCTGAGATAGCTCAATTTTGTCTCTTTCCTGCCCTGACTCTCTGGACTATGTACTTAAAATTAAAATGAACATTTTGAACTATGGACTGTGGACCATCCCATTTTTGAAAGTTATCAGAGAGATTTGAAAAGCAAACAGTTTATTCTATCACTGCTACAACCTGACATAAGGATTTTGTAGTCTTTTGTATGTATTTAATCTATTAACCATCATTAACTCTCTTCTTTCATTTTATTTTGATCTTTTAGATGTTAGTTATTGAAGACATAGCAGTAGCATGACTATTGGGTAAGAACTGAGTTATATATTGACCTGGTTAAATGGATGATTTCTTGGGATTAGTAGAATCCTATGTTTGATGACAGTAGCTGGGTGAATAGTGATAGAAATGTAGCCGTGTTAGTCTGGGGTAGTTGAAGCAAAATGCAGGACAATGTAGCACTTTAAAGACTAACAAGATGGTTTATTAGATGATGAGCTTTCGTGGGCCAGACCCACTTCCTCAGATCAAATAGTGGAAGAAAGTAGTCACAACCATATATACCAAAGGATACAATTAAAAAAAATGAACAAATATGAAAAGGACAAATCACATTGCAGCTTAATTTCTTGGATAGTGTGAGGCAGAGTCTTTCACTGTAGTCAGTGAAGTATGTTGATCTTAGTGGATTGTTCACTTTCAGTCCTTTGGGTACGATGTCCATTTTCTTGCACTTGGATAGAAAGATGCTGGGTGGTGAAACAAGAGCTGCATCTTTGACTTCCTATTAATCAGTGTGGTAAGACAGAAGTTTATTTTTGTGGCTGGGTTGGTGTAAGCCAGAGGTTTTCAAACTTTTTTTCTCATGATGCTATTGAAGAAAATTGTTGATGTCCATGACCCGACATAATTTGACTAAAGTGTGGGATCTGAGGAGAGACTGAGGATGAGAACTTGAGCTTTGGGGATAGGTCAGGACTGGGACAGGAGGGGCTTAACTCAAGCAGCTCCCAGTCACTGGTGCAGGCTTCCTGCCTGTCCTGGCACTGCAGACCATACTATGCACAGAAGGAGCCAGCAGCAAGTTTTCGCCAGTAGGAGTGCAGAGCTTGTGCTCAGGGCAGGAGCAGTGCACGGAACCCTGTGCACTCTTCTTTCCCCCATCCTCACCTAGGAGCCGGGTCTGCTACTGACCACTTCTGGAGCACAGAGTTATCTGCAGTACCAGGAGAGGCAAGTAGTCTGCCTAAATACCCCCATTGGTCACCCTGCAGCACTGAGACCCAGTGCCTGACATTCTGTGACCCAATACTGGGTTGTGACCTGTAGTTTGAAAGCCACTGGTATAAGCTAACAATAGAATAACCATCAGTTTGACATTGAGTCATGATGACAACATTTAAGATACAAGGTCTGGCAGGATCCAGCCCTTCTGTAATGCTGCTGCCTCTCCAGACATTGTGCAATAGCTAACAGCAGGCCATTTTTGTTATTTCAGAAGCTATCTTGCCATGGGGAAGCTGAACTTGGTGGTGCTGCCAGTGAAAAGGGACATTCTCAGCAGTGAGGGAGGAAACTCTTGCTGAGGGACTGCAGGTAGCACTCTCCCCTAGGGGTCTCTGGCACTAGTACCCATAAGCCAAGTGGGGAGTGGATGGGAACGCGCTGAATGGCCAGCATTCTCTAGTTCCAGAATTTAACCTGGTGTGAGGGACATCTGAAGCCGCAATGGCTCAGTTCCAGAAACCACACCCTGAAATAGGAATGGGAATCCAGCCTGACAGATATTGCAGGTCTAGCCTATTGCTCATTTGAGGGCCAGGAAGGATTATTTTTTTCTCTCCTGGGCTAACTGCAGAGAACCAGGGAATTTTCTGCCTTCTTCACAACATCTAGAAGCCCCAATGGGCTAAGTAGGAATATACTTAGTACCTAATGTTCAGTTGTTAAACCATTGAAACTTGCTGCTCATTTCAGTATGATTAAAAGGCTAAAATGAACAGCTGCCCTAAATAAAAGACCACAAGGAAGAGTTCTGGGCTCCTTTGAATAGCTGGGTCCCAAGGCAACTGCCTCTTTTGCCCCACCTCATCAGCAAGCCTGCTGTTTATTTCAGTACATTTGCCTGTCCTCATTTAAGCACTGTATCTGCATCAAGTATAAAACAGTTAAAATACAGGTAGTGATCAGTCATTTTGGTTTTGGATGGCACATTGTACTGAAAGTTAAAACATCTAAAGCAAGAAAGACATGGATTGTAAAACCTAAGAGCTGTGGGAGACATTTATTGAGTTTCTGCCTTCTGTTTGAATGTTCTTGTTTCCTTGCATTTAAGCTAGGTCCTGAAGCTGATAATGTAGGTTTTTTTTAATTGATACATTAGAATACTGCTGATAGCAACACTGTAGCTAATAATTCCCTCCTAGCAATTCTTGGCACAATTACTTCAAAAATGAAAATGTGATGTTGTCATATAGATTGTGTGAGGATTTCCATCATAAGCCCCTTGTTTTCATATTTTAGTATGCAGAGGTGGCTTCTAGTCTACAAAGTGCATTTAAATGCCCATCACCGGAGCAAACCCTGCCAAGTATTACACGAGGGCTGCATACAAACTTTAATCCAGATGCTAAAATATAGACTACTTCTAAAACTTAGTGCACAGAGAACCAGTGTCCATAAATTGCTGAATAACATTTGGCCATAGTTTATATAAAGGCTCATAAATGATTAATGGAAGTTATAAACATGAGCACTGTGTGTTTATGCAAAGAGCATAGGAGCAGAAGGTATGGTAATAAACAATCTGTTGGATTCTATGGATATGTCTGCACTGCAACTAAACACCTGTGGCTGGCACACACCAGCTGTTTCATGCTCAAGTTGCAGAGCTGTTTCGTTGCAATGTAGACTTCTAGGCTGTCTGGAGCCCAAGACCTGGGTCCCAGAGCTTGGGCCACAGCCCAAACCCAAAGGTCCTCTCTACAATGATACTCACTCACACCCCACGAATGTGAATCCACTGGAATTAGCCAGTCACGGATTTTTCATTGAAGTGGCAAAGTATTAAGATTGAAGCCCAAATGACCCAAGCTATGTGTCTTAATACAAGTAGCCTCATCCTTAGAGTAGTTAAATATTCACAATGGAAAGCAACAGGAGCTCCCAGGCAAACTTTAACTGCCAGTTGTACCTTTGAAAATCTTTTTCCCATTGCTTAAACAACTTTGTATAATCTGTTTTTCAGCTGTGGGTTTAAAAGCCAACTTCAGACATCTTGATTTGAAAGTTATGACCAAAGGGCTCCTGAACCATATGTATATGTAAGGGGGAAAGCTAAAGCAGGGATTCAGTAGCCCAAAAGTCCCCTTTGTACCAAATTGATCTGCAGGGATCCATGGCGACTATATTAAGTAACTCAACATCTTAGTGTTCTGTGGCAGAAGTACAGTATTTATGGTACAGTAACAATACAGATACCCAGTTATAAGCAGAGAAGCCATTGTGCTGGGTGCTGTATATCTAGACAAGGCTTTTTGAAATGCAAATTTACAAATCACAAAAATGGGGAAGTTACTGTTGCTTTTCATAGCTCTTACTTATTTTAGAGGGAAGTACAACTGTGATGGAATATCACGGTGTTCTGACAGCTGTAAGTTTCCCAGGGAGAAATGGATGGTTCAAAAGCACTGACCAGAATATGTTGAAGACAATGTAAATTGGAAGCAACTGAATTCTGCAGAGAACCATGATTTGAGAATATTGGGTTTCATGAAAATAAGGGAATTTGCATTCTGCTGGATCACACAATTGGTCCATCTATTCCTGTATCCTAGCACTGAAAATGGCTCACACCTGATGCATTAGAAGAGATGCCAGTCACTAGTCTATCCAGAAAACCTATTATGCCAGCAATGCTACTCAGTCTCAATACCTTACCTGCTGTCAAGACATAAGAATATGGGGCATGTCTGGAAAACATGACATCAAAGCCTTTTTTGCACCCAGGGAATCACAAAAAATGGTTTTGCAGTGGGCCTTAGATTTACTTAAACCAGTCCTGCTTTAAGTGAGATGGAAGCACAGTACCCCAGAGTACAAGTTAACAGATTCACTTCAATTTTCCTGGCCTGATTCAAGGGCCTGTTCATTATTTTTATGGAAAAATGACTGTTCCTGAAACTAAACAATGGATACATATGTTCACTGACATTACCTCAGCTATTGCATATATAGACACAACAGCAAAAAGCTTATTTTTCTAAAGACAGATTTCTCTGAGTAGGGAGCTGACTTTGCAATTTTATTTTCAGATAAACTTCAAGTGGAGGGGAATGAATAGAAATACATCTTCTCTGGGCTAACTTTGATAAGGCTAGTTACTTTTAAATGTATCATACTCAAGATATGAAGGAAAAAAGGAATATGACAAGGAAAATGTATCTGGTTTTAGTGTGGTGTGGTGTCAACTAAGAAATCCATCCTTCTAAACTTAATACCAGTCTAGCATCGTATTGCCTTTGTCTGAGGGGGGAAAGCCTTAATGATTTTATTTATAGGGTGGGACTCTTTGTCAAACTTAACAATCAGGGAAGTTTTTTTTCCCTCTAGCCATGATACCTAAAAGAATTTGGATATTTCTCTTTTTCCCACTCTCTGACATATTTCCATTTGTTTGCTGTGAGTTGTTCTAGCTTAGTTTATTTTAATTAAATTTCACCCTGTTTTGTTTACCTGGTTATTTTGGTTCCTTTTATCACACTACAGAGAGGCTCATCAGATGCCACTTTATTATTTGTAAGTAGAGATGTTTAAGTGTATTAATGTTAGCTAATTTTATAATTCTTTAAATAACTCACTGCCTCAAAAGATTAGAAAGTAAACTATAGAAAAAACTTAAGTAATAAAATAGAGGGCAGGGGATTGGGTCCAATAGAACATAGACTCATAGAAAACCAGAACTGGAAGGGATGTTGAAAGTCATCAAATCTAGTTCCTTGCCCTCATGGTAGGATCAAATACCACTCTAACAATTTGGAAGTTTTTCTTAATGTCCAACCTAAACCTCTCTTGCTGCAATTTAAGCCCATAGCTTCTTGTCCTATCAGTGGAGGTTAAGGAAAATCATTTTTCTCCCTCCTTCTTTAACACCCTTTTAGGTACTTGAAAAATATTATCATATGTTCTCTCAATCTTCTCTTTTCCAAACTAAACAAATCCAGTTCTTTTGGTTTTCCCTCATAGGCCACTTTAATCATTTTTGTTGCTCTTCTCTGAACCTCTCCAATTTCTCCCCATCTTTCCTGAAATGTAGTGCTCGGAACTGGACACAATACTCTAATTGATGCCTAATCAGTGCAGAGTAGAGTGGAAGAATGACTTCTCATATCTTGCTCACAACACTCCAGTTAATGCATCCCAGAATCATATTTGCTTTTTGCAATAGTGTCACATTGTTGACTGATATTTAGCTTGTGTTCCACTTTGACCCCTAGATCCCTTTTTGCAGTACTCCTTCCTAGACAATCCACTTCCCATTCTGAATGTGTAAAACTGATTGTTCCTTCCTAAGTACAGTACTTTTCATTTGTCCTTATTGAACTTCATCCTATTTATCTCAGACCATTTTTCCAATTTGTCTAGATCATTTTGAATTATGACACTATCCTCCAAAGCACTTGCAATCCCTCCCAGCTTGGCATCTTGTGCTAACTTTATAAGCATACTCTCTATGGGTATGTCTATACTACCCTCCTATTTCGAAGTAGGAGGGTAATGTAGGCATACCGCACTTGCAAATGAAGCCCGGGATTTGAATTTCCTGGGCTTCATTTGCATAAGCCAGGTGCTGCCATTTTTAAATCCCGGCTAGTTCGAACCCCGTGCCGCGCGGCTACACGCGGCACGGAGTAGCTAGTTCGGATTAGGCTTCATAATCCAAAGTAGCTGTACTCTTCATTCCATGAGGAGTACAGCTAGTTCGGATTAGAAGCCTAATCCGAACTAGCTACTCCGTGCCGCGTGTAGCCGCGCGACATGGGGTTCGAACTAGCTGGGATTTAAAAATGGCGGCGCCCGGCTTTTGCAAATGAAGCCCAGGAAATTCAAATCCCGGGCTTCATTTGCAAGTGCAGTATGCCTACATTACCCTCCTACTTCGAAATAGGAGGGTAGTGTAGACATACCCTTAGTCATCATCTAAATCATTTATGAAGATATTGAACAGAACTGGTCTCAAAACTGATCCTCAAAGAACCAAACTTATGTTCTTCCAGTATGACTGTGAATCATTAATAACTACTCTCTGAGAATGGTTATCTGACCAGTTAGGCAGCCCTAACTATATTGTGCTTCCCTAGTTTATCAATAAGCAGATCATTCAACACTGTACCAAATGCTTTACTAAAAACTAGGTATACCACATCTACTGCTTCTCCCTATCGACAAAACTTGTTAAGCTGTCTGAGAGAGCTATTAGGTTGGTTTGACATGATTTTTTTTGACAAATCCATGCTGGCTCTTATCATCTTATTATCTTCCAGATTAATTCCTTAATTATTTGCTCCATTATCTTTCCTGGCACAGAAGTTAAAGTTACTGATCTGTAGTTTCCTGGGTTGTCCTTTTCTTTGGTTGGGCACCATATATGCCCTTTCCCAGTCTTCTGGAATCTCTCAATTCTCCCATGACTTTTCCAAGATAATAGCTAATGGCTCAGATACCTCTTCAATCCTTGAGTATTCTAGTATGCATTCAATCAGGCCCTGGTGATTTGAAAACATCTAAATTTTCTAAGTTATTTGTACCTTGTTTTCTGATTTTAACTTCTGAACCTATCTCATTTTCACTAGCATTCACTATGTTAGGTATCCAATCACAAGCAACCTTCTTGGTGAAAACTGAAACAAAGAAGTCATTAGCACCTCTCTAATTTCCATGTTTTCTGTTATTGTTTCTCCCTCTTCATTGAGCAATGGACCTACTCTGTCGTTGGCCTTTCTCTTGCTTCTAATATATTTGTAGAATGTTTTCTTGTTGTTCTTTACATCTCTAGCTAGAGTGAGTCATTTTCTGACTTTGCCTTTCTAATTTTGCCGTTACATACTTGTGTTATTTGTTTATATTCGTCCTTTGTAGTTTGTACTAGTTTCCACTTTTTATACGACTCCTTTTTAATTTTTAGAGCATTCAAGATTTCCTTTTTAAGTCAGGTTGGTCTCTTGCCATTCTTCCTATCATTTCTACTCTACAATGTTATACTTTTTGCACCCTTAATAATTACTCTGAAAAACTGCCAACTGTCATCAGTTATTTTTCCTTTTAGCCTTGCTACCAATGGGACCTTACTTACCAGCTCCCTGAGTTTAGTAAAGACTGCCTTCTTGAAATCCATTGTCTTTATTTTACTGTTCTCCCTTCTGCCATTCCTTGGGATCAGAACTCTATGATTTCAGGATCACTTTCACCCAAACTGCCTTTCACTTTCAAATTCTCAACCAAGTAGAAGTTTCTGTTTTGCTTCCTTTCTCACTTAAGTCTCAAGTCTCAGGCCTTGTCTATACTTAACTGGAGATTGACAGTCCTTACTAGCCCCATTAAATCAAATGCGTATTATTCTCCCATTGACCCCAGCACCCCATGGAGTTGTGAGGAATAAGGGGAGTTGATAAAAAAGTCTCTTTCATTAACCTGCTGCAGTGGGGCTGCCAGAGTAATTTGATTTAAGGTACATTGACTCCAGCAATGCAAATCTCATACCTGAAGTTGCATATTTTAAATTGAATTTCTCCCCCAATGTAGACCTGGCCTCAATGATATTTATTTTTTTCCTTAAAGGCACAACTCCTACAATCCTGTAAAAGTGAGAATTTCAGTTTTCATTTCATAAGCAAAGTTTCTTGCCCCTATAAAAGTTCACAATCATGATCCAACTGTACCCTTAAAGGCTAAGAAGTCAAAAGACAATGAACACTCATTCTGCCAGATTCATTATTTTTTGTATCCTGAGTCATGATTCTTGACGTTGGCAATACTTAAGTTTGTCTGTGTTATAACATCTGCCAAGCTTTAGATTGAGGTAGCAGAGCACAGGCAGATCTCTGGACTCCTGCTTGTCTTTACCAGACCTGCCACTGCATCTGGTTTCACAAGAACTGGCAAACCTATTACAGGGGTATTGGGACAGTTTTATCAGGACTCCTGTGAATATTGTCTGGAAGAATGGCTTGTCATTCTGGAGGCAGTTCTATTGCAAATGAACTCTCAGTTTAGACTTCCCTTTCCTTTGTTTAATGTAAAAGCCTGACCTTAAAAAAAAATGTGTGTGTGAACTTTAATCCAAAAATGCTTGAAGAAGTGTTTGTTGGTTCTCTGTTTAATAAAAGAACTTCACCTATCATTAAGATATCATTAAGATATTAGAACTCATATGAATGTAAATACACACTTTGTGTATTGATACAAATAAAACATTAAATCATTGGCACATTACATTAACCTTTCCTGGGTAATTTACAGTGCATTGTGAAAAAAAATCCTTTGTGGATTAAGAGTGCAGAAGATAAAATGTTACTTCCAAACATTTACACATGTAAATCCTAATTTAAAAAATAATTCATAATATTCCAGATATCATAGGAAGGCAAAATAATCTCAGGCATATATTTTCTTTGGTTATTTTTTCAAATACTTCTCAGGATTTATTCAAATATAATTTTTTCTTCTGAAGCTCTCAAAGATGTTACTGCCTAAGCAGTCAATTGCATTCAAGCATAATTGTGGCAAAAGCAAAATGAACTATTCTACTATCCACAAAACATGGTGTAGCTAAAGAAGATATATCTTAAATGTCATGCATCAATTCATTTTTGCATTGAAATGGTACAAAATTTCATAAGGTTTTATATGGGAAATCTTGGCACACAGAAATAAATTCAAATTTTGCCATTGACTTCACTGGAGCCAGGATTTAATCCTATGAATTGTCTACTTTAATTCTAAAAAGTCAACCTTTATGGAAAAGAACAATAAAAATCCTCCAGTATTTGTAAATTCGCTTTAGAATTTAATTCAGGATTATGGCATTGCATACTTTTTATTTCTGTATTCACAATTTTTATAGACCCCTACTGATTTCTTTAGCGCTTTTCCATACAGATGGATTATAAAGAAATTATCTTTGGACAGCTCATTTAAGTTACCTTAGCCAATTAGAGGAAAATGCAAATGTCATATTTTATTACCTTTTGTACATTGTGAGAGACTAGTGTCTGATGCTCATATTTTATGTAGTGTTTGAGGTACAAGGTTGTTAGAAGTCTAGTGAAATTTTCAATCTCTGTCAACAGTGTATGACAGTGGTACTCATTTTTTTCTCAATTGTGGTCCCTTACATTTTGAATGGAGATGAAGACCCCTTAGACATAGTGTATAGACCCACAGGAGTCCACAAATGACAAGTTGAGGATGACTGATGTACAGCATTGTGTGGAAGCACAGCCAAAGCTTTGGAGCATAAAATGATAATGGATGATTTCTTGTATTTGTTTTCTGGTAGCACACACAATGAGCTAAAAGTTGAAGTCATCAGTTAGGGCAGTGGGAGATTGTGAGTAGAAAGACTTAAATTCAGAGAATGAGAGGTAAGTGATAAGCCATTACTTCTTGCATCCTGAATCATCTTGTCTGAGATGGATAAGTTGCCATCTAAGGAGAGGTCACTGTCAATGGAAATGGGAGAAAGTGAATGGTAGGTGGAAAAAATGGGGCTATCACTTTTATTTTCTATCATATTTTTAAAACTGACTTGGAAGAGCCTTTTTCTTACACAAGCTTATTCTGGTGAGTGATAAATTAAATAGTTATAACCTTGACTATCAAATAGCAAAGTGTATGCAAATAGCCCTTATTCAAAATGAAGATGTCAGTGACGCAGCAAAAATGATTACATGAAAATAATTTTTACATTAAGCAACCCAACGCCTTGTAAAGAATGTGAGATACTGTAACTGTTGGGGGTTTTTTTCTTTATCACTATGGAATAAGAGATAAAGTAAGTTGAAGGGAGAAAAATGCCAGTGAAAAATTTAACCTTTTAAATTTAGACGAAGAAGTACAAGGTTTTAAAACCACTAGTTTTACTGAAGTCACTCTCGTAAATACATGAAGTTACTTCAGTGGGAACATACAGTATCTTATATCAATATCGTTTCCTAAAACTTTAATGCCATGATATTTTTGAGTTAAAGAAGGCTGTCTTACTAACCATTTTCATCAGTCTTTACCTTCTAACCTGGCTCTGATGAATAAGAGAAAGAAAGGAGACAAGTAATATGCATTACTACCATAACAATTGTAATATTTCCTACTTTTCATTAGAAGCACTATATAAGTATTAGCTTTTCCACAGTTCATTGACTTCTGCAGGGGAAAAGACATTATAGGGAATAAGGCTTTTTTATAAACAACATGTAATTGAGGGAGAAAAGCAGTATGAACAAGGACAGTATTCCCATTGTAGTGATTCTGTAATCTTCTTTATTCGTCAGGCTTGGACAGAGATCACTCTGTCTCACTGCATCACAGAATAAAGGGTCAATTAGCAGGCTATGGCTCTTATCCTCTGCTGAGGTGGAGCAGTGAGTAACATTTAGCTCAACGCCTCCAGGTTTGGTCAGACCGTTTGAACCTCTGCATGGGTCAAAGCTATAGGAAGTATTTAGGCTATGTGAATAGGCCTTCTGTCCCCAGGTGAGTAGGCTGTCAGACACCTAAAGGGGGTTGTCAGAGTCCTAGATCCACTCTTCTCCACTGGGTCCAAGACAAGGTGTCTGTGACAGGGCGCCTGCCCTGCACTGGCTCTTTAAGACCAGGTCTCAGGCCCTGAGCTGGGGCGGGGAACAGAGAGGCCAGCTGAAGCTGTTAGGCTAGTGAGAGCCCAGCTGGCAGCTATATAGAGAAGCACAGTTGGCTTAGAGAGGGAGGCCAGTGAGGGGCTGACTACAGAAGATGCAGGAGCTCCCAGGAGGGAGAACAGCTGGGGATAGCCAGCAAAGGCTGGGAGAAGGCCAGCTAAGACTCCCCCTGGCTAGGGGCCGGAGGCAAGGCCCAGGGTTTGGAGGCGGATCACAATGTGGATTAGGTAAGCGGAGCATTAGAGAAAACCCCTTTGCCAATGATGAGCAACCCATACAGACTGTAACTTGTCCTGAGAGGGGCTGGATGAGGACAGTCAGGGGGCACTAAGGCACGGTGGGGGCATGCACCCTGACAGTGCCTAATGGTGGTATTCACCTCTCACAAGCTCCCCCCTTATGTGCTTGTGTTCCCTTTAGCTTTCAGTGGAATCCTTCTCAACTCAGACTTCTAGACAAGTGTCACAGAGTCTAAATATGAAATACCCCTTTCCCCCTTTTTAGGGAGACAGTCCAAATGGGGGAGGGAGGCTTTCCTACCATCCCTCAGATGGCCTCTCTTTCCCATAGTCACCATAGGCTCAGGCCTTTAATTAGACCAGCACTTTTTAAAATGACCTCAGCCCTAGTATTCAATCATAGGCTAGGACTCTCTCCCGGGAGGCAATGTCCTCACCCTTGTTTGGCCTTCTGGGCCTCAGCTCTCCTGCTGTGCCACTAAAAAAGTTCAATTCCACTTCTGGTGTGCATTAAAATCTAGGCTGGTGGGGATCTGGGGGCCACTATTTACAGCAAGTACCTGCCTGGGGACTCTAAAGATAGCAGCCATCCTCCATGTATTAACTATCTAAGCGATGTTGCTGCTATAATTCTCTAGGCCACTTTCCTCCAGCCCCAGCTCATTATTTACTCTTAGCACATGGCCTTACCCTAGTTGAGTCCCAGTAGGTAGGCAGGAACTCCTCACTTCCTTCCTGGTCTCTGCCAGCATGGCTTTATTCAAGATCATGTAGTTCCCTCAGCTAGCCACGCATATCATCCAAGTTCCTCTGACTCCAAGGAGCTACCAAACTCTGATTTTCACTACAGTTCCTTTCATACAGGTCTGCTGGGTCCAGATTGGCTGCTTCTTGCAGTCCCTCTCTTAGGGTACGTCTACACTGCATACCTAGTTCGAACTAGGGATGCAAATGGAGACAACCGAAGTAGTTAATGAAGCGGGCATTTAAATATCCCGCGCTCCATTAACATGATCTCGCCGGCGCGCTAGTTCGAATCACATTTTTTGAGGAGTAACATTAGTTCGGACTAAGGGCTTTAGTCCGAACTAACGCGTCCCGGCGCGCACTTCCTGGTTCGAATCAGCTGTGATTCGAACTAGCACGCCGGCGAGATCATGTTAATGGAGCATGGAATATTTAAATCCCCGCTTCATTAACTACTTCGGTTGTCTCCATTTGCATCCCTAGTTCGAACTAGGGATGCAGTGTAGACGTACCCTTATTGGCTACATTCCATGACACAGCCCTAGGCAGCTTGAGTTAATTAATTGTGTTCCTGAAAATTACAGACAGGTAAGTCTAACATCAGTACCAGGAAAATTAGTTGAAACTATAGTAAAGAATAAAATTATGAGACACAGATGAAAAGTCAACATGGTTTCTGTAAAGGGAAATCATGCCTTACTAATCTATTAGGGTATGTCTACACTACCCCGCTAGTTCGAACTAGTGGGGGTAATGTAGTCATCCGCAGTTGCAAATGAAGCCCAGGATTTGAATTTCCCGGGCTTCATTTTCATGAAGTTGGCCAGCACCATTTTTAAATGCCGGCTAGTTCGAACCCCGTGCCGCGCGGCTACACGCGGCACGGAGTAACTAGTTCAGATTAGGCTCCTAATCTGAACTAGCTGTACGCCTTGTGGAACGAAGTGTACAGCTAGTTCGGATTAGGAAGCCTAATCCAAACTAGCTACTCCGTGCCGCGTGTAGCCGCGCGGCACGGGGTCCGAACTAGCCGGCATTTAAAAATGGCGCCGGCCGGCTTCATGCAAATGAAGCCCGGGAAATTCAAATCCCGGGCTTCATTTGCAACTGCGGATGACTACATTACCCCCGCTAGTTCGAACTAGCGGGGTAGTGTAGACATACCCTCAGAGTTCTTTGAGGGGGTCAACAAACATCTGCAGTCGCTTTTGCGCAGAAACTTGCCAGCTGTCTACACTGGCCACTTGAATTTGAGCAAGAGCACTGACTTTGTAATGTACAAAATCAGTGCTTCTTGAACAAATACTTTCATGCTCCCACTCGGGGAAAAAGCCCTCTTGAGCAAGAATACTTGCTCAAGAGGGCCAGTGTAGACAGGGAAAAATTGTTTTGCACAAAAAGCCCTGATGGCTAAAATGGCAATTGGGGCTTTCTTGCACAAAATCGTGTCTAGACTGGCCACTGATGCTTTTGTGGATACTTCCGTTAAAAGTATTTAAGCAAAATCATGCCAGTCTAGACACAGCCGTGGAGAAGGGGGATCCAGTGGATATGGTATATTTAGATTTCCACGAAGTCCCTAAACAAAGGCTCTTAAGTAAAATAAGTTGTCATGGGATAAGAGGGAAGGTCTCTCATGGATTGACAACTAGTTAAGAAACAAATGATAGGAATGAATGGACAGTTTTCAGAATGGAGGTGTCCTCCAAGAGTCCACCCTGGGACCAATCCTATTCAACCTATTTATAAATGATCTGGAGAAAGGGGTAAACAGTGAGATGGCAAAATTTGCATATGATACTAAACTGCTCAAGATAGTTAAGACCAAAGCAGAGTGTGAAGAGCTTCAAAAAGATCTCACCAAACTAAGTGACTGGGCAACATAATGGCATAATTAAATTTAATGTTGGTAAATGTAAAGTAATTCACATTGGAAAAAAAATTCCAACTATACATACAATATGATGGCGACTAATTTAACTACAACTACTCAAGAGAGAGATCTTGGAGTCATTGTGGATAATTCTCTGAAAACATCCTTTCAGTGTGCTACAACAGTCAAAAAAGCAAAAAGAATGTTAGGTATCATTAAAAAAGACAGACAATATCTTATTGCCTCAATATAAAAGCATGGTACACCCACATGTTGAATACTGCATACAGACATGGTTGCCTCATCTCCAAAAAGATATATTGGCATTGGAAAAGGTTCAGAAAAGGACAACAAAAATTATTAGGGGTTTGGAATGGGTCCCATATAAAGGGAGATTAAAAAGACTCTGACTTTTCATCTTAGAAAAGAGGAGACTTGGGGGGACATGATAGGGGTCTAGTTATTTACTTGTTCCCATAATATAAGAACTAGAGGTCAGAAAATGAAATTAACAGGTAGCAGGTTTAAAACAAACAAAAGGAAGCTTTTTTCATGCAACTACCAGTCAACCTGTGGAACTTTTTGCCAGTAGATGTTGCGAAGACTAGGACCTTAACAGGATTAAAAAAAGAGCTGGATAAATTCATGGAGGTTAGGTCCATCAATGGCTATTAGCCAGGATGGGTAGGAGTGGTGTCCTTAGTGGCTGTTTGTCAGAGACAGGAAATGGATGACAGGAGAGGGATCACACGATGATTATGTGTTCTGTTCACTCCCTCTGGGGCATCTGGCATTGGCCACTGTTGGCAGAGAGGATACTGGACTCGATTGACCTTTGGTCTAACCCAATATGGATGTTTTTATATTTTTATGACTCTTTCCACTGTCCTTTTCTGTGGCAGTGTGAGACATGACCTCCGGCAGCAGGAACCTCAGGAGCTAGTCCATACAGATGATAAAAGAACCTAGTTTCTTGATTGACCTTGTACATAGATCATGATCTCATTTCCAGCAAGAAAAAAGAAGTCAGCTCATATTCTAAATCATTTGGAAGTATTTGTGAAAATCAATCTCTAGAAGTATTAATATTAAGAAATCATTGAAAGTAACATTCCTATGCATAAAATGAGTTTCAAGAGCATTGCAGAGGCAGAGCTAAATGGGTAAAAATAGCAAATCTTAATTTTGTATGTTGGTCTTGGACAATAATATGAACACAAAAATTGGAGGACATTACTTATCTGCACTACAAGTGCAGTTAAGTGTGTGTGTGTTTTTTTTAGTATCATGTTGAATTCTAAAGTATAAAGTATAAACTCAGCTATTGCCTATGTAATTGTATATGCTACAACTAAGGTGAAATGTTGAGTATGAAGCAAAGAACTGACATTTGAAATTCCACATGTTCTGTTTCTACAGTAAAAAGATTTTCATCTTGAAAAAGTTGTTCAGAAACCTTTCTCCAAAGGAATTGATTCCTGATCCCAGGATTAATCAAACAATCAAATGTGTTTCTACCACTAAAAATCAGGATCTTCATAAGTTGTCACTTCTGTTAGCTCTGTCCAAAACAGCCTACTTTAGGTGTCGTAGTAGGAATTGTTTCATTATTAAATATGACTGCACGCAACTGTTGATCACCTGGTCAACACCTTTTTTTTACATTTCTCCTATGGAAAAAATCTATGCAATTTTAACAGGTATCAAATGGATACAGAAGTTGCTCTGGAAAAAATGAAGACTTATAATGAAGATTTATAGTCTTTCTCTTCTTTGTATAGACTTCTATCTAAGGCATATAATTTTTATTTCATTCTAGGCAATAGTTCAAAAACTCCCTACATGTTAGCCTTTTCTTTTCAATTCTAGACAACTTTTCCAGAAGTGTTATAAGCTATAGATCATTTAGGCTCAACTAAATTTAGAAATAAGAAATATTAAGCAGCAAGAATAACATGAATACACAGACGTCTATTAACCTGTCATTTCAAACTTTTATTCATGGTAACACTGTTTGGCTCTTTGAACACACTCTGCTTAACGTTATTGTACTCTATAAAAAAAATCTATTTATAAACAAGTTTGGATTACTTGTAGTCCACTTATTGTATATTACAGGATGTGATATGACATAAAGCTATGCAATTCTCTGGGGAGTTAAGGAAGCATCAAACATTTTACTGAAATCTTTGCGGATTAATGTAGTCCCTTGCAATTTCACAATAGTGTTTTTATCCAGACCCTCAAAGAAAGTACCATTAATTCATTCCTATTACAAATATTTAGAGCATCTTGATCTTCTCTCTTTTCCATTATCTTTAATATCCAAGGGTAAGTCTACACTACCCTCCTAGTTCGAACTAGGAGGGTAATGTAGGCATACCGCACTTGCAAATGAAGCCCGGGATTTGAATTTCCCGGGCTTCATTTGCATAAGCGGGGAGCCGCCATTTTTAAATCCCCGCTGCTTCGAACCCCGTGCAGCGCGGCTACACGGGGCTCGAACTAGGTAGTTCGGACTAGGATTCCTAGTGTGTACCGGTAGTTCGGAATAGGAACCCTAGTCCAAACTACCTAGTTCGAGCTCCGTGTAGCCACACTGCACGGGGTTCGAAGCAGCAGGGATTTAAAAATGGCGGCTCCCCGCTTATGCAAATGAAGCCCGGGAAATTCAAATCCCGGGCTTCATTTGCAAGTGCGGTATGCCTACATTACCCCGCTAGTTCGAACTAGCGGGGTAGTGTAGACATACCCCAAGGGTGGAAGGGGCTGATATTGCAATCCTTACTCAAACAACATTCCTATTATAGTTGACAGAAGTTTGCCTGAATAAGGAGCACAGTGTATCACTTCTGTTTTGTTAAATTCTC
Source organism: Pelodiscus sinensis (assembly GCF_049634645.1). Lineage (NCBI taxonomy): Eukaryota > Metazoa > Chordata > Testudines > Trionychidae > Pelodiscus > Pelodiscus sinensis. The sequence continues at coordinate 34,618,978 of NC_134718.1, read as the reverse complement.
TATCCACTTTTTCATCTATAGGTACTAAAACAGGATCTGGTGAAAGGTATCTTTACCTGTCATTACATTTTAATGCTTTGCATTTTATCAGCATTTCATTGCTTGATTACATATACTCTCATATCAAGCAGTTACTTGGCACCTGATCTTACGTTTCTTGTATGGCTCGAATTCCCAGTCTCTCCACAAAATTGCTGTCTTTAAGCAATTAAGAACTTCAGGCTCATTAACATCAACTGAACTTTTGAGTTCCCTCTCTAAATGGGAAGAGGAAATGGAGGAGGGAGATCAGATTAATTTCTGAGTTTCCACCAAATCCTGAGGGTAGCATGCCATGAAGAGTGGCAGTTCCTTGGCTATGGTTCTATGACTCCAACACTCCCCCTTTCTTGTTTAACTATGACCTCTGATGGGGTTCTGCAAATTCCCAGGGAGTGGGAAGCATCCAGCTGTATTCCGCATCCTGGGTTTTACTCTATTTTATCTATATCAGCAGATGGAAGCATTGATAAAATTACAGAGTATTTCACAGCATAGTCAAGGCAAATATACTATTCAAATATCTTTTTGAAAGTAATTGGAAACTTTAGAGTACTAAACACACCCCTGTCACAGACACCAGATGCTGTTAACTTCTCAGTTATTTAATTTGTAAATTATATTGAACTTGAGTTCTACAACCTAATATTTTATTTTAAAATGTTATCGTTTCAAGGTATATATTGGAAGTAGTTGGCATTAATGCATGTTTTTTTCTAAAGAAAATAATTATTAAGGATCAGGATGTCAATTATTATAGTTTCAAGTATGCTGTTTTGCCATAAGTTGACAGAATAGTCTTCATTTAGAACAGAAAGAAAATGTGGGAGTATCTTTAGCAAGCATTTCAAAATAGGTTTGAAGCTGTATTTATAAAGCTTTGCTAACTGCTTCTAAGAATTTGAATCTGGTCAAATTTAAAATATTAAACATCTGACAATTTCAAATTGTGGTTTATAGGCTTCATGATTATATAATTTCCAACTCTATTGTATAACAGTTTGATTTTTCTCTCAGGAAATAGTGTTAAAATATTGTTGACTCAGCTTTGTTGTTCTTTCAAGTCACTGACTAAAATCACTTAACTTGATTCAGCTGGCACTAAGGTCGGTGGAAAGATAAGAATGAGTCAAGTTCTAATGAAACCTGTTTTACAGAGCGATTTAAGGAGTCTAATCTCAAACATTTATTCAAGAGAAGATGATCTGATTACACACTTAAGAAACTATGTGAGGAAATAATTTCTGTTTCCTATATTAAAGACATATCTACTGACAAAGACATAATGAGATCGACTCACTAGAAATGAATCTAGAAATAATACACAACATTTTAACAGTGAAGCTAATAAACCATTGAAACAATGTACTGTAACCCTTCTGCCAGGTAGTACCAGCAGCAGCCAAGACCGGGTTCAATATCTAGGGTTTCCTCTCCATCCATCCAACACAGAACTGGCTAGCACCCCCTCCCAGTAACCTGTGAAATTCACACAACACCCCTGGGCACCTCTGAGAGGCAATGTTCCCCCACTCGCAAGCACAAAGTCTGGATATGTCTACACTACAGCGCTAATTCAAACTAACTTAGTTTGAATTAGTTAGTTCGAATTAGCTTAGTTCGAATTAACGGATCCAGACTAAAAAACTAGTTCAAATTAGCGCTTTGCTAATTCGAACTAGGATGTCCACATTAAGTGGACCCTGAACCGGGGTTAAGGATGGCCGGAAGCAGTGCCGCCAGGGCATCAGATGAGGACTTAGAGCGTGGAGCTGCTGCCTCAGGCTAGCTGAGGGCTGTGCTTAAAGGGACCCGACCCCCACCCCGGACAGACAGTTCTCAGGGGTGCCCCGCTTGCAAAGCAGTCCTGTCTTGGAGTGCCCTGAGTGCCCACACTGGGCACTTCACAGCACTCGGCCATCAGACCGGCTGCACTTGTCGCAGGCTGCCATCTGGGGAGAGGGGTCAATCAGGGGGTTGCAGGAGAGCTTCCACCCCGAGGAGCCCACAGAGCCACCCCAGTCCTCCCCATCGGGGGCTCATACCCCATTCCTCCCTCACCTCCTTCCACTTACCCTTCCCTAGCCCCCCTTCCTGATGTACAAAATAAAGAAAACGTGTGGTCAAAAATAGAATCTCTCTTTATTGAACAAAACTTGGGGAGACTGGGAAAAGGAGGTGGGAGAGGGGAAGAGAGAGGGTGGGAGAGGGCAGGGCAACTAAAATGATCAGAGGTTTGGAAGAGGTCCCATATGAAGAGAGGCTAAAGAGACTGGGACTTTTCAGTTTAGAAAAGAGGAGACTGAGGGGAGATAGGATAGAGGTCTATAAAAGCATGAGTGGGATGGAGAGGGTTCATCAAGAAAAGTTCTTCATTAGTTCCCATAATAGAAGGACTAGATGACACCAAAGGAAAGGAATGGGTAGCAGGCTTCAAACTAGTAACAGAAAGTTGTTCTTCACAAAGCAAAGAGTCAACCTGTGGAACTCCTTGCTGCAGGAGGCTGTGAAAGACTAGAACTAGAACAGAGTTTAACGAGAAGTGAGATCAAGTCATGGAGGTTGGGTCCATGGAGTGGTATTAGCCAGGGGGTAGGAGTGGTGTCCCGGCCCAAGGTTTGTGGAAGGCTGGAGAGGGATGGCAAGAGACAAATGGCTTGGTCACTGTCTTCGGTCTATCCCCTCCAGGGTCCCTAGGGTTGGCTGCTGTCGGAAGACAGGCTACTGGGCTAGTGGACCTTTGGTCTGACCCAGTACGGCCATTGTAAGCTCAGGTCTCAGGGTCGGGGCTCTCAGTGGACCAACTTGATTTTCATGCACACCTGCTCCTGGGTGGCCAGGCTGGCAGCTCTCCTGCCCTAGATGGCCACTTTCCTGTGCCTAGTGCGGAGGTCGTGGACGAGATCCACGATGTCCGCACTAGCCCAGGCGGGTGCCCGCCTCTTGCGGTCCTGGGCAAGCTCCTGGGAGCTGCCAGCCTGGTCCCGGGAAGAGGGGGAGGGCTGGGGGGCATCGGGTGGCTGGCTTGAGCCATGCCAGGTGCAGGGTCTGCTGGCTGGGTGCTGGCAGGCTTGCACCTGGCACAGGCATCATAGCCAGCCCGTGCCCCTTTAAGGGGTCCGGGGCCGGGAGATGGCCATACGAGTTTCCCTGGTGTTGGCCAGAGTGGCCAACAGGGAAAGCTGGGGAGGGCTAGCCTCCCACTAGTTCTAATTAAGGGGCTACACACCCCTAAATTCGAACTAGTAAGTTCGAATTAGGCTTAATCCTCATAGAATGAGGTTTACCTAGTTCCAACTAAGCGCTCCGCTAGTTCTAATTAAGTTCGGACTAGCGGAGCGCTAGTGTAGCGCCTATCATAGTTAATTTGAACTAACGTCCGTTAGTTCGAACTAACTCTGTAGTGTAGACATACCCTCTGGCTGTGTCTACACTGGCATGAATTTCCGGAACTGCTTAAAACGGAATATTATTCCGTTTTCAGTTTTTCCAGAAAAGGAGCATCTACATTGGCAGGCTGCTTTTCCGGAAAAGCCCTTTTTCCAGAAAAGCGTCTGTGGCCAATGTAGACGTGCTTTTCCGGAAAAGAGCCCCGATCGCCATTTTTCACAGCCTCTATTATGACCATGAGGAGGGGATGTTGCTGGCTGGGGTCCTCCTTCGGCTCCATGGCTCTGATGGTGGCAGGGTGCCCAGGGGCACTTCCCAGGAACAGAGGTGACAAGTGCTGTTGTGGCTCTCGCTCCCTTAAAAGGGTGCGTGAGCATGCAGTCACAGGGAAATGGCTGTCCAGGAGTCCCTTTAAGTACGTTTCCCAGTGGGCGTCCGCCACATGCCCACAGACGCTGCTGGTGACCTCTTGACATGGCCGAATTTCTTCTGGAGACACACTCTTGTGCGAGGGCTTCCTGCCAGTGTGAATGCTTTCTTGCACAAGAGCTCAGCATTCTTATGATGTGGTACTGGCCAGTGTGGACGTTTTCTTGTGCAAGAGATCTTGCGGAAGATATTCCTGCGCAAGAAGCCACGAGTGTAGACATAGCCTTAGTGACCCCACAAGAGCCAAATTTGTTACAAGGAGCAAAACACCATTGTAACAGTTGAATATTTAGCAGCCTTGAGCAAACTGTCTGAACTGTATTTACATGCACACACCCAAAATCTTCTTCTTTAAGCTGAAGATTTGTGTCAGGTTAAGCACAGACTTTCTTCTTTTGCATTCCCCCAAGAATTACAGACATTGCAATTAATATTTACATAATTCATGACCCAAGACCAGCCAAGTTCATTACAATGAGCAAACAGTATTGTAACAGTCAAATATCTATTACATCTAAGGGAAGCAGGGGCAAACTGTATTTACCTAAAGATACCCAGGTAAATACATTCCCATTCCAACTGGCTGTAATGGAAGCATTGATTCAGACCTTGCTTACAGTACTGTACTTAGGAATGTGGTAGATGTTTGATCAGTTGAAGTGTTTCAACAAAGGTTGGAGTTAGATGTTATGAGCTAGATTGGGATGAGCAAGTGGCAGCTAGTGGGCTGGATCCAGCCTGCCAAACCTCTGGATTCATCCTGCGTCTACCTCACCAACTCCTTTACTAAACAGCAGCTCATGCCTCTTTAAACAACTAGCTGCTAATCGTTCTGGACACTGGGGATGGATGGAGTGGCTTTGCATGCTGTTCCTGCTCCCCAGCAAAATCCCTCAGCTTCCATTGGCCAGTTTCCAGCTAATAGAAGCTGAGAAATTTTGCTGGAAGTAGGGGCAGTGAGCAAAGCCTCCTCCCTCCCTCACTCCCCCCTCCCCATGCTGGAACAGAGCCATGTGGAGCAGCCAGCCCAGCAAACAGGCATGGAACCTGTCTCAAATTCCTGCAGGGCTGCTGGCTGGAGCCACCTAGGTAAGCACCTCCCAACCACAGTTCCCTTCTCTCCCCGCAACTACCTGCCCCAGGTCACCCTCAAAAGCCTCTGCACGCTCTTTCCCTCCTTCTCCCAAGTCACAACTCCCTCCCAGAACCTGTAACCCCACAAATACCCCTTCCCCAGGCCAGAATCCTCTCCTGCATCCATATCCCCTCCTGGACCCTACACCCCAGATCATAACCTCTTCCTTCACACAAACTCCCTCTCAGACCCCACATCCTCTCCTGCGCCCCAGTCCTCTATCTTAAGCATCCTTCTACAGCCCACCTGCCATCCCAGACCTGGTGCTTCCTTCATAGAAGTGTACCCCTTGACCTCTTATCAAAATCTTGGTGCCCCTCTCATTAAAAAGTATTGCTCACCCCTGATCTAGATATAGGAATTACAGAGTACAGTCCTGTGACCTGAATGAAGAATAAATCATAACAAACCCTTCTGGCTTTACATTCTATGGGGCACATCTTAATCCTAATGCAAAACTGGCATTGTAGTCAATGTGGCCTATGTTTTACCCCATGAATGGAAGCTGGATCAGACCCATACACATCAAGATATTGTGTAACAGGTTTTTCTGCCTATATTTATATAAAACAAAACTCTCTATGGGTATGTCTACACTAGCCACCCTAGTTCGAACTAGGGTGGCTAATGTAGGCATTTGAACTTGCAAATAAAGCCCGGGCTTCATTTGCATGTTCCTGGGTGCCGCCATTTTTAAATGCCTGGTAGTTCGAACTCCCTGCCCGTGGCTACACGCGGCACGGGCTAGGTAGTTCAAACTAAAGCCCCTAATTCGGACTATCATTACTCCTCATTGTAACACAGCGGCACTCAACTCCTTGGGCGGGCTTTGCCATTAACCCACTTGGGAACAGATCCATGTCCTTTCCTAGCTGGGGCTAAGACATGTTGGTAAATAAGAATCTAGCAAGAGCCCCAAATTAGTGGTCCTGCTGCTTGTACTTCTCTGTGTGCATATTCTGCTTGCCTTCCCCCACACAGCCAACCACAAGCCTGCTGGTGCCATACACTCACTGGGCTGTGGCCGTCCAGATTCCATTAGGCGTAGGAGCAGCATGGGTGCAGTATAGCCCAGCCCTAAGCTATCTGGTGAGTTGGGTTCCTCTCAGTGCAGTGGTTCCTGCTCTAGGGTATAACAAGATGGTTCAGCCTCTGAATGCACTTTCCAATGAGTGCAATGTCTGCATTACAATCAATTAAAGGGCAGGGTTGCACTTGAATGAGGGAACATGCATAAGCTCACAGTCCGGGTCAAGTAATATGGGGTTATATTTTATCTTTTGTCCATGCTGTAACAAGCCATTTGCAAGATCAGCAGGAGCTGATTTGCAGACTTCTGTGGTTGGGACACAGTCTCACCCAGATACTGGTCATAACTTATTTATAGTTCTCCAGGCCTGAAAAAAGGGAACTTAGGTCTGGACCTCTCACCCACACAGGATGGGGGGAAAATACCCTTAAACTCAGCAGGGCTGCGTCTAGATTGGCATGATTTTCCGGAAATGCTTTTAACGGAAAAGTTTTCCGTTAAAAGCATTTTCAGAACAGAGCGTCTAGATTGGCACGGACTCTTTTCCGCAAAAGCACTTTTTACAGAAAAGTGTCCGTGCCAATCTAGACGCGCTTTTCCGCAAAAAAGCCCCGATCGCCATTTTTGCGATCGGGGCTTTTTTGCAGAAAACAAATCTGAGCTATCTACACTGGCCCTTTTGCACAAAAGCTTTGCGCAAAAGGGACTTTTGCCTGAATGGGAGCAGCATAGTATTTCCACAAGAAGCACTGATTTCTTACAGTAGGAAGTCAGTGCTTTTGCAGAAATTCAAGCGGCCAGTGTAGACAGCTGGCAAGTTTTTCTGGAAAAGCGGCTGATTTTCTGGAAAAACTGGCCAGTCTAGACACAGCCCAGATGTATTATTAAATATAAGTCCCAAATAATTGGTTCAGGCTGAGTTGAGCAATTAGGACACAAGTTTCGATAGATAACCACAAAGATTCACGGCAACAAATTGATGTATAAGTTAAGAGCAATGATATATTGACCAAGAGGAAAAGAACACTTCAGTATTAGAAACATCTCCTATTGCATATGCATAAAACATTTTATCATCGGCGTCTCACAGTATAAAAATGGGACCCCACACCAGGGGCGATGGGGAGGAGAAGATGTAGTCCTTGGAAGGGCCAGAATGATGGTCCCTGGTGATGATGGGAAAGGTGAAGGTAATGAGAAAGATGATGGGCTAACACATAAGATTGTTCTAGAAGGAATGATGCAAGTATATGGTAAGGAAATATGAATTTACATTCCCTGTCTTATGAAATTGAGGTGTTTGTGACTGTGCTAACCTTATTAATAAACTGTAAATATTGTAAATATACAAGAGTTTCTATATTGTGAGTGTTGTAACCGTGCACATCAGGGTTCCCAATCATAGTATAATTGAATACTGGGCCTGATCCTGGGATAGAGAACCTGCTAACCCTAAAGGTGGGTAATTAGAATTTAACATAATCTTCGATCAGACTATAAGAGGGCAGAATTAGTATCTTGAATTTTGAGTAAATTATGCAAATTTGGGGGAAGAATTGGCCAAGAATAGTGACGATGAAATTAAGCACATTTTCTATTAAGTGCAAGCTGTCTATATTTGTCTTACTTCTGGCATTTACCCAAAGAGTAAACATAAACAGCCACTGAAAGAGCATCTCTGTATAATGCTAGAAATTTTGGAAGGTTATTACCACAATAAACCCTCATCTTGAAGGTATGGGAGGTATAGGTGTTTTGCTTCAGATGCCTTGTAATTTTACTTCCAAGTGAAAAAATCTGTCAGAGAAACAGTAAGCTATTTTTTCATACTCGTGGAACCATAGCAGTTAAAATGGCTATGTACACTATTATGTTTCCTAGTCCATCTTCCTGTCAGCACAGGATTCTTTCTTTTCCCAAGCATTTTGCCCTGTGTGGTTTTAAATGTTTAAAGTAAAGGTCTAAATTCTGCACTTTTTGCACTTGTGCATCCTTCCATTTATTTCAGTGTGTATCAGAGGACAAATTTTATCTTTTAGACCCTGATTTGGTTCTTTTCAGGTACAGGATTGAATCCTTAATGTCTGTAAACTCCATGTAATCTTTATCTGATCCCCCAAGATAAACACTCAGCCCTGGTTTACAGTAGGGAGTTATTTTGAAATAACAAGCAGAGTGTCCATGCTACCAATTATTATTACTCTTACTTTCCAATTATTTTAAAATAGCATTACTGTGGCTGTACCACTGCTGCTATTTCAAAATCCCCAAGGTAATTCAAAGTGATTCCTCCCCAGTAGGGATGTCAATGAGTAGCTGACTAGATGATTAAGCAGTAAGCCTAGATTTATTTGTTTATCTTGTTAACTACTCAAATTCCTCCCTTGCTATCTCTGATACAGAGGCAGCAAGGGGAGGGGGGAAGCAGCACTAGCTTGCCGTCTCCCATGGCTGCTGCCTCTATCAGCATGTCTCTGTCCTTGGTCCCCTCCTCTTTTGCCTCTACACCTTGAGTTGGGTAACCTCATTCAGAAACACAAATTCAACGGCTATCTCTATGCTGATGATTTACAGAGTTGTATTACACACCAGTGTTCCCTCTAAGATTTTCTATCCATGAGCAGAGCGAATTTTGTCTTGTGCATCAATATTGAGGGCAAATGCACTTGTTTGGATGCGTGCCACTGTGGCACCCACCAGTTGCTAACAAATATCTTATGGTATGTCTACACTACAAAGTTAATTCGAACTAACAGATGTTAGTTCGAATTAACTTTGATAGGTGCTACACTAGCGCTCTGCTAGTTCGAACTTAATTCGAATTAGTGGAGCGCTTAATTCGAACTAGGTAAACCTCATTCTACGAGGACTAATGCCTAGTTCGAATTAAGGGCTGTGTAGCTACTTACTTCGAACTAGTGGGAGGCTAACCCTTCCCAGCTTGCCCTGGTGGCCACTCTGGCCAACACCAGGAAAACTTGTCTGCTCCCCTCCCAGCCCCGGAGCCCTTAAACTGGCTACACAGTTTGTGCCAGTTGCAAGCCTGCCAGCACCCAGACAGCAGACCCTGAACCTGGCACAAAATGAGTAAGCCACCCGATGCCACCCAGCCCTCCACCTCTTCCCGGGACTAGCCTGGCGGCTCCCAGGAGTCTGCTCGAGGCCGCAAGAAGTGGGCGCCCGCTTGGTCAAGTGCGGAGATCATGGACCTCATTGAGGTTTGGGGGGGAAGCCTCCAATGTCCACGATCTCCGCACTAGCCACAGGAACGCGGCTGTCTACGGCCGCATGGCTGACAGCCTGGCCGCAAGAGGCCACCAGCGGACCCGGGAGCAGATCCGCTGTAAAATAAAGGACCTGTGGCAGTCCTACTCCTGGGCCTGCCTGCCAGGGGCCGACCCGGAGGCCTGCCCCTACTTTCACGCCCTGGACTGCATCCTGGGGGCTCACGCCGTCCATGCCCCCCGGGTGGTCATCGACCCTGGGGCAGAGGGACCCATCCTGGACACCGAGGAGGAGGAGCCGGAGGACGCTGTGAGCCAGGAACCTACCCAGGACCCAGGACCCCCGAGGAACCCCACAGACCACATCTGCTGTGTCGTCCGAGGCCGGGGAGGCCTCCACCTGTGAGTACCATCATGATCCCCTTATGTGTACAGCGGGGTGGGGGGGAGAGGGAGCCCAGGGACCGTGTGCCTGGGCCTTGCCCACCATGGAGCAGCAGCTGGGTGTAATGCACGGGCCTTGGCCATGCAGAGGGGGGCTGGGTTTCACCCACCTTGTCCCCAGGAAGAACTGACCGCTGCTCGTTTCACCACAGCCGCAGCACCTGGGACTGCAGGGCGCACCACCCCGCCTGCAACAGCCACCCGTGCGGGCCAGCAGGCATGCCAGGAATGAGGAGGACTACCAGCAGTGGCACCTCCGGTTCATGGAGCAGCTGCTCCGCAACCAGGAGCACTGGGTCCGGGAGGACCTTCGGCTGCACCAGCGGAGTGTGGATGCGCTGAAGGAGCAGGGCCGTGGCCTCAGAGGCCACCTCCAGACCCTATCCCACTCCGGGGAAATGGCACACACCTGTGCATATGTCAAGGAGCTGGGCAGGATCCTGGGGCCAGGGGAACCCTTGCTTCCTGAGCGGCTGGTGGAGTCTGGGCTGGAGACCCCTGCTCAGCAGCGGCTGCAACAGCAGCCTGAGAACCCGGAGCTCCAAGAGGAGGAGAACAGCACTCGGAGCACCCAGGAGCCAGACACCCAGGTGCAGGAGGCCTCCAGGCAACTTCGGACACCAGGGAGGGAACATTAGGTGAGTGCTGTGAGGGTCCAACACACACAGGGCAGGGCAGGCAGGAGCAAAGTGCACAGTGCAGTACTATGACATGTCATGCTGATCACAGCCTGAGGGGAAGGGGGGCACACCCATGGCCACCCTCAGGGAGGGCCATCATACCCCTGCACCCTCTCAGCTGCTAGGCACCACCTGCTCCTACAGGCAGTGATGCCAGGGGCAGGCATGCGCTGGGGACGCTGGGATTCCCTCACAGCTGCAGGCCTCTCAGTACTCTGCGGGAACCCCAACTGTGGCCTGATACTTGTCTGTGCTGCTCAGCCATGGGGTGTGTGCGAGGGGAAGGCAAGATGGTGGCCTGCACACTTTCTAGTGTACAGGGAGACCATAGCTGTGGGCCAGGCCACACCATGCCTTACTGAGGGTATGTCTACACTTGCAGCCTAATTCAAACTAGGGCTGCAAACATAGGCATTCGGAATAGCAAATCAAGCCCGGGATTTAAATAACCCACGCTTGATTTGCATCTTCCCGGCCGGGCGCCATTTTTGAAATTTCCAAGCCCGAAGTAACTGCCCGCATCTACACGTGGCAGTGAAATGGGCATTTGAAATAAAGCTCTAGTTCGAACTACCTGTTATTCCTCCTGCACCACCTAGGTTTAACAGGTAGTTCAAAATAGGGCTTTATTTTGAATGCCCGTTTCACTGCCGCGTGATTTGCAATTCCAAATGCCTACATTTGCAGCTCTAGTTCGAATTAGGCTGCAAGTGTAGACATACCCTGAGACGCACATGAGCAGCCTCTGACCCTAGGACAGGCACTGCCTGCTGACAAGAAGGAGTGTATGCCCTCTCAGGGAAAGGGTGAGCATTCATGACTGACGACTTTTCCCTCTTGTCCCCCACAGCCGGACCAGCTGACCAGGAGAGGGGGCACCACACCTGCCCCACCACCCAGATGGCCACAGGAAACCCAGCAGCACTGGCACACCTACTTAGACCTGGTGAACCAGCATGTTGGAGTCCTGCAAAGGATGCAGGACTCAATGGAGAGGAGGCTAGAGGCAGAGGCTGACTGGTGCCAGCAGTTGCTGGCTGAATTCGCCCAGCAGCACAGGGACATCTGCGCAGCAATCCGGGAGGCCATAGCCTTCCCCGGTCCTGTACCTGGTCCTGCCCCTCCTCCTCAGCCTGCCACCCCATCCCCTGCTCCCCCCTTCCACAGCACAATGGCAACGCGCTTCTCCAGGGGGATGGGTGTCCTGGCATTGCAGGGCAGGGGCGAGCCAGACACAGAGCTCCTGGAATGTGGCCTTCCACATGCGGAAGTTTCAGAGCCACTGATCGTTGTCCCACTGCTGCAGCAGTAGCCGGTCCTACCAGTCCAAACTGGTGTCCAGCCTCCAAACACGGCTCTCCAGGAATAAGTTGGGGGACAAGGGCAGCAGGGCTGCAGCCTGAGTGAGGGGCTCAAAGCGGGGCTCAGAATCCAGCTCTGCCACAAAGGACATCCTGCTGTCCTGAGCATGCAGCAAAGTTTCCAGCAGCACGGTGTGGGGCCATCGCCTGCCATGGAGCAGCTCAGGCTCCATGGCTAAAAAAGCCAAATTAACACACAAACAAAAGAACAAAACAAACAAACAAACAAAAGGACAAAAATACAAAGAAACAAAAAAGCCAAAACCCAAACAAACAAACACACACAGAAGCAAACACAGAAGCAAACACACAAACAAACAGACAAACCAGAAAATAAAGTGCTGTGGTGTCTGACAAAGCAGGGCAACCAGAGCCAAAAAATCTGCAGCAGCTTTTCTTTCTTTCTATGAGGTAAGCCAGAAGCAGGAGCAGAGGAACAGCTGTCCAGGAGTATCCCTTTAAGCCTGTGTCTCTGCAGAGAGCATGCAGCAGTGCCCGGGCTTTATGGCTGACCCCGTGACCTTCCAGAAGCACTTCCGGGTGCCTTCTTCTGGATGCACTTTGTCGACAAAGCTGATTGCTTTGTTGACAAAGCGATGTAGTCTGGACGCTCCTTGTCCACAGAAGTTTTGTCGACAGATGCTGTCGACGGAAGCCTGTAGTCTAGACGTACCATGAGAGGGAACAGCTCCACAGGCCATGTTCATGAGTACATTAAAGACATTTTATGCCACTCTGGACTCTGCATGAGTAGGTAATTAAGCAGAAGAAGACACACACAATGCTATACACAAAAGAAGTAGGAAGGATAGAAGTAGCATACTTCCAACACTGTTATCAGTACCTGTATGACTGATGTTCTGTTCTTTAAATTAAATTCAGTCCATAACATAATTTTGAAAATTTACATTGGAAGTTGTCGGGTTTATTTTAAACACTTTTAAAACACCTCACTTACCTGCAAAATATGTAAGATGAGTGTTTGCTGACTTCTCAGGTAGATAATGCTAGTATGGCAAATGCATGTACTGTTTGTATTCATAGTTTAGAGATTCTGAATTTTAATTTCTGTTAATTCTTTGTGATGCTGGCAGATCAGGTGACAGCTCATGCGAAGACCTACCCAAATTCACTTGGGTATGAGTATAGATCAAAGTGAGTGTTAAATGGTTACGAATGTATCTAGTGTTTAAACTTCATGAAAACCAATGGGATGCTGCATGTGCTGTTTTTACATATCTGTAACCTGTTAGAATGTGATAGCAAACATTTTCAATATATATACCCTTGTAACTAAATAACCTATCAAATGAGAAAGAATCCTTATATAATGAAAATGAAGTATTTTAACAGGAAGTAACAGGAAGTGCTAATTCTTGCGCATTTCAAAGCAAGTGGTCATTCATTGTATGCAGTGATTAGAAATCAAAGACTTTATGTTCATTCCTCTGTCTGTCATCAAAGAAAGGGTCCTCTTGGGTAGCTGAACTGTCAACTTGTTTTCTATGTGAAGAAGTTATAAATATGGACACAAAGAGCAGTTCATCTCTGGGCTGCCTGGATTCTAACAGAGCAGAACAACTGAACAAGAAGATGGAGATCCCCAGAATTATTCCAGATTGCCCTCAGAGACTTTTGGAAACTTGCAGATTACGACATCTTTGCTACCATTTGGAATTATAGACTATGACTCACCTGTATATATATTTCACCTGCTTTGACTTCTCATTATCTCATTTATTTTTTCTAATGTTGTCTTTGATGTGAGATCTAGGGTGAAAATGTGGCTGGGTGAGTGATTGGACTCTTGGAACTGAGCCTATTTGTGATTTTTGGTATCAATATCCATACACCACACAATCCTGTTTAAGAGGACTATTTGTAACTTCACAGTAATATTGTTACACTGATCCATGCATTCATATTTGTCCCTAGCTTGGTGAAATCTAATTATAAAACATACTACCAGTTTGGGTGTCTGCCCTGCCTTTTTGACAGTCTACCCAGAAGTGGGCACTCATGGTAGTGAGCCACATCAGCAAACAGGATACTCTCTACAAACATCTGTGTTTCTAAAGGCTTTCGTTAGAAACCAGATTGATGATGTACTTCATCTGAAATCTGGTTCCTTTCAGTGGTCCTACTCATCTACATCCTAATCAGATGGTAGGAAGAATAGTGGTAATGTGTCTAGTGAATGCTTGTAAAGATTTTCTCCAACTTACTCATGTTAAAAAATAGCAATATTATGACTGATTTCCTGTAGCATGTGGAATATGCCAGATGCACTGTTAATTTTTTATATGCTTGATTCCCACACAAGAGAGACAGCTTTTGTTTCCGAAATAATGGATCAGGCCTCTCAAAAAGTGTAGTCTAACAAAAACTCACATAAAAAGTAAACTTAATTTGAAATGCAATTGTTAAAAAGATTTCTTTTAAACATACATGTAAATATTGTAATGAGAATATTTGTGGAGTGAGAAGACAAGCTCAAAATGCTAACAGAATGGTTCATAACAAGCTTATAATGAAAACTGAGTTCATGAGCTTTACAGGGAAAAAAAAGCCAATTTGCATATTTCCATGAGAATATATTTTATTTGTTTTAGGGCAAATCATCTTTAGCAGCAGAGCAGAACCCATGCAGTTTTATTTTATAGAGTGACATGATTCCAGAACATCACATAGTAGGTCTACATTATTGTGCTGGAAGGATGGCCAGCACTGCAGAAACCATGTAGTGGATTTGAGAGTTGGACAGTTTGTCTACAACAATGGTCTATCTGTCCTGCAAAAGGAGCAGTACAGTTATAGCTGAGTCAGCAACAGAAGGGAACTGCAGTCTTGGAGCAAAGTTACCATCACATCTTAAACCTAAGTAGTCCTCCTGTGCCAACCCCAGCTACTACAGCTTGCTATGAGTGATCAGCTGTATTAGCTGAAGCAGGATGAAACATTTAAAGCAAATCTTTTTAATACATGGACATTTTTAGGAGAAACTTTTTCTTCATAAAAGATGCTTCAGGTTTTATTGTGAAACTGAAAATTTCTGATTTTAAAATGTTCTAGAGTAAAATATAATTCAATCAAAAATCTTTCAAAGAAGCCACTCATTAATTGTAAAATGAACTTTGTAAGGATTAGCCAATTAAATGACTAAAAGAAGACACAATCAGGACTACCATTTTGTGTCCTCCAAAAAACAGTAATAAATATTCTGTTCTTTCATGTTCCACCTTAGAAGAAAAATAAAGACTGTGAAACTATAACACATTATTTGAGCAGGGGATATTTCAGTTCAAATCTTACTACTGTACAAACACAAGGTTAAAAGAAAAAAGTTTCAACAGCATTTTGAGCAGAATGTCATATTGCAGATTTTGGAGAGGAGATGTGAGAAGCCTAAAGAAAGGGATGAGATTATAAAAAAAAAGCTTACTCTGTGCTAAATGTACATATGTTTTAGAAAGTGACAAACCTTTTTCTATTCCATATTTTGGGCAATATTCTCAGAATAATGGCGGTGTAAAAGTGACATCATTTTAATTGGCTAATCTGTAGGTGTTTGGTGTCATATCTGCTTATCCTGGTAAAAATAAAATTTATGTTTCTGTTTAACTGCTCTTGCTACAGAGCTAGCATAGCTTTAAGAACAGCTGGCTTCTAGTCTAGCTCATTCGTCATTCACAGAACAGTTAACTATATTTCAGCTACAGAACAAAATTCATCCCAGTTACACCTATGGAATCTCATTGAAAACAGTGGAATTGTACAGGAATAAGTGAAGGTAGAATTTTCTCTGAAGAAACTTTTACAGGAGTCTTTATGAAACACACATGGACTTCCAGATCCCAAGCTGAGCCTGTGGGCAGGCAAGTAGAAAAGTGGCCTTTTACTAAAATTTGATAGGAAAGCAATTGAGACAGCAAACATGAAACTCCATGTCATTTTCTCACAGTGTAGGAGCAGATCTGCCTTCTATTCTGGATTGCTCTTTGCTATATAAGTTTTTATACCATGCTTATCGCTACAGTATCTGAGGCCCAAACCTCAAAAATATTTAGGTGCCTAACATATTGAAATCAGTGGGAACTAGGCACCTACAGAGCTGTCCTGTCCATGGGACAGTTTGGGGTGGCCTCCATGACCGTCCTACAGATGGGACAGTCCTTCAAACTGAGTTTAGCCCACAGGCCAGGGAGGCCTAGGTGAGGGGCAGCACCAGTGATTGGGCCCCCTGCTTTCACTATGGCAGTGCAAAGCAGAGTGCCCTGTCCCCAACTGGCTCTGCTCTACTCTGCCCCCGTTTGACATGGCTTGGGAGAGAGGAGTGGAGTGGGCTAGGGGTGGGTGAGGCACTCCGCTTCCCACCACTGCCATGAAGCAGCTAGGAGATGAGTGCAGAAAAAGCAAACTGCTGAGTCACTACGCTTTTCATGGCTCCTACCACTGTGGTGAGTGCTGGAGGCCCAATCCCCCGCTACTGGCCCCATGCCAGGTGCCCTGCAAATCCCCCCAGGTCATGTATCTCAGGAAAAGGGACTTTGGGGAATGGATGCAGAAGGGGGAAGAGCAGGAAAGGGAAGAGAAGGGGTGAGCTATAGGGAAAGAGATGCTGTGGGAACAGGGTGGGAACAGGGTGGGGCAGAACAGGGGCAGGGTTTACAGGAAGGGGTGAAGCATGGGTAGGAAGAGGTAAAGAAGGGGAAAGGCCTAAGAAAGGGCGGGGGTGCCCCAGGCACACATCCTTAGGAATGGACCTGGGCACCTACATATGTCTAAGGATCTGAGTTTTGAGCACCTTTTAATAGTACACTAACTAACATCTGTCAGGTTTGTTTTCTCTGTTCTTTTCCTGGTTTGCTTCCAATTATTTTATATATGAAAACAGTTCTGAAGCCTGTTTCAGCCATTAGTTTATATCAAAAAATCCCCACACATGTTGCATGTTTATAGAAGAGAAGACAACATCAAAGAAATGTGCCTCTCACTTAAAAAAGAGGATTAAGTTTGTGCTGAGCCTATGAAAAAATCATCCTTTCTATATACTGATTCATATAGCTGATTGCCCATTGAAAGTTAAATTCACCCTTGAGAAAATGGTAGCATGAAACATATATATATATATATATGAAACCTACTTAAAGCACAAGTCAAAATAGGACTAAGGTAGTGTAGTGGCCTGTCTCGGCCCTCAGCTATGGAAGGATAAATGTGTGAGATAAATGCCTTACACTAAGCTAGATCAGTAATGCTTAGCTTTCATAGAAGTTAAAAGAATGTTGTTTTGTTGAACTGATTTTGAATTGACTTTTTCCTTTCTGGAAGAAATGAACTTTGACATTTGAGCAGTATTACATTATTCAATTTATTCAAGAACATAAGAAGATTTGGTTAAGTTGTTGGTTTCGGTAGAGTCTATGACTTTTTAGTGAATGTATTCATTTAATCTCAATTTTCTGCTTTCCCTTTTCATTTGAGGAATTTCTATTAAGACATTGTACAAACAACTAGTCTGAGCAGGTTTCAAAACTACATCGTCATCCTTTGGTGCCTACGTCTCAATAGTTTCTACTTTAAGTGTATATTGAAAAATGAATATTTCAGACAGATCATATGGTTTGTGCTGACATTCCCTTCCAAAAAAACCATGATTCAATTACAGTAGTCATGTTTGATGTACATTTCTGATGCATTCATTTTAACTTACTAGACATTCTCTAGAAATGTGCTTTTTTCTTTCTTTTAAAAAAAATCCACAGTAATGACTCCTTAAAAGAATTTTTTAAAAGTTTCACACTAGAAGAAAGTCAAGGATTCCATATTTTTCCTTTATGTTTCCACAAAATATAATGTTAAAATAAATAACATGCAGACCTTCCAAAAAGAGGTGAAATAATCTTCAATCCCCTAAAAGAAGTGAAGAAAAAGTGGCCAGATTCTACCCAACACTGAATTCTAGACCAAAAAGACATAGAATAAGAACTCCCCCTTCCAAAAGGTGTGTCACTTACAGGAAGGAAAGCCAATAGAAATATCTACTTACTGGGAAATTCCTAATGAACATAGATGATAACAGATTTTAAGGGATTTAAAATTACAATTATCTAGAAATATTTTCTTTTGGCGGGGAAAGAAAAATAAAAAATAGCAAATCACCTAGACTACCTCTGCTTCAGTGACTCCACCTTGTAACGATCAGTTGCTCTTTTGTAAATTGCTTTGATACTTACTGACGGTAAAAGACTATCATGAAATTATCAAATAAGGTGAGCTTGTAATAAAACACTAAATCGTGCTATATCTAAAAAAAGAGCACTGTAAAGACAGCATACATGGGCTTACATTTTCCTTTTTCTGACATTTGAATGTTTCTCTTGACAACTTTACCTTCTTTTAATATGGTTTTATTTTTAAAATTATATGTTCCTTCAACTACAAATTAGGATCATAAGGCTGAAACATATGCCTGTACTAAAATAAAATGTATATTCTAAATATTTCAACACCAGAACTTTGCTTTTCATAGAATCATAGAATCATAGAACCATAGGGCTGGAAAAGACCTCAGAATGTCATAAAGTCCAGCCCCCTGCTCAAGGCAGGACCAATCCCAACTAAATAAACCCATCCAGGGCTTTGTCAAGCCGAGACTTAAACACCTCGAGGGATGGAGACTCCACTACTTCTCTAGGTAACCCATTCCAGTGCTTCACCACCCTCCTAGTGAAATAGTTTTTCCTAATATCTAACCTGGACCTCTCCCACCACAACTTGACACCATTGCTTCTTGTTCTGCCATTTGTCACTACTGAGAACAGTCTTTCTCCATCCTCTTTGGAACCTCCCTTCAGGAAGTGGAAGGCTGCTATCAAATCCCCCCTCACTCTTCGTTTCTGCAGACTAAACAGACCCAACTCCCTCAGCCTTTCCTCATAGGTCATATGCTCAAGCCCCCTAATCATTTTGGTCGCCCTCCGCTGGACCCTCTCCAATGCGTCCACATCCTTTTTGCAGTGTGTGGGGGGGGTCCAGAACTGGACACAATACTCCAGATGTGACCTCACCAGAGTCAAATAAAGGGGAATAATAACATCTCTGGATCTGCTGGCAATGCTCCTCTTAATGCAACCTAATATGCCATTAGCCTTCTTGGCTGCAAGGGCACACTGTTGACTCATATCCAGCTTCTCATCCACTGTAACCCCCAGGTCCTTTTCTGCAGAACTACTACTTAGCTGGTTGGTCCCCAGCCTGTAACAATGCTTGGGATTCTTCCGTCCCAAGTGCAGGACTCTGCACTTGTCCTTGTTGAACCTCATCAGATTTCTTGTGGCCCAATCCTCCAATTTGTCTAAGTCACTCTGGACCCTATCTCTGCCCCCAAGCGTATCTACCTCTCCCTCTAGCTTAGTGTCATCTGCAAACTTGCTGAGGGTGCAATCCATCCCCTCATCCTGGTCATTAATAAAGATATTGAACAAAACCGGTCCTAGAACTGAACCTTGGGGCACTCCGCTAGAAACCAACCGCCATTCTGACATCGACCCATTGATCACTACCCGCTGGGCCCAGCCTTCTAGCCATCTTTCTATCCATCTTACCGTCCATTTATCCAATCGATATTCCCTTAATTTGCTGGCAAGAATATTGTGGGAGACCGTAGCAAAAGCCTTGCTAAAGTCAAGGTATATCACATCCACTGACTTTCCCATGTCCACAGAGCCAGTTACCTCATCATAGAAGCTAATCAGATTGGTCAGGCACGACTTGCCCTTTGTGAATCCATGCTGACTATTCCTAATCACTTTCCTCTCTTCCAAGTGCCTCAAAATGGATTTCTTAAGGATCCCTTCCATGCTTTTTCCAGGAACCGAGGTAAGACTGACCAGCCTATAGTTCCCTGGATCGTCCTTCTTCCCTTTTTTGAAGATGGGCGCTACATTTGCCTTTTTCCAATCACCCGGAATCTGTCCCAATCTCCACGATTTTTCAAAGATAATGGCCAAAGGCTCCTCAATGACATTTGCCAACTCCCTCAGTACCCTCGGATGCATTAAGTTCGGACCCATGGGGCTGCAGGAGAGTTTTCACCCTAAAGAGCCCGCATAGCCACCCCAGTCCTCCTCATTATGGGCTCGTACCCCATTCCTCCCTCACATCCTTCCACTTACCCGTCCCTAGCCCCACTTCCTGATGTACAAAATAAAGGACACGTGTGGTCAAAAATAGAAACTCTCTTTATTTAACAAAACTCAGGAAGACTGGAAAGGAGGTGGGAGAGGGGAAGAGAGAGGGTGGGAGAGGGGAGGGCAACTAAAATGATCAGGGGTTTGGAACAGGTCCCATATGAAGAGAGACTAAAGAGACTGGGACTTTTCAGCTTAGAAAAGAGGAGACTGAGGGGGGATATGATAGAGGTCTATAAAAGCATGAGTGGGGTGGAGAGGGTGCATAAAGAAAAGTTCTTCATTAGTTCCCATAATAGAAGGACTAGAGGATATCAAATGAAATGAATGGGTAGCAGGCTTCAAACTAATAACAGAAAGTTCTTCTTCACAAAGCAAATAGTCAACCTGTGGAACTCCTTGCTGCAGGAGGCTGTGAAGGCTACAACTAGAACAGAGTTTAAAGAGGAGTTAGATAAAGTCATGGAGGTTGGGTCCATGGAGTGGTATTAACCAGGGGATAGAAATGGTGTCCCTGGCCTGTTTGTGGAAGGCTTCAGATGGATGGCACGAGACAAATAGCTTGGTCATTGTCTTTGGTCCATCCCCTCCAGGGTATCTAGTGTTGGCCGCTGTCAGCAGACAGGCTACTGGGCGAGATGGACCTTTGGTCTGACCCAGTATGGCCATTCTTATGTTCTTATGTTCTTAGCTCAGGGCTCAGGGTCGGGGGTCTCACTGGACCACCTTGATTTTCATGCAAACCTGCTCCTGTGTGGCCAGGCTGGCAGCTATCCTGCCCTAGACGGCCACTTTCCTGTGCCTAGTGCAGAGGTCATGGACGTTGGAGGCTTCCCCCCAAACCTCGATGAGGTCCACGGTCTCCGCACTAGACCAGGCTCCTGGGAGCTGCCAGCCTGGTCCCAGGAAGAGGGGAGGGCTGGGTGGCAGCGGGTGGCTGGTTCGTGCCGTGCCAAGTGCAGGGTCTGCTGGCTGGGTGCTGGCAGACTTGCACCTGGCACTGGCACCATAGCCAGCCTGTGCCCCTTTAAGCGGTCTGGGGCCAGGAGGGGGCAGAAGAGTTTCCCTGGTGGTGCCCAGAGAGACCACCAGGGCAAGCTGGGAAGGGTTAGCCTCCCACTAATTCGAATTAAGGGGCTACACAGCCCTTAATTCGAACTACTTAATTCAAACTAGGCATTAGTCCTCGTAGAATGAGGTTTACCTAGTTCGAATTAAGCGCTCCGCTAGTTCGAATTAAATTCGAACTAGCCGTTTGTATGTGTAGCGCCTATCAAAGTTAATTCGAACTAGTGCATTTTTGTAGTGTAGACATACCCTTAGGTATAGTGCAACTCCTCCTCCTTTTCTCCCCTGCCTGTTCTTCCTGAACAATCTATACCCTTCCATGACAGCACTCCAGTCATGCGAGTCATCCCACCAAGTCTCTGTTATCCCAATTAAATCATATTTCTTGGACTGGGTCAGGGCCTCTAGTTCTCCCTGTTTGTTGCCCAGGCTTCTCACATTAGTGTACAAACATCTCAGATAACCAGTTGATCTCCCTATGTTCCCCATTGGAATCAGGGGTCCTCCTTTCTTGCTTGTTCCTCTTTGCATTTCTTCCCACTATCCAACTTTCCCACTACCCTCAGGGTTTTGGTCACTGCCCCCCAACGAACCTAATTTAAAACCCTCCTCACTAGGTTTGCAAGCCGACCCGCGAAGATGCTCCTTCCTCTCTTGGTTAAGTGGATCCCATCTCTTCCTAAAAATATTTGTGCCTGAAACAGAGTCTCACGGTCAAAGAAACCAAAGCCCTCTCTGCAATACCACCTGCACAACCACGCATTTACTTCCTGAATTTGACAATCTCTGCCTAGTCCTTTCCTTTCAACAGGGAGGATGGACAATAACACCACTTGCACCCCAAATTCTTGGATCTTTCTTCCCAGCGCTACATAATCAGCGGTTTTTGAAAGAGATAAATGTTATCTTGCTGCTCTCATTGCTATTTGAGGCCATAATTATGCCTGTTTCATTAATTGCATTTCAACCAAGTTTCCTGGGTGATTATGTACTCTATAACAATCTTCTTCTCACTCATGCATTGTTTATGATGTATTTGACTGGTTTCTTGTTTTTATTGAGATCAGATCTCCTTCATTATATCCTCAGCCATTGTTTAAAAGGAGCAATATTCCTCAGAAATCTAGCTTGTTACTATTAATTGTAGGTGAGCTAATATGTGTTTTAGAAACATATTTGTCATTTCATTATTACTTTACAAAACTTCATTTTCCTCAAATGGACCATGAAAGGTTGATATTATCTAACATATATAGAAAAATATAGATACTTGCAGTAGATGTGCCATACGTTATTTAATTCTCTTATTTAAATTCCTTTGTATCCAAATATAGTTTATTGTGTATACATCTGACACATTCAGGGTTGCACATTTACAAAAACACAAGAGGGGTATATTTATTGAAATGAGAAAAGGAAAACTCCTCCAGAACTGATTATGTTTCAAGGAGACCCACATTAATTCCCAACTACTCTAATGCCATCCCAAATAAATGCAATTTCAGACATGATAATAACTCAAAGCACGTAATCCTCTACAGTTTAAAGAAAATGCTACTGCAGGATTTCTTACAGTTTAGCTACCTACAAAAGGGAACTGAGATGGAGGGGAGAAAAGCATGTAAAAAGCTAATCTTAAGTAAGCAGAAACAGTTTCAAATTTTGATTTCTTTAAGACTTTAGGGAGAGGATATTGTTTGACTTCGATTCTTTCACTGTCTATATTTCTATGTCATAAGCAGTGATGAAAGTATTGCTGACAGTTTATTCTAACACTTTCCTTTATGACACTTCCTTTCCAATTGCAATATAACTCTGCCAGGGTGAAGTGGAAAAAGCAGTATGTGATCATGTAACTGTTAGATTTAAAGGTAGAGACACAAAGTGTCACATTTATGAAGAGATTCTTGGCTGCTTCAATAAAATAAACATATTGCAAAATGGTCTCTCTCTAAGGATGGTCTACTCTATCGTGTAAGTCAACGTAACTTAAGTTGTTCAGGTGTGTGAATATGACACCCTGGGAGCAATGTAAGTTACAGCAATTTAAAGCAGTGTCCATGCTACAGTATGTCAGCTCTCTTACTGACGTAGTTTCTGCCTCTCACAGAGCACCCTCTCCCATCTGCACAGTGCATCTTCATCAGATGCACTACTGTAGTACTGCTTCAGCACAGCAGTGTTGTCCTGTTCTCAATCCTCTCATTGATGTATTTGTAACATGTATTCTGGAAAGGTATTTGCAAGATATTTCACAATAATCCCCTACGTTTTGCGAAGTGGAATATTTCTAGTGCATTTTTGCAGCTGATGGATGCTTTAAAAAAAAGCTACTCTTGGATCTAAAATATGATAGTGGAGTGTAAGACAAAGCTATGAAAGTGCAGGTTGAAACTCCGGCGCTCTCTGGTCCGGCAACATCTGTGGTCCAGCATGATTTTAGTTGGCCATAAGGCTTGTTTACAGCCACCAGTCCTGCTTTCAGTGCTGTGTGCTGCTATTTTGCTCTAATTTACCCCAACTGTCTTCTAACATCCCAGTAAACAGTAGAAATGTTGGTAATGCTGCTAGACAATATTGACCTCCCCTGATCCGGCAAATTGTCTGGTTTGGCACCAGTCAGGTCCCAAGAGTACCAGACCAGAGAGATTCAACCTGTACCTTATTGCTTTGCCCTCACACAAAGGGCAGAGGGCATTTAATAAAAGGATATTTGGCAGGTCTCTGAGTCCCCAAACTAACACTTTTATGCAGGATTCTGAACTTGTGTGTAAGGTAATTTTATTAGATAAGCCTCCTCCCACAGTTTCTAATTCTCCTAAAAAGAGGAAAATTCAGCAGCATTGCAAGAGAAATTATGTAATTCCACTCTGAGAAACAAGTTCAGTTCGGGACATCTCTTCTCAACAAAACATCAAGCCTGTGTTAAGTACAAATGTTGTGCTTTAGTGAGAACAGTGGATTCAAATTATTATTTTAAAGAATGCATACTGGAAGCATTAACAGCTGATATCAAAAATATGTATATAAAATCCCAGGAACAATATCACAAACATTCTTGCAACAATAAAAATCCCATACGGTGGCTTTATGACTACATGAATTCCCATAATGTAGGAAAGAACTAATGAGGTAAGTGAGATGGCAATCATGTCTAATCTATTCACTACGGATTTGTCTACACTGCAAATTTTGCAGCAGAAAATATGCTAATGAGGAACTCATTAGCCTGAGTCATGATATCATTAACATATTTTCTGCCGTTTCTTTTTTTGCTCAACAGATTTTTGAGCAAAACAGAAGTGGCTACACTGCTTCTTTTTGTGCAAAAACCCCTTGCCCAAAAAGAAACAGCAGAAAATATGCTAATGATATCATGACTCATGCTAATGAGTCCCTCATTAGCATATTTTCTGCCGCAAAAACTCACAGTGTAGACAAAGTCTACAGGTAGTATTGGAGGGTCCTTTATCATCATCCAAATTAATTTAAGTCAAGAACTACAGCCATACTTCTAAAGCAATCCCATGGGTAGGAAAAAATGTTGAGAATGGATCAATATCTTGATATGTAAAAATAAAGGTGAAAGTAGAATTTGAGGAAAGCAAAGTACAATGCTTCCCTTAAAGTATAATGACCATATTTTAAGTTTTCTTCCATTTTGAGATTTACTACCAGATCATGTATTAGTCCCCAGTTTGGACATAATATTTTTGTGTGATTTTTGTATACAGTATTAAATATAAACCTTGATGAGGGTGTTGCTAAACTGGGACTATGTGTATGTATAAATGTTCCAGCAGAAGAATATTACAAAAATACAATAAAAAGCCTCTCATATATCATGCAAAAATAGACACGGGTTTACAAAGACTCGTTAAAACAAGACTTTATTAAAGAAACCCCAATGGGATATTTAGAGAGGAATGCTGAAAGGGAAGAAATGGGAGAGGGAATAAGGAGTAAAATGAATCATCTAAAACTCATGCAAAGAAAATCTTTTTACTACACACATAGATTTATTTTATTTTTTATTCTTAAACTCAGGATCCAAGTACTAAAACATGTAGTTTGCTTGGGGAACAGATAAACAATGCTAATTCTTGGTATTACTGCTAACAGAGTTTTCCAATTAATGTGAACCATAATAGTTTTCATGGTGTGGATATCTGTATGTTAAGTACTGAGCTGAGACTTCCAACTCATTTCACACAGAGCAGCAAATAATCATCATGTGGTAAAAAAAAATTGCCGTGTGCTACAAATCAACCGGTGATAGAGTTTTAAGGCTCCCTATCTAATTGCAAAACCCCTAATTTATCAGTTTTCCTAAAACACGCTTTCCAATTGCCTCTTTTTACACAGCTTATCAATAGCTAGTGGTACTCTTATTTACTATATATTTTAGAGAGTTTGTCTATCTGTCTGTGTGTTTGTTCAAGAACTCCTCCTAAACAGTAAGAGCTAGAACCACCAAATTTGATATAGTTTCTTCTTACCATAACTTAAAGCAAGATAAGATAAAATTTTATTGTGCCAGGAAAATGGAATGTGTGTGGAATGGGATGAGTTTTTATGTACTTCTCATAAAACCGAACAGAAAAGAGAGAGAATCACCAGGCAGATGAAAGAGGATAGCAGGGGGGGTGCCCTACTACTGCCTCCCTGCCCTGAGATTCCCTCCCCCAGGCATCTTTTAGGGAGGGTAGAGGGGGGCTGAAGCTCCTCCTCCCCCCATCCTCCATTCATACAGAGACATGTTGCTGGCTATTCCTCTTCCTCACT
The DNA here is from genome assembly GCF_049634645.1 of Pelodiscus sinensis. NCBI lineage: Eukaryota > Metazoa > Chordata > Testudines > Trionychidae > Pelodiscus > Pelodiscus sinensis. Next base: position 34,593,201 of record NC_134718.1, on the reverse strand, counting down.
GTCAGGGAGTGAGGGGAAAGTGCACAGTTTGCTGCATTCCTCACTCTGTCTGGGGAGTGAAGGGGAGCTGTGCACTTTGTTCTTGCTCCCTCACAGGGACAGGAAGCGGTAGAGCAAGCAGCCTTTCATACAAATCTGCTTCAGCTTGCCCTACCTTTGTCCTCCACAGATTCCCCTGCCCTCAACCCCTTTTCACCCCCCAAGCCCTGACACCTGCACCCTCCACTAACCCACCCCCTGCTCTGAGCCCAGCCACACCCTGACAGTGCCCAGCCCCCTGCCTTGAGCCCCCTGCATTCCACTCCACACTTAAATTTCTTACAGCTCCCCTCAACCTCCTTGCCTGAAGGCCCTCCAGAGTGGGTTGTGATACAACAGTACCTGTAAGACATTTAAGTTACTTTCACCCCGGACTGAAACAAGATGTACCAGAAATATAGGAAGAATCTGAAATAGGATTGTTTCTCAATAAACCTTACAGAAACAACAAGAAAAAAATGGAGAAATTTGGAGTACTGCTCTGTTTCTGCACAGCTAAATCAATGTTTAAGAATTGAAAACTCAAAGAAATGTTATTGCAAACTACGACTATAGCCCTTTTCTTGTTAAAACATAGCAAATTATAAGAGTTTATAGGATGAAGAAAAAAATATATTTGATGGAATTCCAATTTACAAAAAAAATACTACAAACTAATTAAATGGAAAATGTTAACCCCCATTTTCATGAAATCCAAAATAAAAATTAACTTCAAAATTACACTGTTAAAAATACAATCTTTTAAATAAAGCAAGTACATTTTTCTTTTTATTATAAAAAAAATGGAGTTAAGGACCCGACCAAAGCAGGGTAAATGTGCTAGTTTTAAAGTCTGTAAAATTTCTTATCATCCTACCATGTTCCATTTTCAATATTTTTCATTAGAGTATTGAAGCCAAAAATATAATTTAAGTGATCTTCATTGTTTAAAAGTTTTTCTGCATCAGCAGGTCTTTCCAACTCTGCTGACTACTTTGCTTAATAACATGTTTTGCAATGCACAAGAGTTGATGATTCCAGTGGCTCTCTCACTAATAAGTAATCTTCAAACAACCTTTTTAAAAAGGTTAGCTGAGAAGCCATTTATGTTAGTTAATATCTTTGTATAGTGAGAGGAAGATGAATGAACCATTTAGTATCTCAGGAATCTGAGAGATATTTTAATTGAAATGCCATAGTTATATTTTGTTTAAAATATTAGAGATTGTGGATTAGATTATATTTTATATTATTCCCTTTAGAAAAAGTGAGATTTACAATATTTTTCAGTAAATGTAAGTATCTGAATACTCTATATTACTGTCTTAAATTCATAAGTAAATACCAAGTCCTGTTTTTTATTAGAAATGGGTGACCCTTACACAGTTCACTTAAGACTTTCAGTGTCTATCTGGCATTATCCAAACTATTTGAATAACTTCTTTATTTTCCCATCCTTTTCTTTTCTTCCTCTCCTCCAGACAAATCCTTCCTTCGTTCATCTTGATCTTACCTTCAACTTATTCCCCAATTCTTCTAATTTCCAACTCCCAACAATATTTATTTGATACCCATAGGTTCCATGTCACCCTCTACCTGAGCACAACAGATTACACAATATCCCACCTGTATCTTTTAAATAATCTCCCTTGGAACCTAGAGCAATTTTTTTCTGATTTAAGAAGTTTAAATTCCTTTTGCTGATATTTTCTGACTCTCCACAGAATCCCTGTCTTTAGTAATAGTTTACATCCCATGTTTCTTTGCACTCTATATAGTGGATCTTAACCATTTTCTGTTTCTAAATATTGAAAGCTCTTGGACCATCCTAAGTCAAAGATGCCTCAGTGGAATGCTACCTCCTTGGTTCCCATGAATGTTTCAGAACTTAATAGATATAAAGCCACAGTGTATGGAGACTTAGAAGCTCTGCATGGTTTCTGCACCTGGAAGGTGTGGGGAGTGCATCCTAGGTGCAGATAACATTGACTTGTCAGTCAAAAAAATGTGTAGGAACTGGCTGGAGAATGAGCCTGAGGCTTTGTCCACACATAAAAGTTTTGCTCGCATCACTATTTTACTTAGACACACAGGGGGAAGGGAATCACATTTCTAATTGACATACCTGTGCCAGAAAAAGCCGTCATGTAGAAACAAATTATATAATCAAAATAGTGGGTTTTTTGCTGATAGTTTACTTTGTTCTTTTGCTGGCATAAGTTTAGTGTTCCCTAGGACAGCAATGCTGCAAACCCTTTCTAGTGTAGACAAGACCTAAAAATAAAGGGGAGCTTGATGTAGCCTAAAAACATGGACATTAATATTTCAAAATGATACAGAGCACCAGAAAAAAACAGCCCCTGCACAAAGGAATTTACAATCCAGATTAATAGATACAGAAAACAGGACACACTAGGAAACAAGAAGGCAGGACTGACTTGGAGATCTTGTGTAAGGAGGAAGTTAAATGTATTTTCATTTTTGTTTGTTGTGACCAGTGGAGCCAACAGCCTCTGTAGGCCCCTGGGCAAGGTGTGAGGGTGGGGTCAATTCTGCACTCCTGGAAGGGGCCAGGGCCTTGGGCGGAAGAGGTGGGGCTGATAGCAGCCAGCCCTCAGTGCCACTCGGACCATGGTGGCCCTGTGTCAGTCCTTAAAGGTGCTCAGAATGCACAGCACTCCAGCAGTGATTTCAAGGGCCCGGGGCTCTGGCTGGTGCTGCAGTAGCAGCATTAGCAGCCTTCCTTGCCTTCTTTTCCTCCTCTCCCTCTCTCCCCTCCCCCTCATTGGCAGGCCTGATTGTGACCCTTTTTGTAGGCACTGTAAAAGAAACAATTATTTAGGATATTAAAAAGGTCAGTGGCTTGTGAAGCTGTAAATTTTATACATAAGTGATGGCATGGGAAAAGGCAGATAGGAAACTCCGAAGACACAGAATCTGGTATGATCTCAAATCTCTAGGATTTTTAAGACTGAGTACAAACCTTTCCCAGGTTAATTTCACATCATTGAGCACATCAATGTCTGCACAGTAGATTTTCTCTGATCAATTTCTTACAGCTTTTTACTTCCTGAAATTTCCGGAGTGCAATTTCCAGTAACTTCACTAACAGTTGTGCCAGTTTATACCTAAGGCTGAACTATCTTTCATAGTTTTTTCAACACAACAGCTTCCAGAGACCACATCTGAGGCCGAATTATCTCAAACTCACCTTCCCTTTTCGGTCTATAGAGCTGCCACTTACTTCAGGGGTACTTATGAACAATTTGTCAGTTTTCCCTGTATAAATATTTATTTGAAATACAAATAAAAAACTCTTAAATATTTTGTACTATTTTGTTGTTGCATTTTATTTTCTGGGTTCTCTGTTGTCCTGGAAGTTATACTATAATCAGTCCATGGCAGCTCAACACAAGGAATAAGTAGAAAAACTGGAATAAATAGAAAATAAGTTTGGATAGCAGCAGTAAAAATGATTGAAGGACTGGAGAGATGACTTAATGAGGAAAGATTTAAAAAAACTAAACTAAATATGTGTAGCTTAGCTAAACAATAAGTAAAGGGGATGTGATCAGCTGTAAATAGCTGAAAGTTATAAACACCAAGGTTTACCGTAGTGAGACATTATTTAAGGTTCTACAAAGGATGTAAGCAGGAATAATGGAATAGATGTAGGAAAGAGGAACATTTTTAAAAAGCTGTCTCTGAGAAATGCTGGCATGATCTTTGACCCTGGTGCTAAACATTAAAGCTAAACATTAAAGGTGCTAAACATTAAAGCCTTAATTTTGCAGAGCATTTATATGCTAACTTTAACCACATGGATAATCGTATGGATGTCAATAAGGACCACACGTATGCTTAAAGTTAAGGATGTGATTTGGCGGGTCAGGAACTGAGTACCCAGTGTCCTGCAGGACATAGCTATAAGGAACAGTCTTACAGTGAAACTGCTGGAAGCTTCATCAACTGAGCTCTAGGAGACATTGGAGACAAGCTGCTCCCTCCTCTCCTCCTCCTCCCCCCCGAGGGGTTGTGATTTATGGAATAGTGGACCATCCTTATGGAGACACAAGAATGTTTGGCCTGCACTATTTCTTCCTTTTGCATCAAACTACTTCATAGCAGACTAGCTAAAGTATCCAGGAGGACACAGGGATAGCATCACTACCAAACTATTACATGGCTCTGTTCATCAGTTCATCTCAAAGTGCTTCACAATCTTTTAAAATGTATCTAACCTTCATAACATCCCATCCACTTTATAGATGGGAAACGGACTCTTAGTATCTCAAAGTGACTCACCCAAGGTTGTATAAGAAGAAATCAGTGGTGGAGCAGGAAACCTAACTGATTTCTCCCAGAAGTATCTATCCCCAACATAAGCAGGTTCTAGGCTGATCTGTCATACTCAAGTGCCTGCTTTTTCTGATTGTTGGCCATCTAATCTTGGCCTTTTCGCCATCATTTTGCCTGCAAATCTCTTCCATCACTGGTAGCAGGGTTTGGGGGTTTTGTCAGATCCATGCCTATCCAGGACTATTCAGTTACCTCCATGGTGGGGTATTACTGAGTAAGTACCAAAAAAAGCACATTCTCAATGCAAACTTAGGAAGGATGGCCATAAAAATATATGCACCAACGTATAAAATCCTGGGTAAGAATGTGCTTAAACATTAGGATGTTAAGTTTCTTAGAAATATCCCATTTAGATACTTATTACATGAACTCTTCCTCTGAGAACAGTCTCTCGCATTTAGTTCAGTCAACCGCCCTGAAACAAGTTTACAGAATCACAGAAATTAGAGATGGAAAATATTGTCCATCCTCTAGTCAATGCAGAATGGTTCCCTTCCACTATATTTTCTATTGTTTTGGACTTCCTAATTTTAAAATGTCTTGGGACCTGCTTGATTCTTATTTTATACTATTGTATTATACTATACTACTGTAAACCTACTTCACATCATACCTTGACTCTAGTAACTAGAGTCTGAATGAATGTCTTGCCTTTCAAAGAACAGATGGATATATAGATAGAATATGAGGATCTCCTAATATAAACCTGTATAAGTTAAATATTTACTGTGACACTGTAAAAGAGCAATGTACTGAAGTATGTACTAATGAGGATGCATAATAGTACAGTAAATATCTCTAATATTATCACATTGAAAACAGGAGGTATAATCACTTGGATGGTCACATTTTGCCTAAAATTCACATTTACTTTTAATTTTTAACAGGAAACCTGATTTTTCTCTATGTTCTCTCCTAAAGTGTTGTATTGGTATTATTGTTATATGGTTGCTCTCCTTCTCTGTTATAGAGTGCCTCTATGTCAACAAAATACAGGACTATGTATCACTTTAAAGACTAACAAGATGGCTTATTAGATGATGAGCTTTCGTGGGCCAGACCCACTTCCTCAGAAAAAGTAGTGGAAGTGGGTCTGGCCTACGAAAGCTCATCATCTAATAAACCATCTTGTTAGTCTTTAAAGTGATACATAGTCCTGTATTTTGCTTCAGCTACACCAGACTAACATGGCTACATTTCTATTTCTATGTCAACAGTATGTGAACTGACCTCTGTAAAGAGCCTGCATGTTGCTTGGGATTCTTCTGGAGAAGTATGCACTATAAATGTAAGTTCGCTGTAGGTGAAGAAAGAATGTATTCAACAAACTTGATCAGCTGTTATAAATTCAACAAATACTTAATGTCCCTTTTGACAGATGGCAAATTTCTGAAAGAGCTATTATTTTAAGTATTGGCTTTTTGTAATTTGGAATTTTTGACATTGTCCAGAATAAAATCTGGACTGTTGACAGCTATGTCCATTCAATTCTCCAACCTGAGGTGCTTTTTATGCTGCTTTGATGTGACAGCAACCACTCCTCAGCCAGCATACAGATTGCCATCAGCATGTAAATGACTCCCAGCCATGTTGCAGGAGTGATAAAACTAGCCATTCCTGAATTACATTACAGAGCAAGACCAGCAAATTCCTAGTCCCAGACTTATTCCCAAAAATATTTGTCTTGTAATGTCCAGTACCCTCCACAATAATACAAATCACAGAAAGTCCATTACTTCATTAATAGAAAATGATATGCACAAATCTTATCTCAAACGAAGTGTCCTGAACACTTCAGTCCAAGCACACTGATTTAGATAAAACAATAAAACAAGTTTATTAACCACAGAAAAAAAGGGTTTAAATTATTACAAATAATGGGTCAAAAGTCAGATTTGATTTCAAAGAAATGAAAGGTAAAATGTGAATTGAAACGTAAATGCAAAAAGGTCTCTCTTGTGTCCTTTCACAATTTTACTGGCTAGTTGTTTTTCAGATGGGACCCATCCCCAAGCCAATGCTCTTTTCCTCATCCTTCTAGAGTTGTGGATCTCATAGGCAGGGAGAAAAGTAGAAGAGAGGTAAGATAGGAAATTCTCTCTCCTGATTTATTGAAATTCTTATCTCTAAAAATCATCTCTAGCTGTATCTTTGCCCAAATGTTATTTACTTACTCACACCTCTTTTTCCTGCCAATGAATGGCCACTGAGTCAGGAAATACCCCGTTTCAATTTTGACATTTAGCTGAAGCATTAGTTATCCCTTCATCTCTGAAGAACTAGCTTATGCCTGCCTTTGTAATTTAGGTAATGTTATACAGTAGAATCTTATAAGCTTATGTATAATGTGGCCCAATACATTTTACTAGGACAATGGGTAAAATGATCAGCACATTAAGATCACCTCACAAAGCATATTTTGTACTAAGTTTATCATAGTCTCATAAAAGTGGAGAATGTAAGGGTATAGTCTTTCACTGAATTTCAACTGTCACATAACATCTTATCTGCTCCCTAAATGGATGACTCCCATAAAGAACTTTCAAAGTGGCCACGTAAACATATCTAATGTGAATGTATATTCAGGTACATAGTTACAAATATTTGCAACACTTATGCCATGAACATATTAACTAACAAAAAATCAGTTAAAATTAGGAAAGCAAATAAGAGGATTAAATATTTTCAAAGTGACTGGACTCAAATCTTCAGCTGATATAAATATGTTGAGTTCAGTGAGATATGTCAATATACCTCAGCTATGGTATGCTTCTTTTTGTGGGAAAAGGGGCCAGGAGGAAGGTAGCATTTACACATCTAATTAGTAGAATGAAGTATAAAAGAGTTGATTGGTGACAATAATCGTTCTATTTATGACCTCACAATAAAATCTTTGTCCCTATCTTATAGTCACTGAAAGGCCAAATCTTCCAAGATTCTGAGTTTCAAGAACCTCGAAGCACAAGTAGCAACTCAGCATAGAAATTCAAATAAGTATAATTGTTGTTCTTTCAAGGTACTAGAAAATGTAGTACAGGTGGAACCACCCTTATTTAGCACCCTTGGGGCCTTAGTGGTCCTGAACAATGGAGTTTGCTGGACGAGGGGAGGTTAAGGCTCCCCATTTGGCTGTAGGTTCTGCTCCTGACTAGGGCTGCACTCCCTGCCTCCTGCTGTTGCGTCCAGAGCCCCTGCATGCCAGCTTTGTACAGGTGCCAGCCCCGCTGCCTTTGGCACCAGTTGGGGCTGCACCCTCTATGACACTGGTCTGGGTAGTGCACCCAGCTGCTGGCCCCACTAACTCCAGCCCAGGCCGGGACTGAGCACTCCTGGCCGCCGCCCATGCTGCCTCCAACCCTGACTGGGGCTGCATCACTCCCTCCCCCGCAAACTTAGGCTGTGTTTCCCACTGTGCCAGCCCCGGGTGGGCCTGCACTCTCCACCTCACCTTCCCCAGCCAGAGCTGTGTTCCTGGCTACTCATCCTGGTGCCTCCAACCGCAGCTGGGGCTGCACTCTTTGCCATCTTTACAGGATCAGTGGGATTCAGATGCATCATGAGAAAGGCCTAGAGAAGGAGAGAGCATATATCAGCATCTATGGACTCAAAGAAATATGGGAAAAATGCTGTAAATTACAGAATCAACTTCTATGGCTTCACTGCATTACTATTCATTTTTTATTTACAATGGGGGAAAAACATTTTTCTAGTTGAATTACTGTATGTAAGAGAAATGTGGGCTTGAGATATTATGAACATCTTGTTAAAAGCATTACATATTATTTATGAGACAAATAGTATGTAGGCAGCAATGGATAAACTAAGGGGGAAGATAAGTTCCTTCTCCAGAAAATGTAAGTCTTATACAGAATCTGATTTCAATGTGATGCAGATGGGCCAGATCCTGCAATGGTATAAAGCAATGCAACTTCATTGATTTATGCTTGTTAAGGATCTTTTTAAATTATAAATGTATTTTGTAACTATTGAGCGAGTTAGCCCTGGAAGTATGTTTAAGGCTAGATTTCAGTTAAGAGAGGGATTGCAATAATTGTACTAGGACAGCAAAGAAGTTCCAGTTGTAAGGGAGTAGTACTATAGTAGGATGGAAACCCAGGCAAGAAAGCACCACTTAAGTTTGTATAATATTCAAAAACAAAAGGCAAGGCACATACCAGAACTATCATGACATATCCAATGGACCAGTCCATGCCATGCAAGATTTAATCTGGCTCTGAAGGTGGCAGAATGCCAGCAGCATGAACTCAGCAGTGCAAATATCCAGCAAAGTCCCCAGAGTAGGAAGGACTGAGCAGGGAAGAGATATCACTAGGTTATCCTCTGCCAGTAGAATGCCTATGAATCTCTGGCCGGGAAGAGGCCAACAGCAGAAATGTAGATTACAAGGAGGAGTGAGATCCCCCTGCTAATCAGTGAGGGTACGTCTACACATCAGAGTTATGTTGGAATAACGTCCATTATTCTGAAATAACTTTATGAGCTGTCTACGCAAGAAGCCCATTATTTCAAATTAAATTCAAAATAACAGGCTTCTTACTCCATTTTACAGTAAATCTTGTTGTATGAGGATTAAGGAAATTAGCAGAATAGCAATTTATTTCAAAATAATGTCTGTGTAGACAGCGCCAAATTTTGAAATAAGCTACGCAATTTGTGTTGCTCAAATTGCATAGCTTATTTCAAGGTATGCACTGCTGTGTAGACATACCCTAAGAGAAGAGAAAGATCTAGCATGAGCTCAGGTATTTCCAACTGGTGGGGAGGGGAGATTTGTAAATATTTGAAAGTGCAGGGTATCACAGCTCAGCTATGAGGGACTATTTTAACTCTCTGCTTTACCAAGACAAAAGTTGCAGTGACATTTGGGAATGACAGCTGTGAGTGCTCAAGGGTATACCCAGCTTGCAGGAGATGAGAGACTGTCCTACTGATTTTTGACTCTGCCTTCATGTCTTGACCTAAGAGCAGCTCTGTGTAAACTTTTCTTTCTCATCAATAGAAGCTGCTCCCATAAAAATATTACCTCACCTACTTTTTCTCTCTAACTACATATAACACATATGGCAGCATATAATACTGCAATAATCTTATTCTCCAATATTCTGTCCTGTGAAATCTCCTCTTATGTCTAGTAAACAAGATGGATAAAGGCAATAACTAGTGTATCTCATTCTAGTGCTGTGACTTTCTTTTCTCAGGGATTGGGTACTTTGTTTCGTTCCTTTTTTTAGTTTTATCTCTAGCACTAATCACAATATCCAAGCACCTTGAACGATTAAATACACAATATAGCTCTAAAATGTAGAAAAATCCTCCCCTTGCTTTTAAGCTTCTTTCTCGCAGCGATTAAATGCCAAGGGACTATTTTTTGCATGAAGTTTACTTTGCTTCATTTGTTATTATTTTGTTACTTCTTCTTTTGTTCTATTTTCTTAATGGATCAGTACATCTGTAGTTCTATAACAGAAAGTTTTCGCTATAGGCATAAGTTTTTTGAGTTTCTAGCATCTAGTTAATGGAAGCACATAAGCCTTTGTGCAGAATGAGCACGTACTTCATAGTAAGACTCATTAGCAATCAGCTGACTACAATAGTTGTGCATAATAACCATTTGTTTTGGAAAGGTGGAATAACAACTTTATTGCTAAGAGTTTTTAATGTTGTCACTTTCTTGGCAATCCTAAAACCCAAATGCAAGAACACTGGCAAGACACCAGAATTATCAGTAATGCTGCATCACCAGTCATATCCACTAAATGCTCTGGAAAGTTCCTAAAGGCATTCCTATCCAAGAAAGTTTTCATAAGATAGATATTCTTGGAAAGATTCCAACAATCACTCAACTGTGATAGAGTTTCTAGAATATTTATCTTTGCACTAACGATGAAAAGTCCTGTGGCACCTTAAAGACCAACAGATTTAACAGAATCATAGAGTTGGAAGAAACCTCAGGAGGTTATTAAGACAACCCCTTTCCCAAAACTTTGGTCATAAGCTTTTGTGAGTAAAGACCACTTAATCAGATGTATTGGAGAGGAAATTACAGCGAGAGAGAGAGAGAGAGAGAGAGAGAGACAATAGTATATGAAAAGAAGGGAGTCATTTATGAAGGACCTGTGTTAATGAGGCCAATTCAGTCAGGGTGGATTTGGATCACTCATAGCATTTGGTGGGAGGTGTGAATACCAAGAGAGGGAAAATTGCTTGGTAGTGAGATATAGGGATGTAAGCAAGTAGTTGACTGCCTGATAAGCCTAAGCTTACCAGGTAGTTGAGTCAACTATTCAATTACTTGCTCCACCCCCCTTTCTGGCTCTGATACAGAGGTGGGAGGAGGGGGAAACAGGAGACGATGCTGGGGGAAGCTGGCTTAAAAGCTTGTTCCCCCCAGCACCATCTCTGTCAGAGGCAGCAGTGGGGTGGGCAGGAGGTAGGGGAAGCTGCCGTGAAGCAGCCCTTGCCCGCGGTGGGCCCAGGCTTGCCATATGCAGAGTCTACTCCCCCAGTAGCCTCTGTCTGTGGAGGAGTCCCAGCAGGGAGCTGCCCCCCACCCCAGTGGACAGGGGCTGCTGCCATGAAGCAGTCCTTCTCTGCTGTGGCCAGGGCTGGCTATGGGCAGAGGCTGCTCTGACAGCAGCCCCTGTTCGCGGACAGCCCAGGCTGCCACAAACGGAGGCTGCTGCCAGAGCAGCCTCGGTTCACAGTGGCCCAGGTTGGCCTTAGATAGGGGCTGCTGGACCTGGCATGGGCCAGGACTGAACAAGCCAGTTCAGTCCCAGCTCTGTCTGGTCCAGGACATACCCGCCGCTACGCTTCTGCAGTTTAAAAGTAGTAGGAGCTGGGCTGCCTGTATGCTCAGTTCCTACTACATTTAAACTGCAGAGCTGCAGCCGCAGCTCCCGGACTGGCAGGAGCTGGGACAGAGCACCTTCACTTATTGACTAATCATATAGTCAGTACAAACTGTATTGACTACATGATTAGTCAGTTATCCACATCTTAACATCCTTAGTGAGATAACCTTTCTAAATCCTTATTCAGTCCTAATTTGATCATGTTAAATTTGCAAATTAATTGCAGCTTTGCTGTTTCTCTTTGTAATCTGGTTTTGAAGGGTTGGTTTGAGTTTTTTGTTTGTTGGGGTTTTTGTTTTTCTTTGTTTGTTTTTGTAGAAGGAGGGTTTCTTTTCAATCCATTGCTGAGTGTGCAGTGGGATTAAAGTGTTCTCCTACTGGTTTTTTATGTTACCTCTCTTGATGTCTGATTTGCATCCATTTATTCTTTGGTGCAGACACAGTCCGGTTTAGCCAATATACATGGCAGGGGCAATTGCTGGTGATTGATGGCATATATCATATTAGTAGATGTGCAAGTAGATGAGCCCCTGATGGTGTGGCATGGGTGGTTGGTCCTGTGATGGTGTCTGTTGTATAAATGTGTGGGAAGAGTTGGCAACAGGGTTTGTCACAAACAATAGGTTCGTGGGTTAGTTCGGGGCTGCTTGTAGGTGAGGACTTGCCTGTCTCTCAGGGTATGTCTACACTACAGAGTTAGTTCGAACTAACGGATGTTAGTTCGAACTAATTTTCATAGCGCTACACTAGCGCTCCGCTAGTTCAAATTTAATTAGAACTAACGGAGCGCTTAGTTAGAACTAGGTAAACCTCATTCCACGAAGATTAAGCCTAGTTCAAACTTACTAGTTCGAATTAAGGGCTGTGTAGCCCCGTAATTCGAACTAGTGGGAGGCTAGCCCTCCCCAGGTTTCCCTGGTGGCCACTCTGGCCAACACCAGGGAAACTCTATTGCCCCCCTCCGGGCCCCGGACCCCTTAAAGGGGCACAGGCTGGCTACGGTGCCCGTGCCAGGTGCAAGCCTGCCAGCACCCAGCCAGCAGACCCTGCACCTGGCACGGATCGAGCCACCCACCCGATGCCCCCCAGCCCTCCCCCTCTTCCCGGGACCAGGCTGGCAGCTCCCGGGAGCTTGCCCGGGACTGCAAGAGGCGGGCACCTGCCTGGGCTAGTGTGGACATCGTGGACCTCGTCCATGATCCCCGCACTAGGCACAGGAAAGTGGCCGGCTAGGGCAGGAGAGCTGCCAGCCTGGCCACCCAGGAGCAGGTGTGCAAGAGAATCAAGGTGGTCCACTGAGACCCCCCGACCCTGAGCCCTGAGCTTACAGTGGCCGTACTGGGTCAGACCAAAGGTCCATCTAGCCCAGTAGCCTGTCTGCCAACAGCAGCCAACCCTAGGGACCCTGGAGGGGATGGACCGAAGACAGTGACCAAGCCATTTGTCTCATGCCATCCCTCTCCAGCCTTCCACAAACCTTGGGCAGGGACACCACTCCTACCCCCTGGCTAATACCACTCCATGGACCCAGCCTCCATGACTTGATCTCACTTCCCTTTAAACTCTGTTCTAGTTGTAGCCTTCACAGCCTCCTGCAGCAAGGAGTTCCACAGGTTGACTCTTTGCTTTGTGAAGAACAACTTTCTGTTTCTAGTTTGAAGCCTGCTACCCATTCCTTTCCTTTGGTGTCCTCTAGTCCTTCTTTATGGGAACTAATAAAGAACTTTTCTGTATGCACCCTCTCCACCCCACTCATGCTTTTAGAGACCTCTATCCTGTCCCCCCTTCGTCTCCTCTTTTCTAAGCTGAAAAGTCCCAGTCTCTTTAGCCTCTCTTCATATGGGACCTGTTCCCAACCCTTCATCATTGTAGTTGCCCTCCCCTCTCCCACCCTCTCTTTCCCCCTCTCCCACCTCCTTTTCCCAGTCTCCCCCAGTTTTGTTCAATAAAGACAGATTCTATTTTGGAAGACACGTTATCTTTATTTTGTACATCAAGAAGAGGGGCTAGAGAAGGGTAAATGGAAGGAGGTGAGGGAGGAATGGGGCACGAGCCCCTGATGGACTGGGCTGGCTCTGCAGGTTTCTGGGGGTGGAAGCTCTCCTGCAGCCCCCCAATTACCCCCTCTCCCCAGATGACAGCCTGCGGCAAGTGCAGCTGGTCTGATGGCCGAGTGCTGTGATGTGCCCAGTGTGGGCACTCAGGGCACTCCAAGCCAGGACTTCTTTGCAAGCGGGGCACCCCTGAGAACTGTCTGTCTGGGGTGGGGGTCGGGACCCTTTAAGCACAGCCCTCGGCTAGCCTGACACAGCATCTCCACGCTCTAAGTCCTCCTCTGATGCCCTGCCGGCACTGCTTCCGGCCATCCTTAACCCCGGTTCAGGGTCCACTCTGTCTGGACATGCTAGTTCGAATTAGCATTTTGCTAATTCGAACTAGTTTTTTAGTCTGGATCCGTTAGTTCGAATTAGCTTAGTTCGAATTAACTAATTCAAACTAAGTTAGTTCAAATTAATGTTGTAGTGTAGACATACCCTCAGGGTCTGTGAGTGAGAGATCATTTTCCAGGGTAGGTTTTAGCTTGGAGCAGTAGGTGATAATCAATGATATTATGTTATTTTCTTTGTTGAGCCTATCCTATAGTAGGGGAGTTCTGGGTACTTTTCTTGCTTTCTCAATCTGTTTCTTTACCCTTACTTTCAGTAGGTCCTGAATATGAAATCAGGATGACTTCTTTAAAAAACAAAAACAAAGGGATGTAATTTTAGAGTAATGTTTCCACATTTCACAGCAACAGTGTCACATACCCGTAGACATACCCTTAGAACCTGACTGGTCCCAGATGAGGGATTTTTCCAGACCAGTGGAGGCCCCCTGCTTCCGGCCCCCCACTAGTCCCTCACAAGCTTCCTGGCTTCACCTGTAGCCCAGATGAAGTGAGCACTAGTTCCGTTCCCCCTCCCCACTTCACAGCCCAGCTGAGCTACATGCTATCTCCCTGCTCCCCTCCTCTGGCCCCCAACAGCTCAGATGAGCCATGGGATGTCTCTCACTCCTCCCCTTGCAGCCCAGATGAGGCGCATGCTGGTTCCTGCACTCCCCCCAGACCAAATGAGCCACGTACTGGCTCGTCCCTCACAGCCCAACTGAGTCACATGTTGGCTCCTGGCTCCCCACTCTCCTGCAGTACGCTGAGAGACTGATCCTGAAAAATCCTTGGTCGTGCCGGACCATGGTTGTTGCTGGACCAGAGATTCCCAGATTTTAGAGGTGCAACCCGTACTACAAAGTTTAAAAAAAGATAACTCTGTACCATTGAGCCCTTTAAGCTGCACAGCTTCACAGGTGAGTAATCAGCCCTGCCCAGTCAATCAGCCTCCAGCATGGAGCCCTGAGCCTCTGAATGGGTGGGGCTGATTAATCACCTGTGAAGCTGAGCTGCCATGCAGTTTAGAGGGAACATTTCACTGCACTCCTTAATCCACACTAATGAGTTTTCTTCAAGTAACATGCAGACAAACAGAACAGAAAATTGAAACCTTGTAGATATGCTTATAATGGAGAAAATATGGACTCAGATTTGTCCTTGCACTTTTTCAGTCAGTAAAAAAAGGTTGGTCTAGAATTCAGGAAAAATGACTCACAATTATCTACTCTAAACAAACTGTACAACCCAAACATCAACTGTTTATAATTAGTTATTGTTTATAATATGAGTTCCTGAGGAACTAAACTAATATTGATATGTAGTTTCATATAAACTTAAGGTGAAATTTTCAAAGCCAAAATAGAATTGTAGACACACAACTCCCATTAAATGAAAGAGGGTTGCATAGATAAATTCCATAGTCAGCAATGAAAATTATCACCTTTCATGAATACTTAGGATATTTCTTATATCTGATCAATTCTTTATTAAATCAGCTTTTATCTTTATAAAAAAATCATACAATAATTTTGCATAAAGTATCTCCCAAATATTAACTTCCCACAAGTCATTAATTCACATCTGAATAATAATAGTGACATAATTAGAGTCTGTTTTTGTCAGAAGAAATATTCAATATATACTTCAGGAATGGTCTAGTTATAGTCAGTCCTGCCATGAGTACAAGGAACTGGATTAGATGATCCATTATAATCCCTTGCAACCCTTCACCTCTATGATACTTTGTCTTCATGTCAAAAGGATACACCAGCCCTTATCTTTGTTTCATTAAAGAAATATACATATTTTAAAGTCAGTCTCTTTAGTATTTGTTTTGATAGTTTGTAATCACTATTAAAATGATAACAATGTATAGGATTTAACAATTTTCAAAGAAAATGAAATGATCCTAATACAATAATGGTCAAGCATAAAGGCAAAGACTGGGTTGAAGTAATAAGGGAAGTGGACCATTTGCTTGTCAGCATTTATTATGCCTATTTGTAAACTTGTAAATGAACTATCAAAAGACCTTTGGAAGGTAGCTTTTGCATCACATGCACTTCTACAGATACTTTCTCAGTTTAGTATTTTTTCTTTAACGCAATACAAAATATTTATATTGTTTTTGTCAAAGTCTTCCTGAAGTAATTTTGTACAGGGATCCATAATAATGCTTTAGAGATTTACATACTGCCTTTCATCCAAGGAAGTAAAAATATTTTACAAGTATAAAATTAAGTTTTACAATATAACTTGGAAGCCCCCAGGATAATATTATGACCCAAAAGAAGAGAAACATTGCTTATGATATTAATGAGCTAAAAATAATCATGTCTGAAGTTAGGTTAGTGTTCTATTATTTACCACCTTGTTCGGTTTTAATACAATACTACACAACCAAAATCTATGCAAATGAGTTCACCTTGGTTATCTGAGATTAGAAAATTATTCACTAATTCAAGAGATGAATGGCGCTTCTTGTACCTTCATAGTTCAACTTCATTTGCCTTTTAAAATAATTTAAAAGGGAAAAAATATATACACTTTTGAAATTTATGGCTATAATGGAAAGATTGCCAGTAAAGACTTTCAGGATTTATTTTACACCACATGCCTTACTTTTCCATTTTACTATGAATACCAGACTTGTACTGTTCCATGTATACTTCTCATGTCCATACATCTTGATATTCACTTCAACAGCCGTCAATATTATATCAGTTTTACAGAAGTATTTCAAAGTTATGTCACTTACTCTAGATCAGACAATAAGGTTATGTCTACACTACAAAGTTAGTTCGAACTAACGGACGTTAGTTCGAACTAACTTTCCTAGGCGCTACACTAGCGCTCCGTTAGTTAGAACTTAATTCAAACTAACGGAGCGCTTAGTTCGAACTAGGTAAACCTCATTTTACGAGGATTAAGCCTAGTTCGAACTAGCTAGTTCGAATTAAGGGCTGTGTAGACCCTTAATTCGAACTAGTGGGAGGCTAAGGCTTCCCAGGTTTGTCTGGTGGCCACTCTGGCCAACACCAGGGAAACTCTATTGCCCCTCTCCCGGCCCCGGAGCCCTTAAAGGGCCACGGGCTGGCTACACAGTTTGTGCCAGTTGCAAGGCTGCAAGCACCCGTGCCAGCAGACCCTGCACCTGCCACAACATGAGCCAGCCACCCAACGACACCCAGCCCTCCACTGCTCCCCAGGACCAGCCTGGCGGCTCCCAGGAGCCTGCCCGGGGGCGCAAAAGGCGGGCGCCCGCTTGGTCAAGTGCGGAGATCATGGACCTCATCGAGGTTTGGGGGGAAGCCTCCAATATCCGCGATCTCCACACTAGCCACAGGAACGCGGCCGTCTACGGCCGCATGGCTACCAGCCTGGCCGCCAGGGGCCACCAGCGCAGCCAGGAGCAGGTCCAGTGCAAAATTAAGGACTTGCGGCAGTCCTACTCCCGGGCCTGCCAGCCAGGGGCCGACCCAGAGGCCTGCCCCTACTTCCATGCCCTGGACCGCCTCCTGGGGGCTCATGCTATCCCTGCCCCCTGGGACGTGATTGACCCCGGGGCAGAGGGACCGCTCCTGGAGACGGAGGGGGAGGAGGAAGGCTCTGAGAGCCAGGAGCCTGCCGCCAGCCTGCCCAGGACCCGGGACCCCCGAGGCACCCCACAGAGCCGCTTGCCTGTGTCGTCCGAGGCCGGGGAGGCGTCCACCTGTGAGTACCACGTGTTCCCCTTATGTGTACGGGGGGATGGGACGAGAGGGAGCCCCGGGACTGTGCGCCTGGGCCTTGCCCACCAAGGAGCAGCAGCTGGGGATCCTGCAGGGGCCCTGGCCTTGCAGAGGGGAGCTGGTTTCACACACCTGGGCCCCTGGGGTAATTGACCGCTGGTCTTGTTGCACCACAGCTGCAGGACCTGGGCCTGCAGGGCGCACCACACCGCCTGCAGCAGCTTCCCGTGCCCGGGCAAGCAGGAGAGCCAGGAATGAGGAGGAGTACCAAAGGCGGCACCTCCGGTTCATGGACCACCAGCTCCGTCTCCAGGACCACTGGGTCCAGGAGGACCTGAGGCTGCGCCGGAGGAGTCTGGAGGCCCTGGAGGAGCAGGGCCGTGCCCTGCGAGGCCACCTCCAGAGCCTACTCGACTGCTTCCCATTTCCTCCTCCCCCTGCTCCCCCTGCTCCCCCTGCTCCCCCTCCTGCTTCCGCTCCTGCTTCCTCCACACCCTCTGTCCCTCCTGCCCCCCCCCCCCACAACCATTTCCCACCGACACCCCCGGACCCGCAGTGTGGCGAGACGGGACAGGCAGCCAGACTCCCACCCCTGAGCTTTCCTTTCCCTTCCTCCCTTCCCTCCCCTTCCAGCTCCCTCGTCCCAGGTTTCCCCCTCCCCCCTCCCACCCTCCCCCCTCCCTCCCTCCACCACACTTATGTTAAATAAACAGACGTTTTTGTTTCAAAAACAGATGTCTTTATTTTACAGTAGACAGGGAGGGGAAAGTGGAAGGGGGGAAGGGTGGAAGAAGGCCCCAGTGGGGCGTGCAAGGGAGAGGTCAGTCCTCCTCCTCCACCAAGAAGCTCTCCCGCAGGGCTTCCCGTATCCAGACGGCCCCCCGCTGGGCTTCCCGGATGGCGGCGGTGCAGGGCTGACCGTGGTGTCCAGCCATGCGGTCAGCCTCAGCCATCCAGGCTGGCAGGAAAGCCTCCCCCTTTCGCTCACACAAATTGTGGAGCACACAACATGCCGCCACCACGGGAGGGATGTTGTGCTCGGCCAGGTCCAGACGGGTGAGGAGGCATCGAAAGCGGGCTTTCAGTCACCCGAAGGCCCCTTCCACCACGATGCGGGCCCTGGTCAGCCTGGCATTGAAGGCCTGGCGGGAGGGATTGAGGTGCCCCGTGTAGGGCTTCATGAGCCAGGGCTGCAGTGGGTAGGCGGCATCCCCCACCAGGCACACGGGCATGTCTACGTCCCCGACCCTGATGTGGCGGTCGGGGAAGAAGGTCCCGGCCTGCAGCCGCTGGCACACGGAGGAGTTGCGGTACACCCGTGCGTCGTGTGCTTTGCCGGACCAGCCCACATTAATGTCCGTGAACTGTCCCCGGTGGTCACACACGGCCTGCAGGATCACGGAGAAGTACCCCTTGCGGTTCACGTAACGGGACGCCTGGTGTTCTGGGGCACGGATGGGGATGTGCGTCCCGTCGATGGCCCCCCTTCAGTTGGGGAAGCCGAGGGCACCGAATCCCCGGATGACGGCGTCCGGGTCGGCGAGGCGGACCATCCTGCGGAGCAGCACCCGGTTGATGGCCTTGACCACCTGCGGAGAGAGACACAGCAAAGCGCCAATCAGTGGGGCGCCCGGGTGCCTGGGAACGTTCATGCCCTGGCAGTGCCCCGCGCCCCACTCCCAGAAGCAAGCCCCCTGGCGGCGTGTAGTACGGTCGGGACAGCCCGACCCCTCCGGTGCGGGGCGCTTTTGCCTCCTCCCGCCCCCCCTTTGTCCCTGGGGCGGCCCATCCCCTCCTCGCAGCCCCCCTCCCCTTCGGCTCGGTGGCCGACGAGCGCCATACCTGCACGACCACTGCTCCGACGGTGGATCTCCCCACGCCGAACTGGTTCCCGATGGATCGGTAGCTGTCCGGCGTGGAGAGCTTCCATAGGGCGATGGCCACCCGCTTCTGGAGGGGGATGGCAGGCCTCATGCAAGTGTCCCTTCTGTGCAGGGCAGGGGCGAGCCACTCGCAGAGCTCCAGGAAGGTGTCCCTCCTCATCCTGAAGTTCTGGGTCCACTGTCGGTCGTCCCAGTGCTCCAGGACGATGCGGTCCCACCAGTCGGTGCTGGTGTCCAGACGCCAGACGCGGCGGGGCACGCCGGTGCCGGGGCACCGCCGCGGCTCCTCCACGGCCCCCAGGGCGGCCAGGCGGAGAGGCAGGGGGCTGACGTTCACCAGGTGGTGCCAGGCAGCCTTGAGCCATTGCTGGCAGGCTTGTAGCAGCAAGTCCAGAAAGTGCACCAGAAAGGTGCAGGGCGAGCTGTGGCTCCATGTTGCCACCTGCGGCGGTCCCCCCGAAGGGAAGCACCGACACAGACGGGCACAGAGACCAACGCTTTGCTGTCCCTCGGCGAGGTTGGCAAGCAAGCAGGAAAAGCTGAGAACCGGCTGTCCAGGGGGGGTCCTTTTAAGCTCGAGCCTCAGAGATAGCCTCAGACAGCAGCCACACAAAGCAACTACTGACCTGATGCCCTGCCAGAACCGGTTTCAGCTGCCCTTAAATGCCCCCCTGCGTCCAATCAGTGTGGACGTGCTAGTTCAAATTAGCAAAACGCTAATTCGAACTAGTTTTTAGTTCTAGATGCATTAGTTTGAATTAGCTTAGTTCGCATTAACTAATTCGAACTAAGTTAGTTCGAATTAGCGCTGTAGTGTAGACGTACCCTAAGTGAATACAGATATACTGACTCCCACCCACTTTCATATACCACTAGATACATTACCATGGAAAATGTGTGAAGATAGGGCAGAAGTACAAAAGCATTTCTAATAATTAGATTTTTTTTGTAAGTTAAAAATGAAGATGATTATTTTTCCAGGTGAGTGAGTGGGCTGATAGCCTTCATAAAGTGAATAAAATGCACATGATTTTCAGCATACTGTGATGAGAAGCTGTAGAGTTCTGTCAGGTTTCTTTTTGTTTCTCCCCACAGGAACGAGCCTTTGTTATAACCATTCCACATTTCCCTAGCTAACTACATTTTTCAAGAATAGCTGAACTGTCATAAAATCATTATCCAGAAAGTAGGCATATACAGGTTAAAATGAAAGTAGGAAAGGTGAAAAAGTTTTAAATTGTTCTAAAATGTTTATGAAAGTTGTAGGTAGTGCAAAGAAATAATGTCAGAATAAGATTCCAATCCTGTAATGGGCTCTACATTAGCGACACTGGAGCCTGATATAATAGACATTGTGGAAACTTGGTGGAATGAGGATAATTGATTGGACACAGTAATACCAGGAATTACACAAAATATATAGGAATGACAGAGGTTGTGCTAGTGGGAGAGTGGCATTATATGTGAAAGAGAGCATAGAGTTCAATAAAGTAAAAGTGTCAATTAAATAAATTGTATCATAGAATCTCAATTGTAAAAAATGTCATGGTTGAATAATAAGAGAGTGTGACACAGTAGAAATACACTACCAGCTATCTGACCAGGAAAGTTAAAGTGACTGTGAAATGCTTAGGGATATAAGGGTATGTCTACACTAGTCCCGTAGTTCGAACTAGGGTGGCTAATGTAGGCATTCGAACTTGCAAATGAAGCCCGGGATTTAAATATCCCGGGCTTCATTTGCATGTTTCCAGGTGGGCGCCATTTTTAAATCCCCTTAGTTTGAACTGACTGCTATGTGGCTACACTAAGTCCTTAGTTCGGATTAACTGTTACTCCTCCTGCAATGAGGGATAACAGTTAATCCGAACTAAGGACTTAGTTCGGATTAACTTCTGACTGCTGCATGTAGCCCGTGGGCAGTCAGTTCGATATAAAAATGGCGCCCGCCCGGGAACGTGTAAATGAAGCCCAGGATATTTAAATCCCGGGCTTCATTTGCAAGTTCAAATGCCTACATTAGCCACCCTAGTTCGAGCTAGGGGGCTAGTGTAGACATACCCTAAGAGAGGCTGCAAAGGCCAAAAATAATTCAGTGGAATTTCAACTATCCACATATTGACTGAATAAAGGTCACCTCAGGATGGGATGAAGAGATACAATTTCTATACTCTATTAATGGCTGCTTTTTGAAGCATCTGATCCTGGAAACCAAAATGAGAGAGGCAAATCTTTTCTTAGTCCTAAGTGGAATGGAGGATCTCATCCAAGAGGTTAATATCGCTGAATAGTGACCATATTAAAATTTAAAATCCTTCTAGAGGACAAGTGCCAATGAAACCCACCAGAGTGGCATCTCATTTTTTTTAAAGAAACTATATAAAATGAGAGGACAGCTAAATGGAAATTAAAAGGAATAGTCACCAGCCAAAAATTAAATGGAAATTAAATGGAAATTAAAAGGAATAGTCACCAGCCAAAAATTACCACACACTACTTGGAGAACATTAACACCACAGTAGAGACTCAAATGAACTGTATACTAAAAATAAAAAAAAGTGAGGGTAGGAAAACAAAGGGAAAATGAAATCATGGCTAAACAGCAGAATAAAAAAGACAATTTGGGGCTAAAAGGCATCTTTTTTTTTAATGGAAGATAAATCATAATGAAGAAAATAAAAAATAACAAACTCTTGGACATTAAGGTCAAATAAGAAAGTAGGCCAAAAATAATTTGAAAAGCAACTGATTAAAGACACAGACACTAACAGCAATTTTCAAAAGTGAAACAAATCCAAGAAGTTTATCAATCAAGCAGTGCAACCTTTAGATAATGCAGATGCTAAAGATGATAAGGTCACTGCGGAGAAGCTAAAAGAATTATTTGCATCAGTCTTCATTGCAGAGGACATGGGGGATATCCCCAGATCTGACTTAATTTTTCAGGTGACAAATCTTGAGGATCTGTCCCAGACTTAGGTGTCAATGGAGAAGGTTTTTGAACAAATTGAGAAATTAAACATTAATAAATCACTAGATGGAATTCACCCAAGAGTTCTGAAGAAATGCTGACAGGAAACTGCACAACTATTAACTGTGGTGTGTAATCTATTGCTTAAATCAGCCTGTGCACCAGATGACTGGCAGATAGCTAATGTGATGCTGATTCTTAAATAAGGCTCCAGGCAATTACAGGTCATTAAGTCTGATTTCAATACCAGGAAAATTGGCTGAAAGCATAGCAAAAACCAAAATGTATCTCATACCCATGTATAAACACAATATGCTGGGTTCGAGTCAATACCCAACATACTGGTTAATGTCTCACCAATCCATTAACTTTCTTTGTGAGTGTCAACAATCACGTGGATAAGGGTGATCCAGATGATATAATGTACTTGGTCTTAAATATGGCCTTTGACAATGTATCTCACCAAATTCTTGTAAGCAGTCATAGGAAAAGAGGCAAAGTCCTCAAATGGAGCAGTAAGTGGTTAAAATATAGAAAACAAAGTGTAAGAATAAATGATCAGTTTTCACAATGGAGAAAGGTAAATCCCTGGATCTGTACTGACACTTGTGTTGCTCAATGTGTTCTATATATGGACTGGAAGAGAAGGGATATGTCTACACTACCCTCCTAGTTCGAACTAGGAGGGTAATGTAGGCATACCGCACTTGCAAATGAAGCCCGGGATTTGAATTTCCTGGGCTTCATTTGCATAAGCGGGGAGCCGCCATTTTTAAAACCCCGCTGGTTCGAACCCCGTGCAGCGCGGCTACACGGGGCATGAACTAGGTAGTTTGAATTAGGCTTCCTAGTTTGAACTACAGTTACTCCTCATTCCACTAGGAAGCCTAGTTCGAACTACCTAGTTCGTGCCCCATGCAGCCGCACTGCACGGGGTTCGAACCAGCGGGGTTTTAAAAATGGCGGCTCCCCGCTTATGCAAATGAAGCCCGGGAAATTCAAATCCTGGGCTTCATTTGCAAGTGCGGTATGCCTACATTACCCCTCTAGTTCGAACTAGCGGGGTAGTGTAGACATACCCGGGGTGAAGAGTGAGGTGGCAAAATTTGCAGGTGATACAAAATTACCCAAGTTAATTAATTCCAGAACAGATTGCGAAGACATGAATAGGGATCTCACTTAATTGACTGACACAATGGCAGGTGAAATTCAATACCAGTAAGTGCAAAGTAAAGTATATTAAAAAAAATAATACAAACTATATATACAAAATGATTGGTCTAAATTAATAGTTTAACTTCCCTAATTCAGCACTCTGGTCTGGCAACATCTGCGGTCTGACATTATTTTAATTAGCGGGATGTCCACTTATCATGGGTGTGGCCATGTTTCCCACCACACCCATGATAAGTGGACATCCAGTTCCATAAAGTTTGTTTACAGCCACCAGTCCTGGCTTTCAGTGTACTATGGTATTATTCAACTCTCATTAACCCCTACATGTTTTTTAAGAGCAAATGAAATGTTAGGAACCATTGGGAAAAGAATAGATAAGATAAAAATATCATAATTCCACTAAAAAAATCCAATGTATGGCCATACCTTAAATCCTGCCTGCAATTCTGGTTGTTGGAAAACAAACAGGAAAGGTCAGCAAAAATGATTGTGGGTTTGGAATAGCTTCCATAGGAGAAGAGATTTAAAAGGCTTGAGCTGTTCATCTTAGAAAAAAGATGAGCAACGGGTGAGGTTTTGTGAGAGGTCTATAAAATCATAAATGGGGAGGAGAAAATGAATAGGGAAATTATATTTACTCATTCACATAACACCAATGAAACTAACAAGCAGACAATTTAAAACAAATAAATGTAGCAGTTCTTTATCCAATTCACAACCTAGAACTCTACTGTGAAGGCCAAAAGTATAACTGTGTTCAAAAAATATTTTGATTAGTTCATGGAAGATAAGTACCCAATGGCTTTAGCCAAAATGGTAAACACCCCCATGTTCCACATATCCCTAAACCTAAGCCAGACTGCAGGACTGGATCACTCAAAATTATCTTGTTCTCTTAATTTTCTCTGAAGCATCTGGCATGGGCCACTGTCAAAGACAAGACAACTAGTCTGATCCACTGTGGCTATTCTGATGTTCCTATAATAAGAGATTTCCTGTCTGTCTCTCACTCCTGTACACTACCTGGAACATGGAGAATGATGACCAAATGCAGAACATTTCCTTCACAGCAGAAAAAGAAACATAATTAATATATATTTTCATATTAGTACTTTAAATGTGAAAATACAGTGCAGTGATAACTCTTGGAAGTAAGGATTATAGGTTCAGGCACTAATGCCTTATTATGTACATTAAGGGAAGATTAAACAACCATATTTTAAGTAAGAAGCAGCTACTAATACCTAGCATCCAAGGCAACCAGTAACATCTAATGTCAGAGCTGACTCAATAAGTACAGACTTTTGCAAAAGTAATGATATACTCCCAATGTTACACAACTTTTTATTCTATAATTAAGCCAAAAAAATACAAATAATCAAGGTTTGGCATAACAACTTATACAATACAATTTAGTGAAGCCCTATGAAAGGCACTATAAGATATCTGTTTGTGACTGAATATCCTTTTTAACTGTTTAAAAAAGTGGTACAGACACTATAATACCAAAGATGATGTTAATATCCCATGGCTGTGTCTACATTGGCACCCCTTTCCGAAAAAGGGATGCTAATGAGACCAGAAGCTTCAGGATCTCTACCAAGCATTTATAAATCTCAACTACCCACCCAGAGAAATAAAAAAGCAAATTGAAAGAGCCAGACGAATACCTAGAAACCATCTACTTCAAGACAGACCCAAGAAAACCAACAATAGAACACCACTTGTCATCACCTACAACCCCCAACTTAAACCTGTCCAACACATTATCAATAAACTACAGCCTATATTGGAACAGGATACCATACTCAAAGAGGCTCTGGGAGACAGACCCATAGTCTCCTATAGACAACCACCTAACCTCAAGATGATTCTTACCAACCACCACAGGACATACCACACTAATACCAACCCTGGTACCTTCCCTTGCAACAAACCCCGTTGCCAGCTTTGTCCACATATTCATTCTGCTGATACCATTATTGGACCTAACCAAGTGAGTTATAAGATCAAGAACACATATTCCTGCGCATCCAGAAATATAATCTATGCTATCAGGTGCCGAAAGTGTCCGTCTGCTATGTACATTGGACAAACATCTCAGACACTTCGCCAAAGGATTTATGCCCACAAAACAGATATCAGACAAGATCACAAAGAGAAAACAGTTTCTTGCCATTTTAACCAGAAAGGACACTCTCTCAATGACTTAACCACCTGCATTCTGCTACAAAGACCTTTTACATCTGCACTTGAAAGGGAATCCTCTGAACTGTCATTCATGTTAAAATTCGACACTTTCCAAAAAGGACTTAACAAACATTTGAACTATCTCACCCATTACCAAGATAGTTTCCCCAATTATCACCTCTAATACCATTAACTCACAAACATCCCACTCTCCCTACCTCTAATATCATCAATTCACAGACACTTACCTTCCTTCCTTCCCCCCCCCCCTGCATCCCCCTCCTGTTCTGCAATGTGATTTGTCCTTTTCATATTTGTTCATTTTTTTTAATCCTTTGGTATATATGGTTGTGACTACTTTCTTCCACTATTTGATCTGAGGAAGTGGGTCTGGCCCACGAAAGCTCATCATCTAATAAACCATCTTGTTAGCCTTTAAAGTGCTACATTGTCCTACTCTTGTAGAGTCTAACTGTTAATTTGTTAACAAAAAGATAGCTCCAAAATAATGCTGTCTAAGCCACCTTCTTTGGGATGGCTTCTCCAAAGGTTCTCTCCCTTAGGACTAAATCAGGGGTTTTCTGGAATAGAATTTTAGCTCTATGTGAAATTCCCACATTTTAAGATCTGTTTGAAGCCCAAATTGGGATAAACTGTCACATTTTTGTGGATTGGAAATTCTGGGGAAAAAACATTACATAGGACCTTTTCTAAATGTTTTGGTTTATTAATGTGAAAACATTTTGTTTCTATAATTTTGCAACCATATAAATATATAATATTAAATATAAAGTATTGTTAAAATTAATGTTTTATAGCCTAACAGCCACAATGAAAGAAGAAAAACAGAACACAATATTCTATTTCAATATAAATTGTTGTGAATTTTTTTCATGTACAATTTCAACACATTCCCATCACACACTTTAATTTTGATGGAACATCATTTTCAAACAGAAAACTGTTTAATAAAAAATGTGCTCTTTAAATTCTATGGCATTTAACAAGCCACACCTGCTGTAGTAATTAACCTGCTGCTCTCTGCAGTGCTATACCACCCACTAATAAGGCAAGATAATAGGATAATCCTGCTACTTTGATATAATCCCAAAGCCATGCATAGTCAGTGTGAACAATACTATACACAGTATCTCTTCAGAGGCCAAAATTGCAGACATTACTGATGATTAATTTATATTACATTAGCACCCAGAGTCCCTAATCAGGATCAGAGCCCCATTGTGCTGGAAACTGTACAAACACAGATGAAGAGAAAAAGCCTATGCACTAGAGAGTTTGATTTAATTAGTATTGTTAGTTGTTTTCATAATTATAACATAGCATATCAAGAGGAAAATCCAAGAAAGCAAAATTTATCTGCAAAGTTTTTTACAAGAGTTTAGCTGTTTTCCTTTAAAGTAGTTTGATTTTAATATTCCTACATCCCCAAGATTGCTTTTAAAGGACATGAGTTAATTATAAGTATGTCAGGTTTGCCTGACATTGCCTTGCAACTTCAGTAAATGAGGTGCTATTATTTATGAGCATTTGTTGTCCTTTTAAATGAGAAAAAGCTCTTTTTTAATTGCAACCAGTCAGCAATCTAAAGATGCAGATGCTGAAATACTTCGATAAAGAGCAGTAAAAGTGAAAAAATATAGTTTAACATTATAAAAGGAATAAAACAGGGCTTATACCTGTAGCATATTCTTTAACAAGTGTTTTCTTAAATTTTTCCTCAAGATCACAGGAAAAGTTGAAAAAGAATAGGGTGCTATTTATGAAAAACAAAAAACAAAGGACATGGATCCACAATAGAGCTACACAAATATTTAAAACAAAAAACAGGACTGTGTAGCACTTTAAAGACTAACAAGATGGTTTATAAGGTGATGAGCTTTCGTGAGCCAGACCCACTTCCTCAGATCAAATAGTGGAAGAAAATAGTCACAACCATATATACCAAAGGATACAATTTAAAAAATGAACAAATATGAAAAGGACAAATCAAATTTCAGAACAGAAGAGGAATGGGGGGAGAGGGGGAGAGGTAAATGTATGTGAGCTAATGATATTAGAGGTGATAATTGGGGAAGCTATCTTTGTAATGGGTAAGATCATTAGTGTCTTTATTCAAACTTGAGTGTAAAGTGTTGAATTTAAGCATGAATGACAGTTCAGAGGATTCTCTTTGAAGTGTAGTCTTAAAAGGTCTTTGAAGCAGGATGCAAGTAATCAAGTCATTGAAACAATGTCCTTTCTGATTGAAATGGCAAGAAACTGTTTTTTCTTTTTTTCATCAATGCCCACAAAACAGATATTAGACAGGATCCAACCACTCTTGCGCAAGGAAATTTACAGGATGGTGTGATAAGAGAGGGTTCCTTGTGCAAGAGTTACGCTCTTTTTTATCAGGTGTAAGCCCTCTTGCGCAGGAGCTCTTGTGCAAGAGGGCAGTGTGGACGCTTGGCAGGGATTTCTTGCGCAAGAATGCCCTATGGCTAAAAAGGCCAACAGAGCTTTCTTGTGCAAGAGAGCATCCACACTACCATGGGAGCTCTTGCGCAAAAGCACAGCGAGCACATGGCAGTGTGGACGTTTTTTTGTGCAAGACTTCTTGCACAAGAACCCTTACGCAAGATGTTCTTGCGCAAGAAGCTGCCAGTGTAGACATAGCCTTAGTTTGGAAGTTCAGTCTATTTTGCCTGGTCTCAAGTCCCTTAGAATTATGCCAGCATTTTAATTCCATGGCAATTCCAGCTATCTTCAAATCCCTATATTGTATTCATGACAGATCTGGTAGCAAGACTCTAAAGAGTTCAATGTTTCTGCAGCTCACAGAGTACAAACCAAGGAACACTCACTTCAAGTTCTGCTCCCTCCCCTAGCAGTTTTACCTTCATGAACTTCTGATTTAATGTCCATTTTTACATGCCTAGCCTTCATGTCAATTTAATTGACCAAACACAAAATGTTATCTGTTGAAATCTGCCTCCTATCAGTTTTTGAGATCTCCATCACACAATACTACAGTCTTTTGAAATGCTGCATTATCTAATTAAATCATACAAAAACAAACCCCACCCCTACGCAGAGACCAGACTTACATTAATGTCCATCTTTGTAAGCAAAACAATCTGGAAATTTAGGAACACAAGATAGAGGACTTGAATGGAAACTCTAGCAAATGTAAATACATGTGGTCATAAGTTTTCAAATACTGTATACATTTGGAATTGCCTACAAAGACTGTATCCTGTGAAATTAATTCATTTCAGTTTTGTGAACAGACAGTAAATGGGAGTTGTATTGAAAAAGGAAATAGTCCATCTCAGCCATTTAATGTCTGCTGTTCTGACTTCCCCTCTGAATTCATTTATGCAAATTTTAAAGCCACCATGTACTGTCTTATCCCATATATCATCAAAATTGTGATTAATTAATAATGAGAGTCATCTGCCATTTCTAGTGGCAAATGGCTCCTGGCTAATTAATGATTCGAGGTAAAATAACATTCAAACATACTCCTATCAAGTGACTTTGGAAAGAATGACTTCAGAGGGATTACTGCATTAGTAATTAGCTTCACCTTTGATGCCACCCCATGTTGTTTAGTTTAGTTTGTTTTTTGTTTTTTCCTTCAGTGAACAATGCTATTAAAATAATGGTTTAGAACATTAATGCCATATTAAAAATAGCAGATGTATCATGGCTAGACTGGCAGTGTAATAAACACCATGGCTGCGTCTAGACTGGCATGATTTTGCGGAAATACTTTTAACAGAAAAGTTTTTCTGTTAACAGTATTTCCGCAAAAGAGCATCTAGATTGGCAAGGATGCTTTTGTGCAAAAAGTGCTTTTGCGCAAAAGCATCCGTGGCAATCTAGACATGCTTTTGCGCAAGAAAGCTCCGATGGCCATTTTAGCTTTCTTGCGCAAAAAATTAAGGTGCCTGTCTGCACTGGCCCTCTTGCGCAAGTATTTTTGTGCAAGAGGGCTTATCCCTGAGTGGGAGCGGGAAAGTATTTACACAAGAAGCACTGATTTTGTACATTACAAAGTCAGTGCTCTTGCACAAATTCAAGCGGCCAGCGTAGACAGCTGGCAAGTTTTTGCGCAAAATCTTGCCAGTCTAGACGCACCCCATCATTCTTTGAACATTACCAACTATTCATCTTACCGTTAATGTAGTACAACTCCACCATAGAGCGATGAGAGAAGGATTCAAAAGTTTTAATCAAGAATTCACAAAAGCTTCAAACTAAGTCCTAGAAAACTGCAGTGAATTCCTGAATATAAGGCTTACTGATAAGATGTCCATATTTTGCAGGAGCAGCAGCATTAAAGAGATACAAGAGGGTAGGAATTGCTGTTCATTTCAAACATGGATCTCTTCTGCAATATTTCACAGCACACAAATCAGATGATCAAATATAAGACATAGCACATCAGATGTTGCTTTGCAATAAAATAGATCAGATAATGAATGATTGTTTCTGTGGATGCAGTGCCTGAAAGGAAAGCTGCTAGACATAAAGGCTGTGTCTACATTGGCACCCTTTTCCGTAAAAGGGATGCTAATGAGACCAGTCGGAATTGCAAATGCCGTGGGGGATTTAAATATCCCCCGCGGCATTTGCATGAACATGGCTGCCGCTTTTTTCCGACTCGGGGTTTTGCCGGAGAAAAGCGCCAGTCTAGACAGGATCTTGCAGAAAATAAACCCTTTTCCGGAAGATCCCTTATTCCTACTTTCATCTTTTATGTGGGAGACACATCAGAGATTAATTCTGAAGGTAGTTGGAAGGAGGTGGCTTGTTCAACCTCCTTGTTGGCAAAGAAACTCTGAATCATAGAATACTAAGACTGGAAGGGACCTCGAGAGGTCATCAAGTCCAGTCCCTTGCCCTCATGGCAGGACCAAATACTGTCTAGACCATCCCTGATAGACATTTATCTAACTTACTCTTAAATATCTCCAGAGATGGAGATTCCACAACCTCCCTGGGCAACAGGGGCAGATGACCGTTTTGCAGGGCCCCGGGCAGCATAATTCCGCAGGAACCCCCTTTGCCACGGCACATGCGCAGTGACGCTATGTGCATGCGCAGCAGCGCCACGGCACATGCGTGGGGCTTTCTGAAGCGCGGGGCCCGGGGCGGCCGCCCCGTTCGCCCTGCCGTATATCCGCCCCTGCTGGGCAATTTATTCCAGTGTTTGACTACCCTGACAGTTAGGAATTTTTTCCTCATGTCCAACCTAAACCTCCCTTGCTGCAGTATAAGCCCATTACTTCTTGTTCTATCTCCAGAGGCCAAGATGAACAAGTTTTCTCCCTCCTCCTTATGACACCCTTTTAGATATCTGAAAACTGCTATCATGTCTCCCCTCAATCTTCTCTTTTCTAAACTAAACAAACCTAATTCCTTCAGCCTTCCCTCATAGGTCATATTCTCTAGACCTTTAAGCATTCTTGTTGCTCTTCTCTGGACCCTCTCCAATTTCTCCACATCTTTCTTGAAATGCGGTGCCCAGAACTGAACACAATACTCAAATTGAGACCTAACCAGCACAGAGTAGAGTGGAAGAATGATTTCTCGTGTCTTGCTCACAACACACCTGTTAATACTGAAAAAGTTTCAAATAATTTCCTAAGTGGAGTTGATAAAATTTGTGTCAAGGACCTTGAATTCCAGGACAAGAAGTTTAAATTTGATACACTGGGCAGTGGAAAATTAGTGAACAGATGTGATTAAAATAACAGGCAAGAAATATTGTTTTGGGATCAGCCCATTCAATGTGCTGAATTTAGGGAAGGTTAGCATGAAAAAGACCAGAGATGGAGATGATGTAATAAAAGTGGAGACAGAAAATGATTAATGAATATGTTATTTATTTGTCTGTTGGAATAAATAAAAGGAAGGAATAGCTTTTTGCAGAGCTGTGGAAGATGAAACTACAGGATTGGCCATAACCAGATGTTTTGTAGAGAACGAAGTGGCAGAGTCAAAGAAGATTCCCAAATTACAGCCCTACATATAATTGTGATGATGATAGTGATTCTAGTAAGAAGGAGAAAATTAAATTTCTAGTGGATTTTCATGACATCCCAAAATTTCATTAATGTTGAACAACTGGTTGAACTCTATGTGCATTTTTAAAAAGAGACTAGAATTGTAACAAATACAATAAGCTCCTTTAACTAATTGTAATAGTTCAGGTCAGTGGGAAGCCATGCTGACTCATGACCTATAGCATAAATAAAGGGTCTCGGGCCTGATTGCAGGCTGATCAGCAGTTTACAGAGGCAACAAACAAACAGGTAAGCAGTACCATCTGCAAGCTGAGCAGCAGGTTATGAGCCCAGGCCCTTGATCAGGATTGGTTAGCAAACAAACAGGTAAGCAGATTAAAGTTCAGGCCTGTCTGCAGGCTGAACAGGGGTTGGGTCTCCTTACAGGCAGAGA
This sequence comes from Pelodiscus sinensis, assembly GCF_049634645.1. Lineage (NCBI taxonomy): Eukaryota > Metazoa > Chordata > Testudines > Trionychidae > Pelodiscus > Pelodiscus sinensis. The sequence goes on along the minus strand of NC_134718.1, from coordinate 34,561,102 downwards.
GCTGACAAGGGCAGGGGTTTTCTCCTTACAGGAGGAATCTGCCACCCAAGGTGAGAGGTGGTAGGGATGACTGCAACACACTGCCCAACTGGCCTCCATTTCCTCAGCTGCCCTGGGGTCCGCTTTCCCTGGGTCACTTCCCAATTCCCCCTAGGACTACTTGGCTCAACCGCTGCTCCTCGGGGTCCACTGGGGACAATGGTGCTGGCAGAGTGTCCAGGGGCTCTGCATTGGTGACCCCGGCATGCAGACCAATCTCCAGGGTCTGGCAGGAGCTTTCTCAGCCAGTTTTCTGCATCCAGTGGTGGTCAGAGTGGTCTTGGCCCATCATTGGGATGTGGCAGGGGTCCTGATGGTCCAACCCAGCCTTTCCTTCCAGGGTGGGGCAGCCATGCCTTCTTTCTGGGGAGCCCTGGGAGAGTGTCTGGCTTGCTCTCTCGCTGGGTTCTAACTGAGCTCTCTGCCCCTGCTTTTATAGTCCAAGCCTCCCCCTTCTTCCTGTGGGTGGAGTTGGGCAGCTCTGGCCCCTCCCATCAAGGTGGTCTCAGGAAGTGGTTCCCCTTCTGGGTCAGCAGGAGGCCATGCTGACTCACTACACTAATGAACTAAACATATTTTTCTTTAAAATTAGGAGAAACTCTTTAAGCCAATCAAGTATCCTCCCCCATTCTTACAGAGTGAAAATTTTATTACTTTTTTTTTTTCAATTTGGAATGAAACATGAAATCTGTTGAGATAGATTCATGAGGTTATAATCAAATGGCATAATAAGAGATTCTCTCCACTTACATATAAATTCTCATCTGTTAACTTTCCCATTATTTCTGTTTTTTAAGAACATTTATATTTGTCATGCATAAAATCAATTGTTAGGGGTTAATGTCTTCTTATAATGGTTTATTCAACTTATTTTGTACTCTTTCAAAATATGGATTATGTCAGAGTTTCATGAAATACCATATAAAATATCTTCTAATGTTGGACAGTATATCCGTTAACAATATGATAGAGTCGCCCTCATAAATAAATTTACTATAAATTAGGAGTATAAAAATATTGCAATAAAAATCACTGGTTCTAAAGACAACAGGAACACACACACACTCGCTACTTTTTTAAGAGTCATGAAAATCCAGCATTATAGTAGTTGGGCTACTGAGAGGACCACTCAAAGCCCATTAGATCAATGGAAGTCTTTCAATTGATTTCCATTGAGTTGTAATGAGATAATTAACCCTAGTTTTAGCCTTTCACATTGGTTCTGGTTACTTACATTTCTTGACCAAATATAAAAGATATGTTTCTTTTTCACATAAGAGAAGTAAACCACTTCTTCTTAAACACTTACGTACACACAGATACTTTTGACTTCAGTGTCAGCTCAACAATGAATTTTGGACCTAAAAATCAGCTCAAATCACAACTTGCTTCAACTTAAGGTTTGATTGGTTCAGAAAACTATATTTTAAATTAACCCTATATTTGGGTTATTAATTTCTTCTTCCTCCTTTTCCTCCATAAAATGAAGACTGTCTTTGTCTAAATACACAACAAACACAAATTATACATACATGCATGTAGTTATACACTCACATACTCCCACTATTATATTTGGATGGTTGTAGCAATATTTGTAGTTGGTGTTGGCTTACACTATTTATACACAGCTAGAAAGGTAAAAAAGTTTCGTAATCATTCTCATTTATAGATCTAAACATTTTCCATATTTTGTTTGCCTAAATGTGAACACAAACAGTTCTTCCCATTTGAGAATGAACTCACTTCTTCTCTCTCCCTTCCCAATTTAAAAAACAAATCAACTTTCCAATAGCATTGTTAGCCCTTTAGTGGTGTGGGATAGAAAACTGACACTGGACTCCTAAGGTAGAAGGGACTCAAGTATCACAATGATAAAATCAGTTTTTATTTTCTCAAGCCATAATAAATAAATAAAAATTATATTTTATGTACGTGTGTTAAATCTGTGAGAATGATAGAACTTTTAAAAATAACTCTCTCAATATTCTGAAGGATAGCTAAAGTCTGCAGTGCATACATGTAATGTTAGATCATCCAAAAAATGTGGTGATCTCTGCTTCATATGAAGTTCAGCAGGAGCTCTGACTTTCATGACCTGATCTTTAAAGGTTATCATTAAAGCACAAGAAGTCACTGTGGATTGGTCATATAAAGATGATTAGCAGTGCACCAGGTCAGGGAGAATATCATTAGGTGAAGGATAATTGGAATACGAACTCAAACTACTGAAAACAGCAAGGGGTGCTAGTAAAAGAGAGAAATTGGTTCATGAGAGGTTTTTAAAAAGAATACACTACAGGAATTTTCCACTAACTACTTTCTGAGGTTCAAATAATGAGTCGTGATGTTATTTTTGATTTCCTGGATTTCTAAGAATGGATTTGATGGCTCAAAAAGTCTTCTTTTGGCTCTTAATGTTCATCTGTATGTGTCATATATTGATGAAAAGAGCCACTATCTTCAAATAGAATTTGTTCATCACAAATGAGTCATCTTAAAACTGTACTGAAATAGAAGAGTCATTTTATTTGTATCTAACTTAATGTCTTCAAGATATCATTTAATTAGTAATGTAGTATTTTAAATAAATATCTCCCATACCTCATGTCAACATTCACAAACTAATGTAACACCATGAAAATGTGTCATCAAAAATATGGAGAGTATTTCGTAAATTTTCCATAACACCATGTTCAGAGTGTCTGAACTACTGTTCTGACATTGTTAATGGTAAATTAGAATGTGTTGGCATACTATTCCAGCATTCCTGAGGGCTCGGCAGTTTTTGCACAACATAAGCTTTCATTTAAGAGCGTATAAAAATTAGACTTTAATGTTCTGAAGAAAACCTGTGAAATAATGCAGCACTGCCTTTATCGGTCTCCAGAGATATAGAAACCAAAAGTCAGATTCACTTCAGGTATGTCTAGACTACAGGGTTTTTTCAAAAAAACTTCCCCTGCATCTAGACTGCTGCCACGTTCTTTCGAAAGTAAATCAAAAGAACGTGGCAGTTTTTTCGAGCATGGAACACCTCGTTTTACGAGGAATAATGTCTTTTTTCGAAAGTGTTCTTTCGAAAAAAGGCACTATGTAATGCAAACTGTGCTTTTTCAAAAGAGAGCATCCATACTGCCTGGGTGCTGTTTTTAGAAAAAGCAGCTTGCTTTTTCAAAAGTACTGGTTGTAGTCTAGGTGCTCTTTTTTGAAAGACGCTTGCAGTCTAGATGTAGCCTTCCAATGCAAGCAAAGGTGCAGTCCTCCCCTGACAGTAAATCCACCCAGAATGGAAGACAGAGCAGCACAAACTGCCAGCATGCACTGCTCTAGGAGTAATGGGGCCAGGAGCTGACTAGTAGGGTTGCATTAGTGAGCAGGTCAGACCCAGGTGGACATGATTCAGCTACCAAAGTGATGTGATGACTTAGTGTCTCTCAACAACAGCCTCCATCAACAGGCTTTCTGTGGCCAGATAATAAAACTGTCCTATATCAATCATTGGAGTGGATAGTAGCTGTCCACCACTACTACCTCCTCCTGTAGAGGACTACAGCCTGTCTCTGACGAACTGGTCACGGACCAAGCAATTGGTCGTAACTCGGTTTGTTCGTAAGTCGGACCCCATTGAGTTACATGCGACCGCGCTGTTCGTAAGTGCGGATCGTGTTCATAACTTGGGGTCTGCCATTTACAACATTTTTGGTCGGAACTGCGAACGGTTGTAAGTCGACTGTTCGCAACTCGGGGACCAGCTATATTGCCCCTTTCACTGCAGCTACCCAACTCAGATACAGGACAAAAGTGGGCACCAGACATGGATAAAGGGGAAAAAAGGAGCCCATACTACAGACCTCTATAGATATAACATCATCGCTCAGGGGTGATAAAGTTATACCAACCTAACCCAGAATGTAGACAGTGCTATGAATATGGGAGAGCTTTTCCCACCAGCATAGCAACCACCTCTTGGGCAGGTGGATTAACTATGCCATCAAGAGAGCTGTTGCCCATTGGCTTAGAGCAACTACATTAAAGCGCTACAGTAGCGCAGCTTCACCAATGAAGTATGTAAGTGCTCACTAGATCTTAGAAACAGGAAAAAAGGTGAACTGAGAAGACTCTCCAATAGAAAAAAGAAGAGAAAGACAAACTTCAGCTAATCGTGACAATGAAAATGGGAGCAACCAGTGGAACGGGACAGAATAATGGTGTAAATAGTACAATTTCATATATACATCCCACTTCAGTACCCTGGCTAGTTTTAATGGATGAACATATTAGGAAACTTCCCAAGAGGGAAATACTAAAAGAACAGTCAATAAAATCAACAGCAAGTTGTGTATGCAGTCATGGCTGGTCCAATTGATTTTAAAAAACCCGTATGGGTGTCCATCTAAAGCAATTAAATAACTTGTGATGTAGATAGATCACTGTTTGCAAATTTTGATATTGACACTGGCTGCTGATTTTGTTTATGCTCATATCTCTAGTGACACTTTGGGATTTCCAATAGCGTGCTACACATTTTCTCTTTGAAACTATGCTTACCTCCGGCAATTGCTTTGATCTCTTAATCATTTTAAAAGAAGTCAGGATAATCAGAAACACACACACACGTACATATTTTGAAAATGAAACACTTCGCTGATTTTAAATGTAGCATTACACATATGAAGGAATAACAGTTTTCCTTGGAGCAATGAAAAGCTGGTTCACTGATATTCAATAAGTAAGAACATCTGGCTGCTTACTAAAACTCCTGTCTTCACTCTTTGATTCTAGTGAGCCAAAAAAACCTATGATGCAGATCTCACAAGTACAGGATTATTTGAAAGATTTCCCCATTTCTGGATGGGCCAGTCACTATGCAAGAATAGCCAGTTTCTGATCAGTGCTACAGCTCTCCAGTGGATGTGATACCATGAACAATAATGTGAGCAAGAGTGGAGCAAGCTATATTTATTATTTCAAACTTTCAGCAGATCAGTTTAGATTTGAGCTTTATTGACTTCTTGTGCCAGCAAGTTTTGTGAGCCAAATCCTATTTGATTTACAGACAAGTAGTTCCACTGAAATCATGTTATGAATAAACCAAGCAGGATTTGCACCATCATTTTTATCCCTCTGTCTGTCTGAAATGGCAATATATTTTACTCAAACCATTTGTTTTGTACAGATTTAGAATAAGCCAATATTTTTACATGGCTTGCTATACAGAATACTCATGAAATAAATATATAAATAATCTAACACAACCAGTGGTCAGAACTGGTGTTAGATTAGTAGCATTAAAGGCTAATAATATTAACGCTTCATCTTCAGTGCCATGACAAGGCTACATCATAGAGAAGCTATTTTAATTTGTCTTCTGCATTAAAATAGTGCCTTCAATAAGTCTATTGATTTGCTAAGCTAATTGTAAAAAAAATATAGTCTGACTGTAGTTTTAAGACTTTACTCTTGTTGCGTAGGTGAAGAGGGGAATTCACATGAGCACTGATTTCTTTCACTTTATTTTCATTGAAATCCAGGTCATGGCCTGTTTTAAAATATGTTGCTTTTTGCCCAAGAGAAGTGCTGCCAGTATTTTAACAAGGGGCTCACACAATTGCTTGCAATAAACATCACATTCTAGAGTCAAGTATGGTCAAAGACAGGAAGGGTGAGGGATAGGAAATCTGTTCCTTTAAGAAAGAGGTATCACTCACTGGGCAAACAAGGCTCTATTCTGTGTATTTACATTTTATTCCTGAACAGCATACCACCAAATCCTCATGTTTATGTAGTGTAAATCTGCATAACTCCAACAATGGATGAGAGGAGAGGGATCACATAATGATTACCTGTTGTGTTCCCTCCCTTTGGGGCATCTGGTATTCGCCATGGTTGGAATACAGGATACTAGGCTAGATGGACCTTTGGTCTGACTCAGTATAGCCGTTCTTATGTTCTTAATTTCAGTGCCACCTGTGGATCTGAGCCACCATTAAATATATCTAGAATAGGTTAAAGCAAATCTGGACCCCACCAAACCATTTAATTGGCTGAAAGACCCAAGGTTTAGTGTGTGATCCTGCCTCTCATGGCAGCTTGGGAGAGGCCTGATATTCATTTCCATTGAAGAAGTAATGAATTTGTACAGAATTTGTGTGTTTTCAGAGCCTTTGAGGATATACAGGAGATGGAGAAATTGCTGTGTGCCTCAGTGAAGGATTCAATAAAAAGGGAGACCCACCAGCTGCCCAAAATCTCAGTAATATTTGTATAAGCTACAGAGATACATCACCTCTGTCAGAGATGAGTTAGTGGTCAGTAGGGATTGAAGAGTTTGTCAGTTCTATCAGACACAAGGAAATCCCCCGCAAACTACGTTGAGTTTGGTAGAGGAATTTTATCTAAGATATATAGAAGTCTGCTCTAGTGAATCACTGCATTGCTATAAAACCATAATTAGGTAGTCAGTCCATGTCTCTCAAGCTGAATATTTTTAGGACTTGATTCTTCTGTAACAGTTGCTCTTTTCAACATGTTTATCATAGGTTAGGCATGGTACAAAGCACCATATTCTCTGGGTCACTTTGCTCATTGTGACCCTTTTGTTTACAGCTGTAATGCTATGAATTTTTGGTCTTTAGTGTGTCTAACAAGTAGAAGAGTTGTGGAGAAAAGAATTATTGGACATTTAAGTAGGAAATTTTAGAATGTGACTTCCTACCTTTGTCAGAATTGTATTTTCTCAGACCCCTCTTCCACAAAACCATATTCAGCTGGTCACGATAACATCATTATTGATCAATAATTATATCATAACAGTTGTATCTAGTGAGCAGAAAATGTGCATTGATGTTCTTTAGAAAAACGTAAAGAGGGTCAGGAGTATTTTTCCCTGAAAAAGAAAGCATTTTTGATGAACTAATATTAAAAGAAAGGTTTGTTTTATGGCTTTCAGGCAAGAGATGTCTACAACACTCAAGAATACAGTTTTGTTGTTTGGATTTGCTGATGAGAAATCTGAGAAGGAAACTTTATATAACATTTGGAAAGAAATCATATAGATGTTTCTGTCACTGTATCTTTTCAGTATAAGGAACTGGCAGTCCAGATATTTTAGCAGTCAACGGATACTTCCTTTTAAAAGAACAAAACTATTGACACCTCTCAATGTGTAATTATAATAAGTCAGTTGTTATACTTCTCTTAACTTGAAGAACTGGTCAAATTATACATAGAAAAAATAAAATGAAAAGACTGTAAGAGTGCCAAAAGTTTAAGATGCATAGGAGAATAAACCAAAGGGATGAATTCCCAGCCGGTGTAAATCAACAAATCTACTCTGATTAACAGCAGCTGAAGAGTTGAGCAAATATAGAGAGGTAATCACTACTCTGGGCCAGTCTACACTTAACATGCTTCTTTAATGCAGCCGCACCACTGTAGCATGTTAATGAAGATATTCTAAGCTGACAAAAGAGTGGTCTCCTGGTGATATAGCTAATCCACCTTCAAGAGAGGGAGTAGCTATGTTGATGTGAGAAGCTTTCTCACTGGAATGAAGTTTACATTGGGTCAGTATAATTATAACCCTCAAGCACGTGGATTTTTCACACCCTGAGCATCATAGTTATACCAATATATGTCTGTAGTCCAAACCACAACTACCTCTTAGGACTGTAAAAATAGTTTTAAGTAGATTAATTCACATAGCACTGTGAGATGTAAATTGACATAAGCAAATCAAAGCAATATAGTGCATTATTAGTAAAAAGAAACCTCAGTTGCTTCTTATCTACATCCTTATCAGATGGTGTCAGAAGACAGGCCAGGTATTAAATCAGTATGGAGAATTAACTACCCTCCTCACATCTCTAGGAGCTGCATCTGTGTCAGGGTGAGACTAGATGATCGTGCAGGTTGATATCCACTTCCCTGTCGTTGCCAGTGCGATAATAAACTGTCTGTAGTTAAACAAATGACGTGAATCTCAAATACTGGCAACCTGACTCCTTTCCCATACATTCAGTTAACATTTTAAAAGGAAAAATCTATAACTTTCAGGGCTTGGTCCTGGATGACTCTTCTTTGTATGTAATTCTCTTTGACTCTAGTGACAGTTCTGCGTAAGATTGGCACAGAAAACTAAATTAGGCCCTTTTTAGGATGTTCATTTTATCATCTATTGTCAGAGCTGTAGGGCCTGCTACCCCTCTGGCCTCTTTGTAGTCTCTCTGAGCATGCCCCTTTCTCCCCCCCCCCCCCCAGATGTCAGGCCTTATGTCTTTACCTCTGTTGTTGGGGTGGAATTCCACCATTCGTTCACTCTTAGGGTACGTCTACACTACAGCGCTAATTCGAACTAACTTAGTTCGAATTAGTTAATTCGAACTAAGCTAATTCGAACTAACGCGTCTAGAACTAAAAACTAGTTCGAATTAGCGTTTTGCTAATTCGAACTAGCAAGTCCACATTGAGTGGACCCTGAACAGGGCTTAAGGATGTCCGGAAGCAGTGCTGGCAGGGCATCAGAGGAGGACTTAGAGCATGGAGATGCTGTCTCAGGCTAGCCGAGGGCTGCGCTTAAAGGGTCCCGACCCCCACCCCGGACAGACAGTTCTCAGGGGTGCCCCACTTGCAAAGCAGTCCTGGCTTGGATTGCCCGGACTACCCACACTGGGCACATCACAGCACTCGGCCATCAGCCCGGCTGCACTTGCCGCAGGCTGCCATCTGGGGAGAGGGGGAAATCGGAGGGCTGCAGGAGAGCTTCCACCCCCAGAAGCCCGCAGAGCCAGCCCAGTCCTCCCCATCGGGGGCTCGTGCCCCATTCCTCCCTCACCTCCTTCCACTTCCACTTCCCTAGCCCCCCTTCTTATTGATGTACAAAATAAAGATAACGTTTCTTCCAACATTGACTCTGTCTTTATTGAACAAAACTGGGGGAGATGGGAAAAGGAGGTGGGAGAGGGGAAGAGAAAGGCTGGGAGAGGGGAGGGCAACTAACATGATCAGGGGTTGGGAACAGGTCCCAGATGAAGATAGGCTACAGAGACTGGGACTGTTCAGCTTAGAAAAGAGGAGATGGAGCAGGGACAGGATAGAGGTCTCTAAAAGCAGGAGTTGGGTGGAGAGGGTGCATTCAGAAAAGTTCTTCCTGAGTTCTCATAAAGAAGGACTAGAGGACACCAAAGGAAAGGAATGGGTAGCAGGCTTGAAACTAGTAAGAGACAGTTGTTGTTCTTGACAAAGCAAATAGTTAACCTGTGGAACTCCTTGCTGCAGGAGGCTGTGAAGACGCAACAGAGTTTAAAGGGAAGTGAGATCAAGTCATGGAGGTTGGGTCCATGGAGTAGTCTTAGCCAGGGGGTAGGAGTGGTGTCCCTGCCCAAGGTTTGTGGAAGGCTGGAGAGGGATGGCACGAGACAAATGGCCTGGTCACTGTCTTCGGTCCATCCCCTCCAGAGTCCCTAGGATTGGCCGCTGTCGGCAGACAGGCTACTGGGCTAGATGGACCTTTGGTCTGACCCAGTACGGCCATTGTAAGCTCAGGGCTCAGTGTCGGGGGTCTCAGTGGACCCCCTTGATTTTCATGCACACCTGCTCCTGGGTGGCCAGGCTGGCAGCTCTCCTGCCCTAGATGGCCACTTTCCTGTGCCTAGTGCGGAGATCGTGGACGAGGTCCACGATGTCCGCACTAGCCCAGGAAGGTGCCCGCCTCTTGCGGTCCCGGGCAAGCTCCCGGGAGCCGCCAGCCTGGTCCCGGGAAGAGGGGGTGGGCTGGGGGACATCGGGTGGGTGGCTCTGTGCCGTGTCAGGTGCAGGGTCTGCTGGCTGGGTGCTGGCAGGCTTGCACCTGGCACGGGCACCGTAGCCAGCCTGTGCCCCTTTAAGGGGTCCGGGGCCGGGAGGGGGGCATAGAGTTTCCCTGGTGTTGGCCAGAGTGGCCACCAGGGAAACCTGGGGAGGGCTAGCCTCCCACTAGTTCGAATTAAGGGGCTACACACCCCTTAATTCGAACTAGTAAGTTCGAACTAGGCTTAATCCTCGTAAAATGAGGTTTTCCTAGTTCGAACTAAGCGCTCCGCTAGTTCGATTCAAATTCGAACTAGCGGAGCGCTAGTGTAGCGGCTATGAATGTTAGTTTGAACTAATGTCTGTTAGTTCGAACTAACATTGTAGTGTAGACATACCCTTAGACTGGACCTGGGCAACAATATCCTGTGTATCATCCATAATTATTTTGACAAGTATGATTGAGTTTGAGTATCTGCAGTACTTCCCATTGAGAGTCTGTGACCAGCCATGTGTAGTGATCAGTCTTCTGAAAACCAAAGGAGTAGGAACCCTTAGGAGTAGGAACAAAGCAAAGGATTTTAAAACACAAGTCTACATGCATGTCTATCTTACCTACAGACTTGCCATCACTGATGGTAACCTAGGCAGGCCTAAATGTCTTCAGATGCCCCACTGGGGTGCCTGTGTCTCAGACTATGCCTACACTACAAGCTGGGGGGCGGGGGACTACAAATAGCTGCACTAGCTCTCATTGAGTCAAATAGCAGTATAGCAGCTATAACATTGGTAGAAGCAGCAGCAGCAGCACAGTTGAACTATGCCAACCACAATCACCTGAAATTGGTGGGTACAAACTCAGCAGGCTCAGCCACAATTACACTGCTATTTATATTCACTCTAGCAAGCGCTCACTGTGCTAGTGGGATATGTTGATATGAGCAAGAAACTCACTCCCCTGGCTTGTAAAGGAAACACTGCTTCAGTCTGATTCCCCAAAGTCCAACTCCCTGTCTTGAGAGAGGGCCCCTATAAACACTGCTGTAATTCTTTTGTTCTTCAAAGGAGAAGATCCTTCTGGTCCATACAAGTCCTGTTTGCTTAGTACTAAGAAGAACCAGCATCCTGCTAATAGTTCTGGCATTGTCCTTTTATAACTCCCAAGCGTTTGTTGAGGGGTAGCTAATCTTGAGCTAATTTTTTTCTTTCCTGCTTATTTTCCCAAACAGAGTCCTGTAGAATTAAACCAATATAATCATGCAATGAACATTCCAATTCCCAGGCCAACAGACAGCACTCAAATAATTGCAGAGCAGCTCCAAAGCCATCAGATCAGTCTTCCAAGAGATCACTAGTGATAGGGCCTGGTTGCAAAATTCATATCCAATTCTTCCTTTTAAAACCTTCAAAGTTCAAATACACAAAGAGCAGACATGCCCTCTCCCACCTATATCTCACTCTATTACAGAGATGAGGCTGTGTTCAGGTTCAGAGTAAGTAGTCTCGCTATCCCTAAATTTTAGAGCTCCTTGGATCCCAGCATTAAGACTCATCTCAACAGAGGACTAAATGGCTTGGTGACTGAAAAAACAAAACACATTCCTGACTTATAATATAGCCCTGACTCTTCATATGATGGCTGCAAGTTCTCCATGTGCCATTTCATATGAGCATCTCCACTGTTTTAACCTTTTACTCTATTACTCTTTGTCATGAGATAAACTCTATGCAAGGGTGCTGTTGCCAGCAAGAGTAAGTATAAGGTCCAACAATGGGTTTTCAAAGCACAAAAAACACTGCACAGGTATCTGTCAAACACAAGCAGTTTATTTCCTGACAGCTATCAGCTGTGCCCCTTAACTAAAAGAACAACAAGATAGGAAAAGCAGCATTTCTTACATCCCTTCGGCTAGCCAGGAACCCCATTTCGGCTGCTGATGAAGTGGGAGACTGTCTTAGCTTCCAAGATGCCGGTACCCAAAGCCCATTGGTGAGGTCCAAATTGCTGTGCTCTGATGCAGCTTTAAATACTGTGTCTCTACCTTGTTTGTGGTAATTTGGAAATATCCGGGGGTTACTCATTGCTTGTTACAGTATGGCTCAGCTGTACTGCTTGTCCTTTGACTTTGTTTACATGATCAGTACATTTAGGTAAACAAAATTATGATGTTCCTGCCCTTATCTACAATTTGTTCTTGCTACAATGGCGCATGTTCCTAGAGGCTTGCTTCTGGCTCATCAGTAGTAGGAAAGGGGGTGGGCAATGGGAAAGGGGGGGGGGAATGCAGGCCTCACTACCCCTATACTTCACACGTACAGAGTTCTTCCGCAATTGACCCCTACAGGTGCCTCCTCCTGGCTGCTCTGGGAATTAATTCCTTCCAGATCCTATCCCTACCTCAGTCACTCATTCACATACCCCAATAACTCTCTCTCTCCCTACCACTCAGGCTGCTCTCTCTTTATGGCCCTGCAGCCAGGCCACTGTATGTTTTCTCCTTCTAGAGGTTTATCAAAGTTTCTCCATCCGCAATAACAATCTTCTCCCTCAGTCCCCAGACTGTACCACTGCCTCCATGACTGGTAGGGGAACCCAGGCCCACCCGCTGATCTGTGTTCCAGCTCAGGAACCCTCTAATTAACAGCCAAGGTCTACAAGATCTGATCTTGCTGCTGTTTCTATGAATCTTTTCGTATTTCATTTCTCTGAAGCTTTCACTTCACCACCCTTCTAAAAGAACTCTTCCTTCAAAGCCTGGATCTACTGGGGTTTCTGCTTTTCCCCTGGGTTTCCTTCTTTCCCTCTCTCACATTCAGAGAGGAGTTAGAGGCTCCCTTGCTGTATCCATCCTTTGCTGCCACCTTCCTGGCTTTATATTAGCTCCACACATTCCTTTCTCTGCTGGGCTCCATCATCATTCAGGGCTTCTTTGGGTACCTAATTCCCCTTAGCCGTGGCTTATCCAGGTAATTGCAGCACATATTGATTTACATTTCTTATACATATTACTAAAATAGCAATATGAAGCTGTACATAATGAGAGAGCTTTGTTATCTTTAAATCATATGGTTTAATTGAAGTTAATGGAAATTCATTCCACAGCTAAAATCTCATACAACTGTTAGGACTGTTCTACCCTACAAAGTTAGATTGACTTAACTACAACGCTTGGGACCATAAAACATGTCGACGGCTACGTCTACACTGGCCTCAAATTCCGGAAAAGGGATGCAAAGCAGGTAAGTCAGAATAGGGAAATCCGCGGGGGATTTAAATATCCCCCCCAGATTTAAATAAAGATGTCCGCCGATTTTTTTCCGGCTTGGGGAAAAGCCAGAAAAAAGCATCTAGACTGGCGCGATCCTCCGGAATAAAGCCCTTTTCTGGAGGATCTCTTATTCCTACTTTCTTATTCCTATTCTGACTTACCTGCTTTGCATCCCTTTTCCGGAATTTGGGGCCAGTGTAGACGTAGCCGTCATGTCTTGTGCAATGTAATAAAAATGACATAAGCTCTGGTGTAGACAGTACTAGGTCAACAGAAGAATTCTTCCTTGAACATAGGTTTAGCCCTCTGAGAGGCAGATTTACTATAACAAAGAAAGAATCCCTCACATGGGTATAGTAAGCATCTGCTGTAATGTTTCTATACAGACATGCCCTTAAACCAGGCCTGGGAAAAATATAGCCAGCGGGTCAGATATGGCCCACCAAGCCACCAGATTCAGGCCACGGAGGCAACAGGAAGCCCCCCACAGCCCTGTGAGCCATGCAGAAATGCAGCTGCAGGGCTCCATTTCTGTTTTAAAACTGAAGGGGAGGGCGGAAGTTTTAGGAGCTTCCCCAGCCCCAGCACATTCCCATTGGCTAGTTTCTGGCAGAAACCTGCCAATGGGAGCTACTTGTTAGAATAACAGGCAGCGAAGAACAATCACACCTCCTCTCCTGAGCTCAGTTATTCTTGAAGCACATGGCCAGGCAAGCAGGCAGGCTGAGAAACATTTTAAGCTCTGCAGGTAGACAGGCTAGTTTGGCAGCTGACAAATAAGTCTCTTGGCCACAGCCTGCTTCTGGCACCCCAGCCCTTTCCTGCCCCAGCTCTCTGCTCCCCCCAACTTAACATATCCAAACCCTCTGACCCCCTCTTACATCCATACTCCTTCCCAGATCTGACACCCCAATCTCCTGCCTTAGATCACAATCCCCTCCTACCCTAGGTCATATCCCAAACCCCTGCACTCCAGTCCCCTGCCCTAAGTCACAACCGCCTGCTCCATTCCAACTCCCTCCCAGTCTCCTCCTGCACTCCAGTCTCTTACCCCAAGCTCCCTTATGCACCCAACTTCCATTCCAGACCCCACATCTCCATTAATATCATGGAAGAGTGTGCCCCCCCATCAAAAATTATTGCCCACCCTTGCCTTAAATTATGTCCCTATAAGCAGTATACTCTCTTTAAGGTTGCTAGCTCTCCCTACCAGACAGACCAGATGCCATTTGCACCAGTAGTGTCCAGCCCTCCAATCCAGGAAAGCTGGCAACCCTAGCTCTCCTAGGTGAATGTGATGAAGACATAGAACTAAGAGTTTCAGTAAAAGTAGTGCATCTGCTTGTCCAAATGCTTCAAAAGTAATTCACCTTTGTTTCCACATGTGGTTCATTTTGGGCGTTAGTCCTGCTATGAACACAGGGTATTGAACCTCCTGAGTTCCTTTCCTAGTCTATGATTCTACAAAGTCAAAAAAAAATTCTGGGTGAGCAAAATTGACCACTTCCTTAAATTATTTCAAGATCTGCTAATGCATATAGTAGGATCCAATATTTTATTTATGCTAGGAAGGAGTGGTAGTGGCGGGAGAAGTCTATAAAGAGTGGTTGGGATTTCCAAACTGCCTTCTCTTTTTTTGCCATTGTACTGTTTAGATGTTATTGATTATGAAAGTCACAACCATTCCCTCTGTTTTCAATATTCAAAACAGACACCTGGGAAATAATGCTGGCATTGCAAATAGAGCAGGTGTCTAAAACAGCTGGGCCCAAGATTCTAATTTAAGAAAAGAGGATCTAGAGGGTTGGCGGGAAGGAAGCTGTGTCAGAGATTTTAAAAACTGGGACTTGATTAGGGGATAAATAAAGGTGGCTTTAGTCAATATTTATCTCAGGTCAACATGTCTTGAAATTTGCAAAAGTAAAGTCAATATCTGCTTAATAAATTAAGTATCAGTGCTCATTGGACTGAGTCCCTTCCCTTGCTTTGAGGATTTAATTCAGAGCTATTTCTGCGCCCCAGCGGAGTAGTTATTTCAAAATAGTAGCACCGGAGCATCCAGACTAATGCTATTTTGAAATAACTATTGTGAAATAAGTGTTATTCCCTAAGGCTGTGTCTACACTGGCATGAATTTCCGGAACTGCTTAAAACGGAATACTATTCCATTTTCAGTTTTTCCGGAAAAGGAGCGTCTACATTGGCAGCCTAAAAAGCCCTTTTTCCGGAAAAGCGTCTGTGGCCAATATAGACGCGCTTTTCCGGAAAAGAGCCCCGATCGCCATTTTCGCGATCGGGGCTTTTTTCCGGAAAAGACTACTGGGCTGTCTACACTGGCCCTTTTCTGGATCAGTGTTCCGGAATAAGGACTTATGCTCAAGCGGGAGCAGAATAGTTTTTCCGGAATAGCGGCTGATTTTGTACAGTAGAGCGTCGTTGCTTTTCCGGAAATTCAAGGGCCAGTGTAGACAGCTCGCAGCTTATTCCGGAAAAGCGGCTGATTTTCCGGAATAAGTGGCCCAGTGTAGACACAGCCCCCGTGTTATTCCTCAAAAGATGAATGCAGTGTAGATATATCCTGAGGAAAGCAGGAGGACAGATTGAAAAATAACCAGCCCATTATTTTGAAATAAAGGAGTTTGTATTGTGGCACTCCACTTATTATTTTGAAATAAGGGGACTTATTTCAAAATAACTCCCTAGTGTAGACCAGGGCTTAGAATGGTACACTCAGCAGCAGGATGTTTACATTATAGAAAATTTTAACCCAAGAGATGAGGTAAGGGTATATGCAAAAATTGTAGTAACTCAGCTAAAATAGAGGTAGAAGTGTTGCCAGTGATACTGTTAATTTTATGGATATATTTATTACAAAACCAAAATGGAGACTACATGATTAATATATCATTTCATCCATCTTTTTTATGTTATATTGTAACATAAAACTAACTTTGGTATTAAAGAAGATTCCATGACACACCAGTGTTTAGAAAACATGTGTGGCTTATCCATGCTGTAACAAATATTAATAACTAGCAGATTTACCAGATGTTGCTTGGGTTCTTAACTCTTAATTTGGAGTGGGAGGTTGGAAAATAAACTGAAAATATATGTTTTATTCAAATGATTGTTTTTTCAAAAATACAGTGTTATTTTTATGAAGTAAATTGTAGTAATTTTTTTTAAATGGGACTTCCATCAAGTATATTTTTTCATCCTTATAAACTCCTATAATTTGCTATGTTTTAACAAAAAAGAGGGGCTACAGTCCATTTGGTTTCCAATCACATTGTCTTCTAATTTTTAAACTGTAAGAATTGAATTAGCTGTGCCAAAACAGGCACTGCTCCAAATTTCTCCATTTTATCTCTTTTCTGTAAGGTTTATTGAGAAGCAATCCTATTCCAGATTCATCCAATTTCTCTGGCTCATCTTGGTTCAATTTTTTTTCAACATTTGCTCAGTTATGTCAGTTTTGAAGACTGTACTTGATTTGATGATTCTCTCTCTTTTCTGTTTGGTTTTATGAGAAGCAACCCCATTCCAGGCACATCCCATTTTCCTGGCACAGCCAAATCCTTGCATTGCTGCAAGTTATGATAAGAGGAAGTTATTTCCTGAATTTGATGGTCTCTAAGGTCTTACTGGTTAAGAGGAGTTCTTGGTCACATAGACACACTCTCTAAAATATATAGTACAGGTTGAATTTCTGAAATCTGGGATTCTCTGGTCCAGCTTCATCTGTGGCCTGACAGTCCAAAGAGCCCTGGTGGCTGGGATTGGGAGCCAGTCAGGAGTCTGGTGGCTAGGAGCCACAGCTGAGAGCCTTACCCAGGCTTGCAGCAGTGTGGTCAGCTGTGGCCAGGGAGCCCTGGCTGGCCTGGCAGCTGGACGGGGAGCCCTGGCCAGACAACAGCAGTGGGGATGGTGGCAGCTGTGGCAGCAGGGAAAGCATCAGCTTGGGAGCCCCAACTGAGCTAGCAGAAGAGGGGCTGGCAGTAGCCAAGGGGCTCAGGCCAGGAAGCTAGAGCCAGCAGGGGGAGCTGGTGACTGGGACTCCTGCTAAATCACACAGGAGCCCAGTGGCCAGGGCCGGCGGCCTGGGGCAGGGGCCAGTGGCCAGCAGAGGAACATTGACCAACTCTGATCTGGAAAACTCCATGGTTTGAGACTGGTCAGGTCCCAAGGGTGCCGGACCAGAGAGGTCCAACCTGTACATTATTTATATTATTGTAGCACCTAGAAGCCCTAACCAGGGAATGGTAATGCATTACTCTGGTTTAAATGGGAATATCATTTGACCAAACCAACCAACACATGCTGAGTTTTACTCTCTCCCCACTTTTTAGCTACATCCTGAATGCTTTGCCATCTGCTCCTATAAAGACAAAAATAAATTTCACCTTTAACCATTACCTATTTTCCTACCTTTTCATAATATTAAAACAAACCATTATCAGTTATGCTACATGAAGGAATGCTTGATCTGCCAATTTACATAGAAAGCGTGTTTTTGTATTTAGCTTTAGCACTTCTTAGAATATATGCAAACATCTCCATATATGTTTAGCTGCAACTATAGAAAAACATAAGGAAATGTGCATATGAAAGTCCTGAATATCTCAAGTTGTCTATGGTTCAATCAATGGTACAATATACTCAGTGTTTTCAAGTTTTGCTTACTGATGACAAGCTCATTAATACATTCCTAGTCATTTTCTACTTTCCTGCCGGTGAGTCCTACTAAAATCATTCTTTGAATGACAGTAAAATAATCTGAGAAGCAGAGATTCTTGCGTTTTTTTCCAGATAATTTTCAACCTAGATGTATAAAGAAGCTTAGGGTACGTCTACACTACAGCGCTAGTTCGAACTAACTTAGTTCGAATTAGTTAATTCGAACTAAGCTAGTTCGAACTAACGCATCTAGAACTAAAAACTAGTTCGAACTAGCGTTTTGCTAGTTCGAACTAGTAAGTCCACATTGAGTGGACTCTGAACAGGGCTTAATGATGGCCGGAAGCAGTGCCGGCAGGGCATAAAAGGAGGACTTAGAGCATGGAGATACTGTCTCAGGCTAGCCGAGGGCTGCGCTTAAAGGGTCCCGACCCCCACCCCGGACACACAGTTCTAAGGGGTGCCCCGCTTGCAAAGAAGTTCTGGCTTGGAGTGCCCTGAGTGCCCACACTGGGCACATCACACCACTCGGCCATCAGCCCGGCTGCACTTGCCGCAGGCTGCCATCTGGGGAGAGGGAGTAATTGGGGGGCTGCAGGAGAGCTTCCACCCCCAGAAGCCCGCAGAGCCAGCCCAGTCCTCCCCATCGGGGGCTCGTACCCCATTCCTCCCTCACCTCCTTCCACTTGCCCTTCCCTAGCCCCCCTTCTTATTGATGTACAAAATAAAGATAATGTTTCTTCCAACATTGACTCTGTCTTTATTGAAAAAAACTGGGGGAGACTGGGAAAAGGAGGTGGGAGAGGGGAAGAGAAAGGCTGGGAGAGGGGAGGGCAACTAACATGATCAGGGGTTGGGAACAGGTCCCAGATGAAGAGAGGCTACAGAGACTGGGACTGTTCAGCTTAGAAAAGAGGAGACGGAGGGGGGACAGGATAGAGGTCTCTAAAAGCAGGGGTTGGGTGGAGAGGGTGCATTCAGAAAAGTTCTTCCTGAGTTCCCATAAAGAAGGACTAGAGGACACCAAAGGAAAGGAATGGGTAGCAGGCTTGAAACTAGTAAGAGACAGTTGTTGTTCTTGACAAAGCAAATAGTTAACCTGTGGAACTCCTTGCTGCAGGAGGCTGTGAAGGCTAGAACTGGAACAGAGTTTAAAGGGAAGTGAGATCAAGTCATGGAGGTTGCGTCCATGGAGTCCTATTAGCCAGAGGGTAGGAGTGGTGTCCCTGCCCAAAGTTTGTGGAAGGCTGGAGAGGGATGGCACGAGACAAATGGCTTGGTCATTGTCTTCGGTCCATCCCCTCCAGGGTCCCTAGGGTTGGCCGCTGTTGGCAGACAGGCTACTGGGCTAGATGGACCTTTGGTCTGACCCAGGACGGCCATTGTAAGCTCAGGGCTCAGGGTCGGGGGTCTCAGTGGACCCCCTTGATTTTCATGCACACCTGGTCCTGGGTGGCCAGGCTGGCAGCTCTCCTGCCCTAGACGGCCACTTTCCTGTGCCTAGTGCGGAGATCGTGGACGAGGTCCACGATGTCCGCACTAGCCCAGGAAGGTGCCCGCCTCTTGCGGTCCAGGGCAAGCTCCCGGGAGCCGCCAGCCTGGTCCCGGCAAGAGGGGGTGGGCTGGGGGGCATCGGGTGGGTGGCTCTGTGCCGTGCCAGGTGCAGGGTCTGCTAGCTGGGTGCTGGCAGGCTTGCACCTGGCACGGGCACCGTAGCCAGCCCGTGCCCCTTTAAGGGGTCCGGGGCCGGGAGGGGGGCATAGAGTTTCCCTGGTGTTGGCCAGAGTGGCCACCAGGGAAACCTGGGGAGGGCTAGCCTCCCACTAGTTCGAACTAAAGGGCTACACAGCCCTTAGTTCGAACTAGCTAGTTCGAACTAGGCGTTAGTCCTCGTAAAATGAGGTTTACCTAGTTCGAACTAAGCGCTCCGCTAGTTCGATTCAAATTCGAACTAGCGGAGCGCTAGTGTAGCGCATAGGAAAGTTAGTTCGAACTAACGTCCGTTAGTTCGAACTAACTTTCTAGTGTAGACATACCCTTAGTGAGAACAACAGTTGATTACTATTTATACTTTGTGTACCAGTCTGCTTCTCATCGGTAATGCTTTAAATCTCTTTCAAAGTCATTCAAGTTTTTTAATCTGTTAACTATAAAACATAGAGAGCTTTTAATAAACTTAAATAACTTCATTTTGGCCCAATGCAAGATGTTTCCAAAACAACATAACAAAAACCAACAGAGCAAACAACAATGGAACTATCTTGTAGCCCATAAGTGTTCTTTTTCCCAGTTCTTAAAATTATATGGATATTATTCATACATGCTGGTTCTTTTCATATAGTTTCAGCTCAGTAGACATCCTGGTTCTGCACCAACTATAATACATTTTAGTGGACAGGTAATGCATGCTCTCTTTTATCTGAATCCTAACCCAATTGAACTCAGCACCCAAAGGAGTAAAAAAAATAGTCTCCTGTGACTTTAATAGAAACTTGATATGATGAAGTCAGACACTGTGATATTAATGGGTGAATCTGAACTCTTCCTAGGAGTGCTATTGATTGCCAGCTAAATACTTTAGGTTGTTCCTATTGCGAAAAATCAGGCTATGGCTGGCCAGGTTCAGAAGTGCAGCCCGGTTTGGGCTGGCAGTGGGGAGCACATCCCCAGCAGGACTGGCCTGGTGGGGAGCACAACCCTAGCCAGGGCTGACAGCAAAGAGCGCAGCCCCAGCCAGGGCTGGAGGCAGCAGGGTCAGTGGCCAAGAGCATAGTCATGGGTAGGGCTGGTGGCGGAGAGCTCAGCACCAGCCAGGGCTGGAGACCAGCAGGACAGGCAGCTGAGTGCACAGCCTGGACCAATGCCATGGGGGGTGTAGCCCCAGCCAGGACTAGAGGCTGCAGGGCTGGCGCCTGACCAGCGCTGGCACAGTGGGGGATGCAGCCCCAGTCAGGGCTGGCAGGTGGAGGGCTAGCGGCAGCAGCAGGGAGAACAGCCCTAGCCTTACCCTCCCCTTGTCCAGCAAACCCAGTGGTTTGGGACCACTCAGGTCACGAGGGAGCCGGGCAAGTGAGGTTCAACCTGTAATTTAGTTAAATGTGCTCAGAGGCACAGATGTTACCTGTTTAATCACAAAAGAGGTGCATTCAGATACCATATGTTACAGTAATTGGGAGTTATCTACAATGGCACAGCAATCCTGAAATAATCAGCAAATAATTTTTAGTCAATATTTGCATTTTTAGTCAATATTTGTATCTTGAATAAGGTGAACACAAACTAAGTCCTGGTTTCTCTTTAATAGAATGTGTTCCATTCAGACATATCCTTAGGCCAAAATTACTTGTGTTTGTCTTTACATGAAGTCAATTAAACCAGCCACAGAACTCAATAAAGACTGCAATGCTACCTGCCACTACAGTAATTTAAGATGATAGGTCTGCACTACAGTGTAAGCCCAACATTACTAAAACTTGAGTTAGAAGACCTTGATTTTTTCACATAGGAGTTGTGTGTGTATGCTCAAGTGTAAACCAAAGTTAGAAACTGTTGAACCTTGGGTCTCAGTGTGAGGCTCCTGCATGTACACTGCATTATGAGGGCCAGAGTCCAACCACCCATTTTCAAGACTTCCTGGCACCCTCTCAAAATGTGGCTGACCTATCCCTTTGTTTGTGGTGTAGTATGGGAAAACTTGGAAGTCGTCTCATGGTATTGTAGGATACTTGACTCCTTGACCATGAATCCAATAGGGTTTGAACCGTGGGTTCCACATCTTTTGTGGGTTCCTGGGACCCTGAATCTGAGCCCTGTCTTAGCATAAGAACATAAGAATGGCCATACTGGGTCAGACCAAAGGTCCATCTAGCCTGTCTGCCAACAGTGGACAGCACCAGATGCCCCAGAGAGGGTGGACTGAAGACAATGATCAAGCGATTTGTCTCCTGCCATCCTTCTCCAGCCTCTGACAAACAGAGCCAGGGACACCAATTCTATTCCCTGGCTAATACCCTTTTATGGACCTAACCTCCATGAAATTATCTAGCTTCTCTTTAAACTCTGTTATAGTCCTAGCCTTCACAGCCTCCTCGGGCAAGGAGTTCCACAGGTTGACTTCATGCTGTGTGAAGAAGAACTTTCTTTTATTAGTTTTAAACCTGCTACCCATTAACTTCATTTGGTGTCCTCTAGTTCTTCTATTATGGGAACTAATAAATAACTTTTCTTTATTCGCCCTCTCCACACCACTCATGATTTTATATACCTCTATCATATCCCCCCTCAGTCTTCTCTTTTCTAAACTGAAAAGTCCCAGTTGTTTTAACCTCTCTTCATCTGGGACCTATTCCAAACCTTTCCTGAACCCTTTCCAAGGCCAATATACCTTTTTTTGAGGTGAGGAGACCACATCTGTACACAGTATTCAAGATATGGGCGTACTATAGTTTTATACAGGGGCAGTAAGATATTCTGGGTCTTATTTTCTATCCCTTTCCTAATAATTCCTAGCATCCTATTTGCCTTTTTGACCACCGCTGCACTCTGTGTGGAAGTTTTCAGAGAACTGTCCACGATAACTCCAAGATCTCTTTCCTGATTTGTCGTAGCCAAATTAGCCCCCATCATACTATACGTATAGTTGGGGTTATTTTTCCAATGTGCATTACTTTACACTTATCCACATTAAATTTCATTTGCTATTTTGTTGCCCAATCACTCAGTTTGGTGAGATCTTTTTGGAGTCCCTCACAGTCTGCTTCTGTCTCGACTATCCTAAACAGTTTGGTATCATCTGCAAACTTTACCACCTCACTGCTTACCCCTTTCTCCAGATCATTTATGAATAAGTTGAACAGGATTGGTGCCAGGACTGATTCTTTGGGAACACCACTAGTTACCCCTCTCCAATCTGAAAAATTACCATTTATTCCTACCCTTTGTTTCCTGTCTTTTAACCAGTTCTCAGTGCAAGAAAGGACCTTCCCTCTTATCCCATGGCCATGTAATTTACACAAGAGCCTTTGGTGAGGGACCTTGTCAAAGGCTTTCTGAAAATCTAAGTATACTATATCTACTGGATCCCCCTTGTCTGCATGTTTGTTAATTCCTTCAAAGAACTCTAATAGATTAGTAAAACATGATTTTCCTTTACAGAAACAATGTTGACTTTTGTCCAACAAATTATGTTCTTCTACATGCCTCACAACTTTATTCTTTACTATTGTTTCGACTAATTTGCCTGGTACCGAAGTTAGACTTACCGGTCTGTAATTGCCAGGATCACCTCTAGAGCCCTTTTTAAATATTGGTGTCACGTTAGCTACCTTCCAGTCATCAGGTACGGAAGCCGATTTAAAGGATAGGTTACAAAACACAGATAATAGTTCAGCAATTTCCCATTTGAGTTCTTTTAGAACCTTTGGATGAATGCCATCCGGTCCTGGTGATTTGTTAACATTAAGTTTTTCTATTTGTTCCAAAACCTCCTCTAATGACACTTCAATCCGGGAAAAATTTGTATCTATATGGAAAAAGGGTTAGGGTATGTCTACACTGCATGCTTATTTTGAAATAAGGTGTTCTGGAAGAAATACTCTGAAATAGTTTATTTCAAAATAGCACATCTACACTACAGGAAATCCTCAAAATTAGTCTGAGGCAGGCTTCTCTAATGTGGATGTGCTATCTCAATTTAGAATCCCAAGAGGCACTGAGTAATTACTTTGAATGGCCCTGGGGAGGAGCTATTTCAAAACAACAGCAGTGGAGCATCCACACAACTGCTATTCTGAAATAGCTATTTCAAAATAGGCATTATTGCTTGTGGAATGAGGTTTACAGAAATCGGAATAAGCTGTCCATTATTTTGAATGTATTTCGAAAGCATGGAATTGCTGTGTAGAGGCTCGCATTGTTATTTCAGAATAATGGATGTTATTCTGAAATAATGCTGCTGTGTAGATGACCTTTAGGCTTGAATCACTGTTCAAACCCTGGGTTTACACTAGTGTAGACATACCTATGCCGTTCTATGATCTTTATTGTTCAAATTACTCATTAACAGCATATTCCACCTCCCAAGCATAATATTAAACAGTTGGATTCTTCCACAGGTAACCAAACATAAATACCATCAAACTAGTTTGACACCTCTAATAACACCATAGAGAATCCAAAGCCAAAACTGTACAGAAAAAATTGCCATCTACTAATTTTAACATGGAACATCAAAAATGGTAGCAAACTCACAATTCACAACTTGAGAAATTGATGCCAGAGTTGAAAACAGCATACAGAGGTAGATAAACACTGGTATATTGTTTTTTCTGCTGTCTCAACACTGAACTCCTGGGCTATATTCTCTGACAGCCATTTCAGAGGGAAAAAAATATTTCCTAGATATTTTTGTTCTTATTTTACTTCATACCTTTTTGTCTTCACAGCATGACTATTAAGTAGATAATTATCAGTAGTCATGCAATGAAGTTACTTAACTGATCTACTCCCAATTAGTTGATTGATTCATTACTATTTATTTGATCTACTTAATTCTTTCTGCTCAGCTAATTATCTCTACTTTCTTATGGCATTTAATTATCTTGCACAAATGGTTTAATTAGTTGCCTCTTTGATCTGCTTAGTTGATTAATTGATTATTGATTGGCTTCCTAATTTGCCATCAAATTTATCTGATATTAGATTATTCACCTTTTACTTTCATTTTAGTTCAATCCTTCTAGTATTGTCTATGTTCTTCTCCATTTCTCCTCACCTTACATCTCTATTTTTTACCCTCCTCCTACCAATTCTAATCTATCCCTTCCACCCACATAGAATCATAGAATCATAGGACTGGAAGGGACCTTGAGAGGTCATTGAGTCCAGCCCCTCACCCTCAAGGCAGGACCAAGCTCCGTCTACACCATCCCTGAAAGATGTCTATCTAACCTGTTCTTAAATATCTCCAGAGAGGGAGATTCCACCACCTCCCTTGGCAATTTATTCCAATATTTGACCACCCTGACAGTTAGGAATTTTTTCCTAATGTCCAATCTAAACCTCCCTTGCTGCACTTTAAGCCCATTACTCCTTGTCCTGTCCTCAGAAACCAAGAGGAACAAATTTTCTCCTTCCTCCTTGTGACACCCTTTTAGATATTTGAAAACCGCTATCATGTTCCCCCTTAATCTTCTTTTTTCCAAACTAAACAAGCCCAGTTCATGAAGCCTGGCTTCATAGATCATGTTCTCTAGACCTTTAATCATTCTTGTCGCTTTTCTCTGTACCCTTTCCAATTTCTCCACATCTTTCTTGAAATGTGGCGCCCAGAACTGGACACAGTACTTCAGCTGAGGCCTAACTAGTGCAGAGTAGAGTGGCAGAATGACTTCACGAGTTTTGCTTACAACACACCTATTGATACAACCTAGAATCATATTTGCTTTTTTTGCAACAGCATCACACTGTTGACTCATATTCAACTTGTGGTCCACTATGACCCCTAGATCCCTTTCCGCCATGCTCCTTCCTAGACAGTCGCTTCCCATCTTGTATGTATGGAACTGATTGTTCCTTCCTAAGTGGAGCACTTTGCAGTTCTCTTTATTAAACTTCATCCTGTTTACCTCTGACCATTTCTCTAAGGCTGTGTCCAGACTCAGGGGTTTTTTCGGGAAAAGTAGCCTTTTTCCGAAAAAACTTCACCTGTGTCTAGACTGCAGCCGCGTTCTTTCGAAATTAAATCGAAAGAACGTGGCTTTTCTTTCGACGGCGTAAACCTCATTTCACGAGGAAGAACGCCTTCTTTCGAAAGTGCTTCTTTCGAAAGAAGGCGTTCTTGAATGTAAATAGGGCTTCTTCGAAAGAGAGCATCCAGACTCACTGGGTGCTTTCTTTTGAAAAAGCGGCTTGCTCTTTCGAAAGTTCCACGTGCAGTCTAGACGCTCTCTTTCGAAAGAGGCTTGCAGTCTAGACATAGCCTAACTTGCTAAGGTCATTTTGAATTATGTCCCTATCCTCCAAAGAAGTTGCAACCCCACCCAGTTTGGTATCATCTGCAAACTTAATAAGCGTACTCTCTATCCCAATATCTACATCATTGATGAAGATATTGAACAGTACGGGTCCCAAAACAGACCCTTGCGGAACTCCACTTGTTATCTCTTTACAGCAGGATTTAGCACCGTTAACAACTCTCTGACTACGGTTATCCAGCCAATTATGCACCCACCTTATCTTGGACCTATCTAAGTTATATTTGCCTAGTTTATGATTAAGAATATCATGCGAGACCATATCAAATGCCTTACTAAAGTCTAGGTATATGACATCCACCGCTTCTCCCTTGTCCTTAAGGCTCGTTATCCTATCACCACACCATACCCATCTGTTTCTCACTCTGCCTTTTTTTCCTTGGACATCACTACCACATTGCTGCTTTCCTTGTCCTCCTTTTCCCACCATATTCCCACTAATCTCTCCCCTCCCCAATTCCAATCCAATCACCACCATTCCCACTTTATCTCTCTGCAGCTATGTATTATGGTGTGTTACACTAATACCTAAAGGCTCCATTGTTATCAGCTCCATGCTGATAAAAAGTTTGAGAGCATGTTGGGCTAGGGTGTTTTTCTCGATCCTGGTGACATGACTTTTTTGAATATAATGTGTGACTAAAGGAAAGTCATATCTTGGGGAGACTGTGACATTTCACAGGAAGTCAAACTACCTCTAGCTCCCCCAAGTCTGCCTGTAAGAGGGTCCAGGTTTCTCACCCGTATAGCAATACAATAATACACAGTTTGATACATCTTGAACACTGCCTCAGGGCAAAGGTATTTTCACAACCACAATTGAGACATGGACTACTTGCAGATGGCAGCAAAATCTATTTGTTGAAGCATGTCCATTGAATGCTGCCTGCAGCCCAGGTAGATAAACTTGTCAATAGAACTGAGACAGCAAGACTATGTCTAGACTAATCTTTCAAAAGCCTCTTTCAAAAGAGAGCATCTAGACTGCAACCACTTCTTTTGAAAAAGCAAACCGCTTTTTCAAAAGAGAGCACCCAGGCAGCCCTGTTTGCAGTCAAGAACACCTTTTTTTGAAAGAGCACTTTTGAAAAAAGGCATTCTTCCTTATAAAATGAGGTTCACCGTGGTAGAAAAAAAAAGCCACGTTTCAAAAGAACACAGCTGCAGTCTAGATGCAGGTGAAGTTTTTTTCGAAAAAAAGGCCACTTTTTTTGAAAAACCCCTGTAGTCTAGACACACCCCAAGAGATTAAATTATTTGTGCAAGGTCACACAGGAGATCTTGAGCAGACTCAGGAACTGTACTGAGTTCTCTTGAGGTCTAGAGAAACTATTCTCTCTTTAAAGTAGAAGACTGTCAGATCAAGTATGTATTCTTTTTTACTCCAGTGTGGATTCCATCTTCCTCAGAATAATTGACTTTATCACAGAATGTAAATATTCTACCTTGTAAAATAAGTCCTTTTCTGGATTGCTAAAAAACACTCTTCCTTTCCTCTTCTCTTCTGTCTCTCTTCCTGCCTTTTCTGTGGATCTTTGTTTTTCATCATTAAGTTAATGGCCCCATTTATGTCTCCTGCTTTTATTTCTCAGTGTTGTACATGAGAAGATTTGTATTTGCATACTACATCAAAATCAACACTGTTTTTTAATTACAAGGTATTCTTCACTACTACTTTGCTGGGATTTTACAGTCCATTTTATTTCTAACAGTCTGCTTTAACTTTAAGATATAAGACAAAGGGATTATCTGCCACCACAACAATTGCCAAATAATAATTTCCTGAAGTATGTTCCAACTGTTTCACTTTTTCTACTCTCCTCTGCCCAACATAGAGTGAAGCCGTGATTGGCTGCTTGATGTCAACCCTTCTCTTTATTTTCTTGTTGGTGATTCCAAGGTGTTGACAATAATTCAACATCCCATCAAGGGTAACTCCAAGTTTCCATGGGCAGTGATAGTGTGATAGAGGACGTAGAACTTTGCCTTCGTAGTTATTCAAGTGGAGAGCATAGATGAGGGCTTTCAACAGCCAGACTTTGAAATAAGTCTCAAGTGCCCAGAAGTCATTGTTCATGACCTTTTATGTGGCTTTCACAGAGAGCACAAAGGTTACATCTAGACTGCAAACCTCTTTTGAAAGAGGCTTTTTCAAAAGATACATTCAAAAAAGCCTCTTTCGAAAAAAAACGTCTAGACTACAACCAGTACTTTCGAAAAAGCAAGCTGCTTTTTCAAAAGAGAGCACCCAGGCAGTCTGGATGCTCTCTTGCGAAAAAGCACAGTTTGCATTACATAGTGCCTTTTTTTGAAAGAGCACTTACGAAAAAAGGCATTATTCCTTGTAAAATGGGTTTTTCTGCGGTTGAAAAAACTGCCGCGTTCTTTTGATTTACTTTTGAAAGAACGCGACTGCAGTCTAGATTCAGGGGAAGTTTTTTCAAAAAAAGACCACTTAAAAAAAAACCATAAGAACATAAGAACGGCTGTACTGGGTCAGACCAAAGGTCCATCTAGCCCAGTATCCATCTAGCCAACAGTGGCCAGCACCAGGTGCCCCAGAGAGGGGGGACCGAAGACAATAATCAACCGATTTGTCTCCTGCCATCTCTCTCCAGCCTCTGACAAACAGAGGCCAATGACACCATTTTATCCCCTGGCTAATAGCCTTTTATGGACCTAACC
This sequence comes from Pelodiscus sinensis, assembly GCF_049634645.1. Taxonomy (NCBI): domain Eukaryota; kingdom Metazoa; phylum Chordata; order Testudines; family Trionychidae; genus Pelodiscus; species Pelodiscus sinensis. The sequence continues at coordinate 34,532,613 of NC_134718.1, read as the reverse complement.
TCCATGAAATGATTCATCTTCTCTTTAAACTCTATTATAGTCCTAGCCTTCAAAGCCTCCTCTGGCAAGAAGTTCCACAGGTTGACTACACGCTGTGTGAAGAAGAACTTTCTTTTATTAGTTTTAAACCTGCTCCCCATTAATTTCATTTGGTGTCCTCTAGTTCTTCTATTTAGGGAACTAATAGATAACTTCTTTATCGGCTGTTCCATGAGGCGTACAGCTAGTTCGGATTAGAAGCCTAATCCAAACTAGCTAGTCCGTGCTGCGTGTAGCCGCGCAGCACGGGGCCCGAACTAGCCGGCATTTAAAAATGGCGCTGGCTGGCTTCATGCAAATGAAGCCTGGGAAATTCAAATCCCGGGCTTCATTTGCAACTGCGGATGACTACATTACCCCCGCTAGTTCGAACTAGCGGGGTAGTGTAGACATACCCTCGATGCCTTGAGAGATCTGCAACCTTCGCACCAGGCAGGCAAGTGACCATCCGGTTCTCCTGGTCATCACAAACCCAACTATCTATGTTTCTAACGATCGAATCACCCACTACTAACACCTGCCTCTTCCTAACTGGCATTCCCTCCCCCTCAGAGGTATCCTCAGTGCGAGAGGATACCGCAACATCCTCTGGGAGGAGGGTCCCAACTACGGGATGGTTTCCCTCTGCTCCCATTGAATGCTCTGTTCCCTTGAGACTTTCATCTTCCTTAAGAGCATTGGGGTTCTCAGACTGGAGGTGGGACAGTACTACAGTGTCCCAAAAAGTCTCATCAACATAGCTCTCTACCTCCCTTAGCTCCTCCAGTTCAACCACCCTGGCCTCCAAAGCCCGAACTCGGTCTCTGAGGGCCAGGAGCTCCTTGCAACGGGTGCACACATACGCCACCCGCCCACAGGGCAGGTAATCATACATGTTACACTCGACACAATAAACAGGATAGCCTTCCCCTCTAAACTCCATCTTCAAACTCTCCTGTTAGCTGTTCCTGGTCACTGAGTCACAGGCTTATATAGCTCTGGTAGCCCCTCCCCCTGACTGAGGCTCAGCCAATTAACAGAGGCTTCTAGATTTCAAACCTTTTAGAAGCTCCTTCAAACAAACAAACAAACAAACAAACCAAACAGCCAAACACAAGCTCAGCACACTGCAAATAACTCCCCCCCACACAAACACACATTCCAGACAGCCACTTACCACAAGGGTCCCGTTTTTACTCCTCTTTTACCTGAAGAACTCCCTCTCCAAACTCTCCTGTTAGTAGTTCCTGTTCGCAAGCAGTATCATATGCAATTAATGATCTGCCAGATTGTGTGTAAACAGTTAAGGCTGGCACCTAGTCAGAGCAGTTGTGACCGATTCTAAATTCAGCTTACTAGCTGGGAACCAGTTGCTCCAATATCAGCTGTAATTTTTAAGTAGGAGCCACACCAACAATTTGTAGGAACTGCCAAGGTGTATCACTGCACTGATAACAATGGATAGAGTGGAAAGAATACATAATATCTCCCTAAAGGAGCACAGACTAAGCAAAAATGGACTGTGACTGCTCTTTCAGGTAGCCTTCAGCATAAGTTTTTTATAATACTCCAGCTAAAAAATTAAAGAACTAAAATGGTTTGTATTTTATTGCAGTTATTTCGTACAAGTATCGGTAAGTCAAAATAATTTTTCACATATTTTGATCATCACTACACTACATGTAATCACCCTAGTATAACCACATTTCAAATTTAATTTTAGGGTCATTCAAAAACAAACAATAAAGATATAGCATAGGACTCAACAGGCAATATCTAGCTGATACAAATCCATATTCCCCTCAATTAAAGGGCAGTTGTGTTCCAAGATAGTTGATACTAGAGGTGTAGGTTGTTTTGTTTTGTTTCGGTTTTTTTCTGGTAGAGGATAACTACAAATGGCAGTTGGCAATGAGCATTTTTGTTACGTTTTAAATTAGGTTACTTGATCATTTTTGTATAACTGAACAGATTTTGAATTTAAGTCTGACAGCATCATTCATAGTCAAGATAATCAAAAATATTTTTCAGAGTGAAAAGCTCAGGTACTTAATGCACAATGACTAGGTACGGGAAAGTAGAAAACATGTAATGCATGTAATCCAATTAATACTCTCTTGAATATAAGCCAGTTTTATTGATAAATGGCATAAAAGAGTAACATGGACATGGTGCTAAATGTAATGCTTCCAAGAGTACCCAGTGTTCCACTGGGCCAACTGACAGAAAGGGCTAAAATGGCCTTATCTAAATAATTTCACTTGTCTCAAAACACTACACTTATTATTTTACTATTAATTCTGCAGTATGTGAGGGCAGAACTACGTGGTTATCCCTGTTGTGTTACTCTTTGTTTCTCAATTAATCCTCTGATAGGCCGTGCAATTACTACCGCATTCTGCAGCTCTGCTAACACTGTATTCCTCACTATGTGGATTTGTCTCTGAAGGCTCTGACTTATAAAAAAAAGGCATTAAAATGTAGCATGGCTTGTTGTAAGGGGCATATTGTGACTCCCTAGAAGCAAACCTGAAACAGGCCCCCACATTTAGGACAACTACAAGACCCTAATGAGTTCTGGCTCTTTTTCATTGATGAAAGAGTGCTACTACTGCTGCTTCCCGTGCTTCTTTAGCAGGAGTACAAATTTTACCTCTATTATCCCTATCTACTGCCCCTTCATACATCATTATGGACAAAGGGAAAGTTACTCTGAGCCTCAAGCTCTGAGGTCAGGCCCAGGGACAACAATGAGAAAAATTCTCAAATGGTATGTTATGATGCTGCTATTTGTTTGGTAATGAAATAAAGTTTATATTTATTGCTACTAGCTCTGGCTGGCCTACTGACCCCATAACTTGAGAAAAAGTTGCTTTGGAATCAATTGCTGCCTCTAACTACGTGCATAGAGGAGGAGACTGTACTTGGGGACTGAGAGATTGTTGTGGTGCTACTTATTTTTTTGCCTTTCCCTCCAGTCATTTTTAATTTGATCATGAAGATCCTTGTCTCTCTCTAGTTTTGCTTTTTTCAGCTTCTTTTAAGTTTCTCTCCAAAAAAGTTTTCAAAGAGCAGTAATACCTCCATTAATATTAAATGGACCAGATCAGAGCACCTGGCATATTACAATTAGTGATAAAAAATACAATCATAGCAAGCATCAGCTAGAACTAAAAAAGACACGAAAAAATGTGAATAAGCAAATCTACCTTAGATATTAAACTTTGCAAAATATTCCACTTCAGCATTAAAATGACTTGGACACAGTTTCTCACTTAGACTGTGTCTAGACTACCTAGTTTTGTCGACAAAACAATACCAGCGTCTACACTACCGCGGAGTTCTGTCGACATAACGTCGACAGAACTCAGCGGTTTTGTCGACGCTGGTATACCTCATTTTACGAGGCAAAACACCTTCTGTCGACATCTATGCAAGCTGGAGGCAGTTTATTCTAAATGTAGTGACCTGTGCCTTAGAGAGACCAAGAAGCGGCCCATACGAAGAAGTGTAACCAGCAGAATAAGGAGGTGGTATAGGTTGACGTGATCTATGCATAGCCAGCAATCAATCTTTAGACCCTCCTGGTTGTGTTTTGATTAGCTGTGTCTGATACCAAGCTGTAAATATTACACCAGTGGTGGACAACCTGCAGCCCATCAAGACTATATGTGGCCTGCACACTCCATTCCCTCCACCCCCACTGGGGCTTCACTGTTACCTACTGCTTCCTCTCTCTCCCAGCACTTCCAGAGTATAGTGAATCAGCTGATTCACAATGTTCAAGCTCTGGGAGAAAGGGGGAGGAGCAGGGACATGGTGCAAGTCAGCTGATTCATGGCACTCTGGAAATGCTGGGAGGGAGGGGAAGGAGAAGGGATGGAACACACTTGGAGGAAGAGACAGGGAAGAGGCTGAGTAGGGATTTGAGGAAAGGGGTGAAGTGGGGATGGGGCCTGCAGTGGAGGGACAGTTGAGCAGCCCTGACAAAATGAGAAGTGTCACATACTTAAAAGCAAGGGCACATTTGAAGTGCATGCTGATTGCACACAACATTGTAAAAGCTGTGAGCGCCCTCTACTTCTTTAAGGTACTTGTGCATCTGAGGTGGGATTCCCAGCTCATGTAGATGTGCCTGTGCTAGCTGTGTTCAAGCTAACACCTAAAAACAGCAGTTTGTCCATAGCAGCATGGGTGGCAGGTCAGACAAGCACCTAAAAGGCAATGGAATTGTATTCAGAACATCTAGCTCTAGCAGCAACCCATGCCACCATGGACATACTGCTATATTTAGGCATTCAATCAAAAATTGCTAGCATGGGTCTGTAGATGTACCCCAACTGACATTACCTTTATCTTTTTACAGTACATTTTAGTCTTCATGCTGGAGTGATTTGGATTGGTCACATAGTACTTATATTTTTTCTTTGAGTAGTTCATATGATATGCCCAAGAAGACCAGCACAGACAATTTGACTATTTCTCAGAAGAAGAGGCTGTCGTAAATGTTCTTTCTGAATTAATCAGGGGAAATGTGCCTGAATTTTGAAGGCTGATCTACCACTCTAAAATTCCCACAGCTATACAGTCTGGAAACTAATGATTTTTTTCAGTATTTGAGATCCTAATTAAGCCTCACATTATTAACAAGAATTATTATACTATTTTACAAGGGAATACAGTCCTCTGAGAGAGATGCTGGATGGATAAATCATTTTCTAAGCTATAGGCTAAACTGAATATCAAAGGGAAACAGCGTATGGGAATAAGTGCAGGCCTTAATAAATCGTCAGAAGACTAGATGCAGGCCTAATGTAAACAAGCACAATTCATATGAAGTCTTGAGTTATTTGAGAATTGAAGTGGGCCTCGAGACAATAAGTTTCTGATTCAGCAGTACTGAACAACACTTTCTCAGGGGAAAGTGTGTTTTGTAACCCAATACTGAAATACAATAATGTTTATCTATTTCACAAATATGTTGTGTGAAAAGGCAAGATGTGGCCATGCGAAATTACCCCCAAGAAACTGAATGTTTTACTTTTACATTCAGTGAATAATCCCTAAATAGTCACACTTGTTTTCTTTCAAAAAAGCTTTTCAGACTGTTTGCTGCAATTTTTACAATTTTGGAAATCTTCATTTGATTATCTGGCACTAGTAAAGTTCCAAAGAACAAGCAACAGATTATGTTGAACAGATGACTAGACTGGATCCAGTACCATGGGCTTCTTTATTTAAATTCTGTACCTTTCCACTCATTAGAGGAAGCTAGAGGGAGGAGCAGAGGAAGGGGAGGAAGATGGTGTGAGAGAATATTAAAACATGACTCACTCACATTACAGTTTGTTTGCCAGCTAAACCAGGGATGCCAATCTCTGGACACTGCAGATAACTGGAAACAGGATTTCAGGTTTAATAGAATTTTGCAGCTCTACGTAGTATGTGTAGCTGTAGCAGGTAAATGCACATCAATGGAACAATATTCTTTGGTGGATTCATTTATAATATTTTAAATTGTTTTGTCTTATTTTCAATAATTTTATAATTGCAGTAGCACATTTCAGAGCATATATTCATCATCTAAGAGCAACAGACACATTGGGAGCATAATTGGTGTATACACTGCATCATACACAAACATTTGTTAAAGCCACTCCATTGCAAACACAACTTTTGTGTTCTTGTCTAGTTCCCTTTGTAGCTGATCGATCTTGTGGAATGTTAACATCTATAATGTTGATAATTAGCTTGTCTGGTATGATAATAGTTTTAGAAAAACTAGTGGTGCAATGTTTAGCAATTCATTGTTTGGGAGGAATGTTAATGTGACTGTTGCCTGTCTTCTCTTAGAATAAATATGACAATCAGCAGTTTTTATGTACCACTCTGTAGCAAATACAGCTAGAAATAAAGTATCCTCCTGATTTTGTTTCCTGATTCGATATCACTGGATGACAATGTTTCCACAGATGTATCTTCACTTACATTTTTAATGCAGCAACTAATCTTTTATGGGAATAATTTTACTTTCAACTACTAATGGCTTCCTTATATAAAGGGGTTAAGTTGCATCCTCAGATTCCTGCTTACAACACAACTATTCCTTATGTACATATAAGTGGAAGGGAACAGCCAGCAGCTGATCGAGGCATGCTCCTCTTTCCTCCTTAACCCACAGAACCTTCTCCATACTATTCTTTCCCTCTTAACTCTTCATGCTTCCAAGGAAAAGATTAGTTGAAAACTCTCTTGAGTTCTCATGTCCATTTTCACTAACTAAGAATCCGGCCCATTAGAATCACATCACTGCATTTTCTGTTCTATTTTAAGGGAATAAGATCTGTATCGCATGATACAAAATTTTATAATTGCAATAGCACATTTCAGAGCATATATTCATCATCTAAGAGCAACAGACACATTGGGAACATAATTGGTTGTATACACTGCACCATACACAAACATTTGTTAAAGCCACTTCATTGCAAAAAAAAATCCGTGGCTTAATACACAAGGAATTTCCATGCATGAAAATGGAATTATCAGACTTTATAAATACAGGATTCTACTAAGATTATTTTTGTCTGCTCTGCTCCATTTCCCTCTGTGTTTTAGTCTTACTCCTTGGGCTATGTCTACACTGGCATGATTTTGTGCAAATACTTTTTCCGTTAAAAGTATTTGCGCAAGAAAGCATCTATATTGTCATATGCCTTTGCGCAAAATATTTGCTTTTGCACAAAAGCATCTGTGCCAGTGTAGACTCTCTCTTGTTCAAGAAAGCTCCGATGGCCATTTTAGCCATTGGGCTTTCTTGCGCAAGAAATTAACATTGCTGTCTACACTGGCCTCTTGCGCAAGAATACTTGTGCAAGAGGGCTTATCCCTGAGGGTATGTCTACACTACAAAGTTAGTTCGAACTAACGGACGTTAGTTCAAACTAACTTTAATAGGCGCTACACTAGCGCTCCGCTAGTTCGAATTTGAATCGAACTAGCGGAGCGCTTAGTTCGAACTAGGGAAACCTCATTTTACAAGGATTAAGCCTAGTTCGAACTAGCTAGTTCGAATTAAGGGGTGTGTAGCCCCTTAATTCGAACTAGTGGGAGGCTAGCCCTCCCCAGGTTTCCCTGGTGGCCACTCTGGCCAACACCAGGGAAACTCTATGCCCCCCTCCCTGCCCCGGACCCCTTAAAGGGGCACGGGCTGGCTACGGTGCCCGTGCCAGGTGCAAGCCTGCCAGCACCCAGCCAGCAGACCCTGCACCTGGCACGGCACAGAGCCACCCACCCGATGTCCCCCAGCCCACCCCCTCTTCCCGGGACCAGGCTGGCGGCTCCCGGGAGCTTGCCCTGGACCGCAAGAGGCGGGCACCTTCCTGGGCTAGTGCGGACATCGTGGACCTCGTCCACGATCTCCGCACTAGGCACAGGAAAGTGGCCGTCTAGGGCAGGAGAGCTGCCAGCCTGGCCACCCAGGAGCAGGTGTGCATGAAAATCAAGAGGGTCCACTGAGACCCCCAACCCTGAGCCCTGAGCTTACAATGGCCATCCTGGGTCAGACCAAAGGTCCATCTAGCCCAGTAGCCTGTCTGCTGACAGTGGCCAACCCTAGGGACTCTGGAGGGGATGGACCAAAGACAGTGACCAAGCCATTTGTCTCGTGCCATCCCTCTCCAGCCTTCCACAAACTTTGGGCAGGGACACCACTCCTACCCCCTGGCTAAGACTACTCCATGGACCCAACCTCCATGACTTGATCTCACTTCCCTTTAAACTCTGTTCTAGTTGTAGCCTTCACAGCCTCCTGCAGCAAGGAGTTCCACAGGTTGACTATTTGCTTTGTGAAGAACAACAACTTTCTCTTACTAGTTTGAAGCCTGCTACCCATTCCTTTCCTTTGGTGTCCTCTAGTCCTTCTTTATGGGAACTCAGGAAGAACTTTTCTGAATGCACCCTCTCCACCCAATCCCTGCTTTTAGAGACCTCTATCCTGTCTCCCCTCTGTCTCCTCTTTTCTAAGCTGAACAGTCCCAGTCTCTGTAGCCTTTCTTCATCTGAGACCTGTTCCCAACCCCTGATCATGTTAGTTGCCCTCCCCTCTCCCAGCCTTTCTCTTCCCCTCTCCCACCTCCTTTTCCCAGTCTCCCCCAGTTTTGTTCAATAAAGACAGAGTCAATGTTGGAAGAAACGTTATCTTTATTTTGTACATCAATAAGAAGGGGGGCTAGGGAAGGGTAAGTGGGAGGGGGTGAGGGAGGAATGGGGTACGAGCCCCCGATGGGGAGGACTGGGCTGGCTCTGCGGGCTTTTGGGGGTTGAAGCTCTCCTGCAGCCCCCCGATTGCCCCGTCTCCCCAGATCGCAGCCTGCGGCAAGTGCAGCCGGGCTGATGGCCGAGTGCTGTGATGTGCCCAGTGTGGGTACTCCGGGCACTCCAAGCCAGAAATTCTTTGCTAGCGGGGCACCCCTTAGAACTGTGTGTCCGGGGTGGGGGTCGGGACCCTTTAAGCGCAGCCCGCGGCTAGCCTGAGACAGCATCTCCACGCTCTAAGTCCTCCTCTGATGCCCTGCCGGCACTGCTTCCGGCCATCCTTAAGCCCTGTTCAGAGTCCACTCCATGTGGACTTGCTAGTTCGAATTAGCAAAACGCTAATTCGAACTAGTTTTTAGTTCTAGACGCGTTAGTTCGAATTAGCTTAGTTCGAATTAACTAATTCGAACTAAGTTAGTTCGAACTAGCGCTGTAGTATAGACGTACCCTGAGTGGGAGCGTCAGAGTATTTGCACAAGAAGCACTGATTTTATACATTAGAACATCAGTGTTCTTGCGAAAATACTCGCGGCCAGTGTAGACAGGCAGCAAGATTTTGCTTTTGCACAAAATCTTGCCAATGTAGACACAGCCCTTGGAGTTTGTGTACACTAAGACTGTAAGATTTTTGTGACAGGGACTGTCCCTTTCTGTTGTACAATGAGGCATCTAGTGCTTGTTGGGACACTACATAAAATAATACAAGTAGTTTTACTCTTATAAAATATGTGTACATATAAGATACATAGCAAGATATGAGAATGGAAAGAAAATATCATCCTTGCTTGGTGTTTTGAACTCTCATAAGAGACACATCTTGAACTATGTCAATTTCCCATATGAAGAAAAGATGTTTTAAAAATTAAATTATAGAACCTAACATAAAATTGGCCAATGTTTCCTTTAAAAATGATCATTTGTGTTTTATAAGAAAACCCACTTATAAAATAAAATAACTGTATACAATTGTCATTCATTTAAGCTAAATTTTAGAAACACTCCAGTTCATAATCCTCACATCTAGCTTCTAATTATAAAATTCTATCAAATAGTGATGGATCAGGCTGGGAATATAATATGGGCAAAAGCCAACCGTTTTTTTTTTTTTTAAAGTTTGAAATGAAAGTGAGTTTTATTTGTTTATGGAAACATTCAGCTCTGATTACCACACATTTTTAAAAGCTTGGAGAAGCTTTTTGGACAAGCAGTTTTCATTGGTGTTAGTAGCTTTGGAATCTGTAGAAATAAATATGCTGTCTTTGTGCTGTTCTTGAATATAACTTTCCAAAGTAATAAAGATGTTTAAACATTTTGCTTCCTTATGTCATGCTCAGTTTGAGTGAAAAAATGTAATCTTTTCCCTTCTTTCATTTCCTCAGTTATTTATTTTACATTTCCTTTAAATCAAATAAGTGAAAAGTGTGTATTGAGGTTTGCTCTAAGAATTGATGGTTTCTAGTTTTGGTCTCAGAGAGCAGGTGCATGATTTTCATGAATGGGACAAAGTTTGAACATGTTTAGATTTCTTGTTCTGGTGCCTGAGATTTCATAGATTTTAAAGGCCAAGAGAGAGACTATTAAATCATCTACTTTGATTTCCTGTATAACAAAAGGCATAGAATTTCCCCAGTAACTACTGCATGGAGTGCAATAACTTATATTTGAAGAAAGTATACATTCCAGACAGGCAACAAGATTTGATCTGACAACATCAAGGGATGAGGAATCTCCTAATTCTCTTATCTGTTTGTACCAGCTTTTAATCACCCTTACTGTTAAAAATTTTCCTTATTTCTGCTTTGATTCTATTTAGCTTTAAGTTCCAGCCACTGTTTTTTGTCAAGTTTTTCTGCATTAGATTGGTATATTCTATCTATGAAGTTTCAAGCTGTGAAGGTAGGTTACACATGCACAAATGCACCCCTCTTTAGGTTCCTAAGCAGAGATGATAAAAAACAGAATTGTCTCAAAGGAAATTGAGACTTTCAATTTCATTTTATCCCAAATCAGTATCAACAGGAATATTTTCAGAATTTTAAAGAAGATGAATTATTCTAAAATGTTTCATTTCAACATCTAAGTACTTTCAACTATTGTTTTGACTTTTATTATATAAGGGTATGTCTACACTTGCCCCCTAGGTTGGACTAGGGAGGCAAATGAAGCATGCCAAAGCTGCTAATGAAGCACGGGATTTAAATATCCCGCACTTGATTATCATATTCGTGGCTTGTCGCCATTTTAAAATGCCGGTAGCCCGAATTAACTTGCCATGTGTAGACGCGATAGTCCGATCCAAAACCTTTCCCTTGAATTAACTGTTACTCGAGTTAATTCGGTCTACCAGCATTTTAAAATGGTGACCGGCCGCAAATATGCTAATCAAGCACGGGATATTTAAATCCCATGCTTCATTAGCAACTTTGGTATGCTTCATTTGCCTCCCTAGTCTGACCTAGGGGGCAAGTATAGGCATACCCTAACATATCAATTCAAATGATAGCTAAAACAAAATATTGACCCTAATGATGATTTTGCACTGAATATTTTCATGACATTAATATTTTCTTGTTAAATGTTTTAATTTCATTGGAGCAACATTTTCCAGTGGAAAATGGTTGTCTATCTCTGCTTTTCTAATCTTATATCAACACAAGTGAGAAATAGAGCTGTATCAAACTTTCATAATAAAGAAAACAACCATACAAAATAAATTTGGGCTAACTGTGCAAGATATGAGTGTTTAGGGTTTCAAAGAGAAAGTATATGAGATATGGTGTTATACTTGAGTATCCCATCTCAACACTTCTTGTTCTGATTTCTGTGAGTTAAAAAAAAAAGAGGGGGAGGAGGGGCAGAAGAACATTAGAGCTTCCTCTTTTGCAGCAGCTTCCCTCAACCTCACCCCCAGTCAGAACAGTTTTTCAATGGCCATTTCAACTGAATTTTGCCTTAAATTAGATCTCTCAGTACCACATAAACTCCAGGGCTGTCTCTAGACTGGCCAGTTTTTCCGGAAAATCAGCCGCTTTTCCGGAAAAACTTGCCAGCTGTCTACACGGTCCGCTTGAATTTCTGCAAAAGCACTGACTTCCTACTGTAAGAAATCAGTGCTTTTTGCGGAAATACTATGCTGCTCCCGTTCAGGCAAAAGTCCCTTTTGTGCAAAACTTTTGCGCCAAAGGGCCAGTGTAGACAGCTGAGATTTGTTTTGTGCAAAAAAGCCCCGATTGCGAAAATGGCGATTGGGGCTTTTTTGCACAAAAGTGCGTCTAGATTGTCCACGGATGCTTTTCCACAAAAAGTGCTTTTGTGGAAAAGCATCCGTGCCAATGTAGACGCTGTTTTCCGAAAATGCTTTTAACAGAAAACTTTTCCATTAAAAGCATTTCCGGAAAATCATGCCAGTCTAGACGTAGCCCAGGAGGTCAGGCCTGTGCAAACAAAAATCAAAGAAAGGAGCCCTTACAAGGCAAAGCCATCAAAATCCAGCCAGCTTGAGCTGGAATCTTGCTTATCCTAGCTTCACTTTAAACCTCTTTTATTCAGCCACTCTAATACAAATCCAAATTTGTAACTCCTTACTTTGTTCCTTAAACTCCTCGCCTTTGGAGCTGAGCATGCTGGCATTTAGCTAGATGTCTTTGTCCTTGCTTTTCTTGCTCACCTGACATCTTTACAAAAGCCCTCATCTAATCCATAGAAAAACTTCTAAATTCTGTCATTCATTCTTGCTGCCTTTGTCTTAGTTATTGCAGCTACAAAAGACTATTTCCACCTCCTCCAATCTGTGTTAGACTAGCATAGACTATTCACTGCCTGATTTATTGTATGCAGTATACAGAAGGTTAATAGCTTACTGTTTTTCTGATCCAAAAAAACATTTTATTTACTTAGCAATTAATCAGCCCAGGTACATAATGTAGTTGAAAATTAACATGCTGGTTGAAAGCTTTTCTTCGGTTCTTAAAATGTAGATGACATTTTCTGCTATTTTCTTTTCTTATTTATATAATACTGCAACCTTTTACTTTTCAACATTTTGTTAGAATTTCCCTAATAGCTATTACATTCCTTTTTCAGCTCTCAGTTTGCTAGCAAAGAAGTGAAGAGGAAAGTGAAAAATAAACTTTTTCAATAACCCTACATTACAGGAATTTTCAATGGGGATTTTACAAAACCTTAGTTAAAAATTCAGTATTGCCATTCCCAGACATTCAGTAATCATGAATCAGGGCCCACCTACAAATCCTAACATTAATTTGCCATAAAATTATAATTAAATTGTGCAGTTCTTTTAATTTTCTTTCTGGTTTCTGAGTCTTTAGGGTACATTCATGCCATGTTTAAAAAAAATCTGCAGTACTGAAGACTAGAAATTTTTTTAACTAAAAGGTAGGGTTGTTTTTCAGTATTTTGGTCAGAGCACCAGAGATCATAAGATATAACTTTTAGTGTTTGAGACATAATTTTAAGATAAATCTCACAAGTGTTGGCAACCTGCACTAGCATTTGTATTCCCTTAAAAACTTCTATTTAGCAGTCTAGAAGTGGTAATCTAGGAAGCAAATTGGTCATGATTCAGGTATGAGAAGCAACGTGGTATGGTTCGTAGATCACTGACCAAAGAATCAGAGGAACTGATCAATTCCCATTTCTTCCACCCAGCTACTGTATAACTTTGGGCAAATCATCTTACCTCACTGCCTATTCACCCTTTCATCCTTTGTTTATTTACATTGTGCTTCTTCAAGGCAGGAATTTTCTCTTACTGGCTGTGTCTAGACTGGCCAGTTTTTCCGGAAAATCAGCCGCTTTTCCGGAAAAACTTGCCAGTTGTCTACACCGGCCGCTTGAATTTCGGGAAAAACACTGACTTCCTACTGTAAGAAATCAGTGCTTCTTGTGGAAATACTATGCTGCTCCCATTCAGGCAAAAGTCCTTTTGCACAAAACTTTTGCGCAAAAGGGCCAGTGTAGACAGCTCAGATTTGTTTTCCGCGATGAAAATGGCGATCGGGGCTTTTTTTGCGGAAAAGTACATCTAGATTGGCACCTAGCAGAGTGTGGCCTCATTCTTGGTTGAAGTATCCAGTTTCTATGTTGCAAAGAATAAGCCTATTGTCAAACCATCGGACATATCTAGGAACACATCCTGTCATAAATACTGAATGGAAGTAGGACTGCTTCAGTTGCATGAAGCACTGAAAGTTAGGATGCAGACATCTCCAATGTACGAGATGGGCACCTTTCTGCACACTGCAATGCATGTTACACAGAGCTGCTCCCCGCTCTAGCAAACAGGCATGTGTGGGTTTGGCTGTTTTATTTAAATCTTCTGTCACTAACACAGATTCTGCTTTGTGCGAGGATTTCCAAAGTAGCTGTGGGAGAATGGGATGAAATCTCCCTCTGGTCACAAAGCCATAGCAGACCCATTCTAGGGATCCCATTGTGCTTTGAAAACAGTTCTGAGGCACTCTGTATTCTTTTGTCTGCAAAGGCATCACTACTCCATGACAGTGCTACATAGTCCCGTTTTTTGTTCCATGACAGTAGCACAGTCAGGGAATCCTGAGGGATTGACTGCCCTTAGGAGATACTTTAAATGTCACTTTCAAGCCAGATTTACACAAAGCCCAGATTGTCTGACACAAAAAAGGGGTGAGCAAAATATAGGAGGTTCCTCACTGAAGGGTTCAGTCACATTCTTAATACTTGTGTTCCTTCAGATTACTGCTGTCAGCAGCATTAGATTTTTCTAAAAGAAATAGGGAGAACAAAACCCATGCCCCTGTCCCTTGTTTGTAACCAATCAGGCTCGGGGGAGCATAGTCTCCACACCATTAAATGGTCTCACGTCCGCCTGTACAGAATCATCCTTCAAATCTTGACTCAGTGAGAAGATTTTGGACATTTCTATGATAAGAGTATCTCTGCACCTACCACAGATCAAACTGTTTACAGCCACAATACAGCACTGATTATTAGTCTGCAAGAATTCATCAGTTCCATACACTGTGATCCCCTTCTAACAGGAAGATTGCGATAATCTCAAATACCATTTTGTGAGGAGCATATTGAATGCTGTTTATTCTTGATATACCAAAAGTAATTTTTAAAAGTACAAAATATGTAAAGGAGAAAAATGCAGTAGTGCTTATATCAAACTTTTCAGTCTTTGGAACATTTGGAAACTAAGTATTTTAATTTACCCCTTACCATTTATCTCTATTTCTCAACAACTGACAACAGTGCCAAGGTATGCAGCAGAAGAGATAAATGATAGGGGAATAATTCTTTGCTCCCTGAAGCAGATTGCAATGGTAGCAAGGTTCAAGTACAGTCAAACAACCTTTGGCTTTAAAGCTGAGGTATATAACTACTTCATGATAAAAATCCAAATATTCCACATTAGTTATGACAGCTTGAAAGGGAGTTTTGTTTGTGCTTCCCTAGTTTTATGTCTCTAAAATGCCTATCCTCATTTTGTTTACCATCTATAGAATCATAAATGCTATGAAAAGCAAGTAATGTAGATATGGATAGGGAATAGGACTCACACAGTCTGTTCATGTAATGGTTCACATTTGTGTGACAACAATATCTTCTAATGAGACAGAGCTGTGCAAAATTCAGTGGTAATCATTTCCAGGGGATTGGATTAGCATTTTCTTTGTGGTGATTAACATATATTCTCACCCCGCAGGGTCCACTTTGTGTTTTGAAGCCATATCATCCAAGTGGCTTTGCATCAAAACTGTAATGTGACCCGGGTTCACTCAAATTGGTCCCATGTTTACTCAGAATGCTTGCAAGCCTTTTGAAAAAAGCTGAGTTGAATTTCTAGCCAGTACTAAAATCTGTCAAGTTTCATACAGCTTCAGATTTTATAACCAATTTCATATAACTCCACTAATCAGACCCATGCAGTATTTTGTTTAATTTTCTTGGTTTTGAATTTGATTATTGGATTGGTTTCACTGGTTATACTTGCTTTTTCCCCAGAATTGTTTCTCCCCTACCATGCACACTGAAATCCACGTGTTTGCTATACTGATTTTGTTATGCTCTTACAGAGAGGAGTGATTCTTGGGAAATCAGAAGTCATGAAGAGAAGACCATCCAGGATATTGTAGTCTTAGCCATAATAAAACATAGAGAAAAACAAAACCTCACCATCCGTGGTTTTGTTCTTTGCAGCTTCACTGAAAGTTAGGATGCAGGCATCTCCAATGTACAGCAGCACAAGCACATGAAGAAGCATGCTTATTAGTGCATTCTAGTAAAAAAAAAGATCACTAACCTTAATTATGCCACCAAAAAGAAAAACAAGTTGTCAAGAGGATAAAAAGGGAGAAAAAAGGTTAGTGGGGGAATTGACGTCAGCAGGGGATTATTCCTCACAACTTCTCATCACAATGTTTCTTTGCAAACCTGCCCCTGTAAACCCTTCTCCCAGAGGGGCATTAATATTCACAGGGAGTGAGTTCAAAGAACTGTTCTGGGTAATTTGTTTTGCAGTTGGAGTTGTTTGTTGACTATACAGTATTATCTTTGTGTTCGAGTTTGGTTGGAAATCCACTGCTCTGAAATTAAAGTTGTCTGTGCACTGTGAAACAGCAGGCAATAAAGTGCTCATTTCGGACAATGTGTTGTTTCTGTGCCACAAACACCCATCTCCTCCCTCATACTCATATTCATGAAATCCAGCATTTGCAGCTATCCTGTATATACATTAAATGGCCACATTTGGTATAATTCATTCGCACATATTTCAGCTCATAGGTTTAGTCTCAGCAATTTTTTGTCCATGCTTCCCTCTCCCTGGCCTTGTATTTCTGTAAATACATCAGACACAGTTGGAGGCAGATTTTCAGCTGGGGCACATCAGCATAGCTCCATTTACATCAATGGAACTTTACTAATTAACATGAGCTGAAGTTCTGCCCTTAGGCTCTTAGGGTATCTCTACACAGCAAAGTTATTTCAAAATAACTTTACTAGAGTCTACACAGCCAAACCGCTATTTCAAAATTAATTGGAAATAGCAGAGCGCTTATTTGGAATAACGCCAAATTTGAAATAGCTATTTCAAAATAAGTGCTATATAGACACTGATATTGAAATAGGGGGCTTCCAGCCTCAACCAAGAACACTCCTCTTCCTCGCTTACTCCCCTTCCCCCCCCCCCAGAGCCCTTGAAGGGGTTGACTCTGGCCACAGTGCCTGTGCCAGCTCCAAGCCTGACAGCCCAGAGCCAGCAGTCACTACCCCTGACCCAGTGGCCACAAAACATGAGCCAGCAAGCCACTGGCAGCCAGCCCTCCACTGCTCCCCAGGAGTAGTCTGCCAGCTCCCAGGAGCCTGCCAGGGCCTGGAGAAGGCAGGCACATTCCTCGTCCAGGATGGAGATCATGGACCTTATTCAGGTTTGGGGGGGATACCACCAACATCCATGATCTCCACACTAGACAGAGAAATGCGGCTGTCTATGGTAGGATAGCTGCCAGCCTCGTCACCAAAGGCCACATGCAAACCCAGGAGCAGGTTTGCATGAAAATCAAGTTGGTCTGACGAGATCACCAAGCCTGAGCCCTGAACTTCCCCTCCCCCTTCTTCCCCTTGCTTCCCCCTTCCAGCTCCCTCCTCCCAGGTTTTCCCCTCCCCTCTTCTACCCTCTCTTCTCCACTCTCCCACCTCCTTTCTCCAGTCTCATCAGAGTTTCATTCCCCCCCTCACCAGTTTTGTTAAATAAAGAGAGTTTGTGTTCATGAAAATACATGTATTTTATTTGACATCAGGAAGGGGGGTTAGCCCCCAGTGGGGCAGACCAGGGAGGCTCTTAGTGCTCCTCAGGGTGGAAGCTCTCCCGCAGGGCCTCCTGGATACTGACAGCCCCCCAATGTATCTTCCAGATGGCAGCCTGCAGAAAGTGCAGCCAGGCTCCTAGCAATGCATCCATGAGAAGCATCAGAGTGACCAGGGGCAGCTCTGGCTCCATGTTGCAGAGTGCTGTGGTGTCCCGAGTGAGGGCAACCAGAGCATGCAGAGACAAAATATTTTGCTGTCCCTCATTGAGGTAGGCAAGCAAGCAGGGAAAGCTGAGAACTGGCTGTCCGGTGGTGGGGGGGGGTCTTTAAGCACATGCCTCAGATAGCCTCATGCAGCAGCCACACAAAGAAATTCCTGACCTGATGCCCTTCCTGACCTGGTTCCGGCCGGCCTTAAATATGATTCAGCATCCACTCAGTGTGGACACACTATTTCAAAATAGCAAAACGCTATTTCAAAATGCATTTTGTGTGTAGATGTGTTATTTCAAAATAACTTATTTCTAATTAATTATTTTGAAATAAGATATTTCAAAATAACGCTGTGGTGTAGACATATCCTTAGAGAGTTGCAGAATTTCTGTCCCTCCAACAGTCAACTTCCAGTGTCCTTGAATCTCTGATCATATGGGCTTTTATAGCCCTGAGGCAGTGTTTCCCAAATGGTGTTCCGGGGAACCCTGGGGTTCCGCAAAGTGAAAATAAGGGTTCCGCGAGAAAATTCCATTACAATAACATGTTGTTATAATAATAATAATAATAATAAATATTAATCATTTATAAATTTTATTGAAACCAGTTTTCATTTGTGTTGATCTCATGACCTTGTTTAGCATTTGTTTATTATTATTATCCTTACTTATTTGTGGTCTACTTTTTCAGTTTCATATATAAGACTGCTATTAGAAGTTCCACAAAATTCTTTTGAGTTTAAAAGGGTTCCATGGCCAAATAAAATTGGGAAACACTGCCCTGAGGTTTTCAAGGCTGTATTTGAAGCTCACCCTCAAAACAAAAATAAAGAATGCCAAAAATAAGTTTTGTAAAAAATAAATCAATGAGGGGGAAGGATGAGGCTTAACAAGTGTTGTAATGCCAAAACATAGAACTACCTGAAAGCCAGCATGTTTGAAAGATACACTAACACCTTTGGTCCCATACCAATTTTCTTAACCCAGATTTTGGAAGCTCTGGAAATGCTAAATTAAGATATCATGAGCAACCCTGAATCTATTCCTGTTCCCACCACTCTGCCTGAACTTTCAAAAAGGTACAGACTTGTCAGTAACAAGTACAGCTAGTCACAGAATACTCCAATCAAAATTTTTCTGTTTTCTTCAAGATTTCCCAACAAGCACTAATCAGAAATATTATGTTTAGGGACCTACCCAATTCACAGCCATGAAAAATGTATCATGGACTGTAAATCTCGTCTTTTCTGTACTTTTACCCTGTCCTCTGCAGATGTCATGGGGAAGACCAGCATTTCTCAAATTGCGGGTCCTAACCCAAAAAGGAGTTGCAGAGGGTGTCACAAGATTATTCTAAAGGGAGAGGGGGATCAGTACTGCTACCCTTACTTCTGCACTGCCTTCAAAGATGGGTGGCAGGAGAGTGATGGCTGGTAGTCATATATGTAGCTCTGAAGGCTGCACCACCAGCACCTGCACCAGCACTACAGAAGTAAGGACAGCAGTACCACAATTCCTTCCTATAATAACCTTCCAACACTTCCTCCCCACTTCCCACATGCAACTCCTTTATAGGTCAGGACCCCCACAGTTACAACACTGTGACATTGCGGATTTAAATAACTGAAATCATGAAATGTATTATTTTTAAAATCATATGACAATGAAATTGACCAAAATGGACTGAATTTGGTAAGGCCCT
The DNA here is from genome assembly GCF_049634645.1 of Pelodiscus sinensis. Taxonomy (NCBI): domain Eukaryota; kingdom Metazoa; phylum Chordata; order Testudines; family Trionychidae; genus Pelodiscus; species Pelodiscus sinensis. The sequence continues at coordinate 34,513,552 of NC_134718.1, read as the reverse complement.
TATTATATTCTATCAGCTAGTTAACCTTAGAATTTGTAACGATTTAGCCTATACACCTGGTAGATAGGGATCATCATACTTTGGCCTTTCATCAACAGCTGTGAACACCTTAAAACTAATCTTCACAATCTACACAAATGCCTTATTTGAATTTTTTAGCTTTCTATAAATATTTTACCCTGACATAAGCTCTCATGTGTGAAATTTCTGACAGGCTAGTTTGGGTGAAATTAGGAACCAGAATTAATTGGTTCAAGCAATCAAAAGCTACCCGCAGTTCCCACTGTGGTGACATAAGAATCTCTCTATAAGTAAACAAAGTTAAATTGCTTGCTGATGCTCCCTCCAAAGAGAAGGGAAATATTTGAAGGGATAGCTGTCTGATGAAAATTTAAGTCTTTCAGTGCTTTGAAAGAGTACAGGACACCCCCAAATCCTGGCTAACATTTCATCTACTAGAAAAATAGGCAAAATCTAGGTGCTTTCTAACTTATTGCTCCATACATGTCCCTGTTTTTGTCTATACCACCGACAACACTCTGTAACTTGATTTATTGATTTGTAAAGCACTTTAGACTACCCTAAGCATGAAACAATATTTTAGTACATAATGCTTTAGAGAACTCTTGCAAGAAGTTAATTCAAAAGGTTTTTTGCTGAAAGACACTTCATATAGTACTGCTAAGTGCAGAGCATTTTCTGGGTAACATTGAAGAACATTACAAGTTTCATCATTCAAAAGATAAAAATGTATTTGTGTAAAACACAGAACTATAAGTTAATTAGTCAGCATTGTTGAAGTAGTTCAGACAACTCTGGTTATCTTGACTGCAAAGGAAATTTGTGAAATATGCTAATTTGGTGAAACCTAATTAGAGCTGGGCAAGAGACAGTTCTGCCATCCAATGAAAATTTGCAAAATTTAAAAAATGTTCTCAAACCACATCATGACAAGGCGATACCTTTCAAAGTTTTGGTGGAAAGACAGGCAGGACACACACACACACAACAGGCACTACCCTAGTGATAAGGGCACTTCTTTGGGATGTATGGGTATGTCTACACTACCACCCTAGTTCGAACTAGGGTGGTAATGTAGGCAACCGGAGTTGCAAATGAAGCCCGGGATTTGAATTTCCCAGGCTTCATTTGCATATTGCCGGGCGCCGCTATTTTTAAATGTCCGCTAGTGCGGACTCTGTGCCCTGCGGCTACACGCGGCACGGACTAGGTAGTTCGGATTAGGCTTCCTATTCCGAACTACCATTACTCCTCGTTCTCATTAGGAAGCCTAATCCGAACTACCTAATCCGTGCCGTGTGTAGCCGTGAGGCACGGAGTCCGCACTAGTGGACATTTAAAAATGGCGGCGCCTGGCAATATGCAAATGAAGCCCAGGAAATTCAAATCCCGGGCTTCATTTGCAACTCCGGTTGCCTACATTACCACCCTAGTTCGAACTAGGGTGGTAGTGTAGACATACCCTATGAGACAGAAAGAAAAGACTATGCTCTGCCTGATTTACAGCAGGAACTTGAATTGGGGTCTCCCACAGTCCAGGTGAGTGCCTTAACCACTGGGCTATGCTGGGATGTAAGCCAATCTCTTTCTATCCCCTGACTACAGAATCCTACTTAGAAACCTTTCCAAACAAAAATTTAACCAAAATAATACATTTCAGAGAAAAGTTTCAATTTTTACAAATGGGTATTTTTGCCCTCCTGCCCCACCCACCAAAAAAATCCCTGAAAGCTCAGAAAGTGTTTGCTGAAACAGCTTCCATAGTAATATAGTAATAAACTATAATTTCTGCAGAAAAGCTTGTTCTATAGAAAATGGATAATTTGTTCTGCCATGGTACAATATTACTTAAACAGAACTTGTTCATCTTTGCCTAATTTTGGTAGATTCACTACTAGCCATGAAATATCCCATTTTTAAGTTTAATGAAAACAGATTAATTTTTCCAACCCATGAACCAAAAACAATGCAGTATGCAAATACAAAAATATGGAAGAACTTCAAAGAGTAGATCATTCCTACTAGCGAGAATGCTTACTTAAACTTTCTGATATTATCTTCTGTCTTCTCTTTGCTTCTCATTTCATCCTTTTTTCATCCTTCCTCTCCCCAAGAAAAGGTGTCAAAGCTTTGAACCTCTTTCATAGACCATAGTTCACTGCCTTCTTCTCTCCACACAATTTTCACATACAGTAACCCTCCTTCAGTAGATTTCTCCCACACTACTTGTGACCATCACTAGATAAATGGAGTTTCTAACCCTGGAATGCACAATTAGACTCTACACACATTTTGACAGGTGTATGTGAGAAGAAAATCTATCTTCCTTTACTTAGTACACACATATTCCTTTTGTAATGTTTTGTTTCACTGGTGATTCACATAATAATGAAAATGTAAACATCATGCTAAACTTTCTTCTTGAGCTTTGGTAATTCCCAGGGTTTCCCTGAAGAGACACCTCTCTTTCAGGTTCCAGTTCCCCCACTCCCAGTTATTTTATATCCAGAAGGATGTTAATGAACTGCAACAAAACAGCAGGAATCAGTCAATCTCCTTCCAGAACCTATTAATAGGCTGGCTCAACAGAAGGACCCTGCAATCCTGTTTTGCTAACTAATAGGTTGTCTCTTCGGCCATGCCTCTGCTTTCAAACATTGTATCAGGAAAGCACCCTAGAGCTGCTCAGATTTCACAATTAATTCTGTGAAATATTAAGCTCTTGCCACACACCTGCAGTAATTAAAATAGCACCCTCCTTGTATTTTACGGTCTGCATGACTGCATGCTTGTTGTTGAGAGCAAAGGAAGCTTTAAATTTTGAAAGGCTTAGGTTTGGATGAATATTTGGGTTAATATTTTGACTCAACCATATACATTTTTATGGTTGTGATTCCTAGTGATTCAACCATCTTTTAAAAAAATTTAGTTGACTATTACATCCGCTATCCAGAATCACCACCAACCACATATGGGCATAAGAACATAAGAACGGCCGTACTGGGTCAGACCAAAGGTCCATCTAGCCCAGTATCCTGTCTACCGACAGTGGCCAGCACCAGGCGCCCCAGAGAAGCTGAGTTTATGCTCCTATCTTGATATATTTTAGTATAAGTCTTAGATCAAAGTGATCCACTAGTTTTTCTTCTATAGTATCAGATTTCAAAAAAGTTATCCTAGCTGTACATATTTTTAAATATGCTTGTGCACACACAAATACCACTTAACTTCCTTTCTCTGGTATGGGCCCTTTAATTTAATCTATATTTTCTTTTCCTTATAATTGTTGGAAGGTTATTCTTCTAGAAGAGGGCTATTCAACTTTGGAAACCCTGGTGGCCACAATTATACTCACAGCACATGCCGAAGGCCAGAACTTAAGTGTGGTTATTTAAACATGCAAATATATTTGCAAATATATGCAAACAGCTTCTTTCACACTGACAGGCATAAATACAAAGATTAAGGCAAGACTACACAACATGCAGGCCCCTTTTAAGTCAGATCTGCTGATATTAGTAAAATGCAATATTTATGTGATATCCAGCCCATATGATAGCACTTTTAATGAGCAACGACAGTCCAGGAATTTAACTACTAAATGGCATATCAACAGAAGACCATTATATTGACTCATGTGAAGCATATTCCCATTGGAGGTCATGTTTAAAGGATCCCACCTGCGGGCCATGTGTTGAGCCCCCACATAAACTGAAACTGCACTGTGGGCTGCAAATAAACAGTCTTTGGGCTACATGCTGCCCATGGGCCAGATGTTGAGTAACCCTGTTCTAGACGTTGCCCTGTCAGGGTATGTTCACACAGCAGAACTAGCATTCTGTGCGTCTTAACAGGCTTGTTATTCCGATGTACCATAAAACCTCATTGCACGAGGATTAAGGGACTTCTCAGAATAGTGGTCTATTTCAAAATTAGTGCTGTAGGGTATGTCTACACTGACACCCTAGTTCGAACTAGGATGGCTAATGTAGGCATTCAAACTTGCAAATGAAGCCCGGGATTTAAATATCCTGGGCTTTATTTGCATGTTCCCAGGCACCGCCATTTTTAAATACTTATTACAGGAGGAGTAATGGTAGTTCGAATTAGGAGCTTTAATTCGAACTACCTAGTCTGTGCCACGTGTAGCCACGGGCAGGTAGTTCGAACTATGGGGCATTTAAAAATGGCGGTGCCCAGGAACATGCAAATAAAGCCCAGAATATTTAAATCCCGGGCTTCATTTGCAAGTTCAAATGCCCACATCAGCCACCCTAGTTCAAATTAGGGTGGCAGTGTAGACATACCCTGAGTTATACGGTCCTTTAACACCAACTTTTATTGCTATAGGAAATTAAAAGCATATAAACAACTTTTACTTATGGCTATTCCCTAAAAGATGCATCACTGAGTCAGGAATGATATTCAAATATTGATCAGAATCTTGGGCTATGTAATAAAATATTTTTAAGCACCTGAGTTCCACGGGACAAGTCACGCCTATATAAAGTTACTCATAAGTATAAGTACTCATGCAATGGGGTGGAAGAATGGACTACATAGGCACAGTTCCCATATCCACTTAATAGTCTTATTCAAATGCATACACATTTTACAAATTATTAGAAGAGCATTTAATTCAATGCTCTTGAGGGGGAAAATAAGTAATTGGCTTCAGTGGGAATTATGCTTAAATAAAGACCGTATAATTTCTTCTGTGATGTTTTTGTTTGCAAAGATAGAAGGTGGATATTCAATAGATTTACTTAAGTTGATGCACATTTTCTCAACTAATGTTAGATAATTTGTTTCACCAGGTGAATTATGTGGCACATTGAAATAATTTCCTGAAGAAATGAATCAGTAAAATACTAAAAAGAGATAATTAATTTTGGTCAGAATGTTAATTGTTTTGAACATTACTTTTAGCAATCCGAGAAATAAAAAAGGCTTTAATGCATCTTCTTTCACAAAGAGCGTGAAATGAGCATGAAAAGAGCGGTTGAAATTTGTTCAGTTATTTAGACTTAGCTGAAGTAATTTGGAATTTTATACTTGGAATTTTAACAACATTCACTGACATTTTTTCCCTTTCTTTAGACAATTTTAAAACTAAATCCATCAAGTAATGAATTGCATGTGCTTAAGCTAATCATATATATAGTAGTCCAATATCTGTGACTCTGTAATGCTCAAATGCTGGCTGTTCCCTCTGGGCAGCGCTGTTGCCTCCCTGGCTGTTCGCTCTGGGCGGCGCTGTTGCCTGAGTCACGTCCTTCGCCTCACGTTGTGGCTCTTGGCTGACTTCTGCATTGCTCAGCCGGGCCGCTGCAGGGGAGCAAGCGGCACAAGCAGTTGTTTGGCTGCCGCGATCCCCATGCAGCACCTCTGTGCTGCATGGGGAGAACGGGACCCAAACGGCCGCTTGCGCCGCTTGCTCCCCCGCGGCGGCCTGGCTGAGCAGCGCAGAAGTCAGCTGAGCACCACAGTAGGAGGGGAAGGGGGCGGGGCGGTGACGTACACAGCCAGGGGCCTGGGCTTGGATGAGCGTGCATCCCCGACGGAGACAGAGGAGAGCGGAGAGAGAGTGAGAGGCAGGAGGGGGAGAAGACAAAGAGAGAGATGGAGAAAGAGGCAGAAGTTGGAGGAGAGCTGAGAGAGTGAGGGGGAGCCAGTAGGAGGAGGAGAGAGAGAGAAAGAGACACGGAGAGAAAGACCGGAGGCTCATGAGAGAAGACCAACGTGGAGGAGAGACCTGGAAATCCCGTCTTATGATGGGCTAATCGGCTAGTTAATATAGAATAATACTTAACAGTGAACGGAATTGATTAAATACATTGAAAATATTCAGAAACATTTTGTGATCCCTTTTTATTATTATGTGGATGAGCTGTAATTATTTGAAATAATATTTATGTGAAGTGAACACATTGTGAATGCTCGTGAGAACAAACATTTGAGAGAATTCAGAGTGGAAGCGTCCAGTAATTTTGAGAGACACTTTTTACTATCTGCTCAACATATTGGAAGAATTTACAGTCACAAATAAGCTTCAATCCTGAAAGAAAGGATTGTTGAAATTTGACAGTTCCTTCCTCCCCTTTATATTTAAGAAAACTGAAGTTAAACTAATATCCCGCACCATTAAAATATTGCATTCTCAAACCATATTATATCCCCCCTAAAATATTTCAGAAAAGTTAACAGTAGCTAATTGTAAAGTTACTATGCTATTGCGCTCCATTGAGATCATACTAACTTAGGGTATGTCTACACTACAGCACTAATTTGAACGAACTTAGTTCGAATTAGTTAATTAGAACTAAGCTAATTCGAATTAGTGCATCTAGACTTAAAAACTAGTTCGAATTAGCGTTATGCTAATTTGAACTAGCGCGTCCACACCGATTGGATGCTGGGGCACACTTAAGGGCAGCTGAAACCGGTTCCAGCAGGGCATCAGGTCAGTAGTTGCTTTGTGTGGCATGCCTAAAGGGACCACCCTGGACAGCCGGTTCTCAGCTTTTCCGCTTGCTTGCCTACCTCGCCGAGGGACAGCAAAGCGTTTTTCTCTGTGCCTGTCTGTGTCAATGGTTCCCTTTGGGGATGCCACCGCAGTTGGCAACATGGAGCCAGAGCTCACCCTGGGCTTTCTGGTGCTGTTTTTGGACTTGCTGCTGTCAGCCTGCCAGCAATGGGTAGAGGCTGTATTGCACCACCTGGTGCACATCAGCCCCCTGCCTCTCCCCCTGGCCTCCCCGGGGGTCGTGGAGGAGCGGCAGCAGCGCACGGATGCCAGCGTGCCCTGCCGCATCTGGCGTCTGGACACCAGCAGCGACTGGTGGGACCGCATCGTCCTGGAGTGCTGGGGAGACAGACAGTGGACCCAGAACTTCAGGATGAAGAGGGACACCTTCCTGGAGCTCTGCGAGTGGCTCGCCCCTGCTCTGCGGCGACAGGACACTCGCATGAGGCCTGCCATCCCCCTCCAGAAGTGTGTGGTCATCGCCCTCTGGAAGCTCTCCACGCCAGACAGCTTCCGATCCGTCGGGAACCAGTTCGGCGTGGGGAGATCCACCGTCGGAGCAGTGCTCATGCAGGTACGGCACGCACCGGCCACTGGGCTGGGGAGGGAGGGAGGCTGCAAGGAGAGGATGGGCAGCACCAGGGAAAATGGCAGGGGAGGAGGCGAAAGTGCCCCACACCGGAGGGTTTGGTCTGTCCTGGCCGTACTACACGCCACCCGCGGGGGTTGCTTCTGGGAGTGGAGTGCGTGTCAGTGCCAGGGAACACTTCCAGCCACCCGGGCACCCTAGTGATTCGCGGTTTGCTGTGTCCCTTTGCAGGTGGTCAAGGCCATCAACCAGGTGCTGCTCCGCAGGGTGGTCTGCCTCGCTGACCCGGACGCTGTCATCCGGGGGTTCGGTGCCCTCGGCTTCCCCAACTGTGGGGGGGGGCATCGACGGGATGCACATCCCCATCCGTGCCCCAGAATACCAGGCCTCCCAGTACGTCAACCAAAAGGAGTACTTCTCCGTGTTCCTGCAGGCCATGTGTGACCACCGGGGCCAGTTCACGGACATTGATGTGGGCTGGTCCGGCAAGGCACATGATGCATGGGTGTACCGGAACTCCTCTGTGTGCCAGAGGCTGCAGGCCGGGACCTTCTTCTCTGACCACCACATCAGGGTCGGGGATGTGGACATGCCTGTCTGCCTGGTGGAGGATGCGGTCTACCCCCTACAGCCCTGGCTCATGAAGCCGTACACAGGGCACCTCAACCACTCCCACCAGGCCTTCAATGCCACGCTCACCAGGGCCCACATCGTGGTGGAGGGGGCCTTCGGACTATTGAAAGCATGATTTAGGTGCCTCCTCACCCGCCTCGACCTCGCCGAGCACAATATCCCTCACGTGGTGGCAGCGTGTTGCGTGCTGCACAATTTGTGCGAGTGAAAGGGGGAAGCTTTCCTGCGAGCCTGGATGGCTGAGGCTGAGCGCATGGCTGGCCACTATGCTCAGCCCCACACCACCGCCACCCGGGAAGCCCAGCAGGGGGCCGTCCAGATCCAGGAGGCCCTGCGGGAGAGCTTCCAGGTGGAGGAGGAGGACTGAACTCTCCCTGCATGCCCCACTGCGGCCTTCTTCCACCCGCCCTTCTCCTTTCCCCTCCCTAACCTCCTTTCCTAATGTCAAATAAAGACATCTGTTTTGACAACCAAAATCTCTTTTTATTTTACATAACTGGGGTGGGTGGAGAGAGGAGTGAGGGTGGAAGAGGGGAGGGGGAAACCTAGGAGGAGGGAGCTGGAAAGGGGAGGAAGGGAAGGGAAAGCTCAGGCTTGGGGGGTCCTGCTGGCTCTCCCATCTAGCAGCACTGTGGGTGTGGGGGCGTCGGGGGGGAATGGGTGTGGAGGGTGGGGCAGGAGGGATGGGGGGTGCAGAGGAAGTGGGAGGGGGAGCAGGAATGGGAGGAAGAGCAAGAGCTGGGGCGGCCGCAGGGGTTGGAGCAGGAGGAGACAGGAACCTGTCCACCAGGGTCTGGAGGTGACCTCTGAGGGCACGGCTCTGCTCCTCCAGCACCTCCAAATTCCACTGCCACAGCCGCAGGTTATCCCATTTAAAGCATTTGTGCAAAAGAACATCTAGATTGGCACAGATGCTTTTGTGCAAAAGCAGTTTTTGTGGAAAAGCATCCGTGCCGATCTAGACACGGTTTTGCGCAAGAAAGCCCTGATCGCCATTTTCGCCATCAGGGCTTCTTTGCACAAAACTGTTTTTAGCTGTCTACACTGGCCCTCTTGCGCAAAAACATTTCCGGAAAAGGGATTTTGCCCGAACGGGTATGTCAAAGCATTTGCATAAGAAGCACTGATTTCGGACAGTAGAACGTCAGTGTTTTTGCGCAAAATCAAGCTGCCAATGTAGACAGCTTTTGCGGAAAACCTTGCCAGACTAGACGCAGCCCCAGTATATGAAATTCAGTAGTATAATGAGATAATGGTTACAGAAAAAGGAGTCTAGTTAGTATTCTCAGTTGACATGAGGTTTGCCTACGTAGTGCATGCAAGTAAAGGTGCTAAGATTACAGCTCCTTTCTGGAGTATGAAAGCCCCATAACACATGTTTGCACAGGATAAGAAGTTTAACTCTGGGATAGCAAGCTGCTACAGCTCTTAGGGTATGTCTAGACTACACGGTTTTGTCACCAAAAGTGGACTTTTGTCGACATAACTATACCTGCATCTACACTTCCGCTGAGTCCTGTCAACATAGCGTCGACAGAACTCAGCAGTTTCATTGACGGCTGTAAACCTCATTGTAGGAGGAATAACACCTTTTGTCGACAGAGTTCTGTCATCAGAAGGTGTTATTGCATCTACACCTTCCTTTGCGTCTAAACTGTCATGTCAACGAAGTGGCTTGCTTTGTTGACAGAACTGGCTATAGTCTAGACACTCTTTGTCAACAGAAGCTTTGTCGACAGTATCTTCTGTCGACAAAAGCTTGTTGTCTAGACGTACCCTTAGTGGCTTTGCCCAGAAAAAGACTAGGAGTAGTTAAAGCTTCATACAATCAGTACAGAACCCAGACTAAATTTCTCTGATCTTGTAACGTATCTGCAGGGGAAAACAAGAATCTAAGACTGAGAAATTAGTCACTTCTGGCATGGACATTATATGGGACAGCTGCTTGATCATAGTCCCCAGTATAGTTCACAAATCCCATCCATTCCTGCAGCACTTCTTGGGGATAAAGGTCATCTCAAGTGAGTAACCTAACCATAGATCTCACTGATCTGCCTAACACTTTTTTGGCCATTCTCTGCCTCCTAGTTACCCACTTTAGTGTTACGTTATTGAGAATCAGGACAGTCTAATGGAGATGCAGAGGAGATTATTATTTATCTCAGCTCCAGGTGCCCTGTGCTAGCCCCTCTGACACCATATAAGAACCTCCAAGGTAGAGAAAAAGGGCAAAGCCAATATGAAGTCTGCTAGCTGATGTGTTAATTCACAGTGAACTAAATTCGCTGCACAGTGAAAGCCAAGTTTCTCTCTGTTACAGGACAGAGTTTGGGAGCCTTGGGGCAGTAGAGTTTGATACGAAAAGTTACAGTATCTGGCTGTCATAAAAATATCCTAGTTGGTAATTCACTGCTATCATCTGTTTCCTGGAATCATTTGTAGACACCAGCTGTCAGTGGGATTTTTACATTTGCCATAGGAAACAAAGGCATCTGGACATCAGATTCCTTGCAACTTTCTTTGGTTCGTAATACTTTCTGAAAAGAAATGTATCTAATTAGCCTTTATTTGTAAAATTGTCTGAGATAATTTTGTAAGTTACGACATTTCTTCCCTCCACCTTCTCTCTTTTTCTTTTATGTGACTGAGGATATTATCCAGATTCACAATCATGTTTAGTGGTGCTTGACAGTAGGCTGTGAGTTTTTAACTAAAACCCCCAAGATAGAGATTGACATTGGGACCACTTGACACATGGATTTCCAAATAGTGCAGAGTAAATTGGTAAATAAATAGACACAGTTATAGTACTCCTCAGGCAACCCTTAAAAATCTGGTTACCATATATATGTATTCCAAACTCCATGCATATTTCTTTAGGGCTACTCTGCATAACTGGATATTTGAGGGAATACTTTCTTGGAATCCCATTTACATCAATTGCACTGCTTGGGCATCTGGTAGATTCAGATGCAAGATCGAGCCTTGTTTAAGACAAACTTTTCAAGCTTCAATGCCTAAAAAGTTGGGTTCTTTAACACAGAATAGCCATGGAGGCAGGAGCTGAGCTGCGAGTGCGGGAGCCACAATTTTTCCTTTGAAGAACCGCATGTGGCTCGCAAGCTGTGGGTTGGCCACCCCTGATGTAACCTAAGGCTCTGATTGTGCAATGCTATACAGTATGTCACCACAAACCTCTGTAACCATGTAAAGTCTCAACAGAACTATGCCAGAGACCACATTGCAGACAAAATAAGTGACAAATGTAACATGCAAATGAAGTATCAGGATGATGATAGCCCCATGCCTCCTTTTCTTAAGATTCTGTCTTGATATTTTATCAGCACTAATTCAGAAACAATTTTTAGGAAACATTTGAAAGGAGGGAAGACAGAGGCTAGTAAAAAATATAGATTTGCTCACACTACAGATGTTAAAATGTGTTTAATTTTGTAAACGTGTAATTGCTGAAATTTTCAGCAGTTACATGTTTACATGCAAGGGGGCAGGTGGAAGCCAGTGCTCACGAGGTTCTGGCTTTTAAGACCTTTTTAAAAGCCAGTTCCCCATGAGCACTAGGTCCTGCCTGCCTTCCTCTCCCCTCTTTCCCCCACTGCCTTTGTATCAGAGGCAGCAGCACGAAGGCAAGGCAGCTCTGCCAGAGCTGGTGTGTACAGTTGACTTGAAAGTTGGCCTGTGTAGCTCTCGCCTAACCCCTGAGCACTGCTGGCTCTCTGGGACGCAATATTGAGAAGGGGGCTTAAAAGCCAGCTCCCTGCATATACCAGCTCCTGCAGCAGCATGGAGGCGGGGCAGGCAGGAGTCCCACCTCCCGGCCTCCAGCCTCTGATATAGAGCCAACAGAGGGGTGCATGTAACTATGGGTATGTCTACACTACCCCGCTAGTTCAAACTAGCGGGGTAGTGTAGGCATACCGCACTTGCAAATGAAGCCCGGGATTTGAATTTCCCGGGCTTCATTTGCATAAGCGGGGAGCCGCCATTTTTAAAACCCCGCTGGTTCGAACCCCGTGCAGCGCGGCTACACGGGGCTCGAACTAGGTAGTTCGGACTAGGCTTCCTACTCCGAACTACCGGTACACCTCATGGAAATTCAAATCCTGGGCTTCATTTGCAAGTGCGGTATGCCTACATTACCCTCCTACTTCGAACTAGGAGGGTAGTGTAGACATACCCTATGAGGGCTTAGTGGTTAATCATGTACATGGGTACACACTACTATCCCTAGCTCAAACAACAAACAAACTCCATGTTTTATAATGTAAATATTAAAGCTGATATAGTACTCTGATGTTGTTAATCAATACTTATTATAATTTGATTGAAGATACAAAATTTATATTGCATGCATGAGTACAGCTCTTCTACTCCTGCTTGAGAAAGAATTTCCTCAGTTGTATTACATTTGCCTTTCAGTGAGGTGTGTATTGAGTTAATGTTGGTAACTAAATATAAAGATGACAATGAAAAGAAAATTCAAACACACACACTCATATTGGATCAAAAATCACCAAGCTATTTCCATACTGACCTCTTGAAGATCCCTACTATATCAAAATTGGAAAAAAAATAAAGGATGCATTTAAAACCGACTTTATTGTTACCAGAGAACTATTAACTATTAAAAAGCTACAATGTTTCTATATCTCATTAGCATACTTAACAGTGCTTGTGGTGGGGTGTGACTGAGCCTATGATCTTTAAAGTCAAACATTTTTTTTAAAACCTACATTCCGTGTTTAGACATTGACAATACAAAGCAACAATAACTATATAAAAGGCACAAATACAGCAAAGTATTTATGCCTGAGTCACATCCTTCGCCTCACGCTGTGGCTCTTGGCTGACTGGCCCTACAACTTTGCACAAATGGAGCAAAAAGGTGACATATGTTCTACACATACAAAGTTATTACACTTCACATATTTGTCTGGGTTTGCCTGGCTCCTTCTCTGGAACAGATGTAAAAGATGTTATATCTTCCCTGTTTCTTAGGTTCTGGATCGATAGCCAGCACACTAGATTCTGCTTTCTTAGAAGCCTGAGGCAAGATTGTGCTGTTCCTTTCCTGCATCAGTGGTTTCACTATTTCTGTACCCAGGTCCCTGAGAAATGCTTGCCTCTTACTCAAAGATTTATTATGCCATGTGCAATTTAGCAAAATCCAAACAATATATGCAACATGCTTGGGAAATTCAACTAATCTTTGCCACAGCAATAGCATCTGTCAAGTGTGGCCTTGCCAGAACATGTGTCCGACAACTATGGTTTCCCCAGAAATTCTACCTAACCAGTGATATTCAATGATGGCTCCCCAGAAAATCAATTTGACCGTGTTATCTTAAAAAACGCATTTTGCTGGACAACTGTGATGATAAATAAGGCATTGTTGTCTGGGGTATCTCAGAACCCACTGTATATGAAAAAAAAAACCCCAAACCAATGAAACTATGACAATAAAAAAACATGCTGAAAGATTTGGATAACCATATTTTGGCTGCTGCCTCAAGAACAATCTGAATTATTAAATTCAGGGTATATCTGATCCCAATACCTTTTGGCTATGTCTACACTAGCATGATCTTGCGCTAAAAGTATGCAAATGAGGCTAAGCGTGGAATATCGCCAAGCCTCATTTGCATATCTAATGAACCGCCATTTTGCGGAAGAGGCTCTTTCACCAGAAGGAGCTGTCTACACTGCCCCTTCTTGCGCAAGAAAAACCCTCTTGCACAATGCCATTATTCCTGAAAATAATCAGCGTAACAGCATTGCACAAGAGGGTTTTTCTTCCGTAAGAAGGGTCAGTGTAAACAGCTCCTTCTGGCGTGTGGCGGGGTACCACCCGCCTCCGTCCCCTTTCTCCTGGGAACAAAGCGAGAACCACCAACCCGGAGGCCTAGTCCAGCACTCGCAGCAGGCCCAGAGGCCTAGTCCAGCACTGCGGGGTGGGGTAGGGGGGTCCGGGCCCTCCCTCTCCACCGGACCCCAACCCAGGGCCCTAATGGTGGTGGGTGGTTCCCACCACCGGCTCAGCGGGGGGTCCTCCACCAAAACATGCCAAGCCCACTGGGGGGGGGTTTCCCGGCCCCTTGCCCTGGGTTGCTTCCTACCCCCAATCTGGTGGCCGACGGAGGTCCCACCTGGCGATGCTGGGTTGCCGGCAGCGGCCTCGTCCGGCGGTCTTGTCCCTGGGGCAGCTGCACAGGGGCGTCTTCTGCAGCGGGGCGGGCGGCCACCGGGCGTCGGTGTTGGGGGCGGGCTCGCCCCGGGGCTGGTGGTAGCAGCAGCGGCGCCTCCTCCGGCAGCTTGGGCTGGAGCTCCTGCCTCCCCAGCGGTCTGCCTCAACTGAGCAGCCCAGCAGTCTTTTATAGCGAGGCTGCACTTCGAACATGCCCAGTAGGGCTGTGGGGGAGGGGCGTGTTCTGCCCAATAAATGGGCTCCCCTTCCTCCTGCTCAATGCGGGGCAGGTTAGCCCCGTCACACGGCGCAAAAGCCTCTTCTGCAAAATGGCGGCTCATTAGATATGCAAATGAGGCTCAGTGATATTCCACGCTTGGCCTCATTTGCATACTTCTGACGCAAGATCGCGCCAGTGTAGACATAGCCTTTGAGTGAATTTTTTTTGCTACACTAAATCCACTACAGGGATGGAGACAAGATCAATGCTAACAGATGGCCCTCATCATAGATTGAGAATACTTAAAGAAAAAAGAAGCAATGGTTTGCTTATCATGCTTTATTTAAATGTTTGTATTTCTTTGTAGTCCACAACATTGGGGAGGTGTTAAGCTTAAACCACTTCTTCTCCCCACCCCTAACCCCCGCTATCTCTTCTGGACTTTTGCCTTTCTAGCTCAGGAGTACTTTAAACAGTCAGGTGTCTGCTTTGTTTTAGGCTCATTCTTCACTGAAAGTCCAATGAGCATATTCAGGTTCCAGACAACTCAGTGAAAAAGCAGAAAGTTCCAAAAGCTTATTCTTGTAACTCTGACCTGAGTCAGGAAGGCACATGAGCACAGGCCAGATAGTCAAAGTAATATGATGCAAGGGAAACTCAGACACCTAACTCTGGGGGACAATAAATTCTGCTGGGAGGCATGGCAGCTAGGAGTACTACACAAGTCCCTTTTGCGAATCTAGTCCTATGTGACTAAAATTGCAGATAGTAGGATTTTTTTTAAATCCCTGAGCACTGTGATAGGATCAGGCCAGATGTTTTCAGGGGAGTGGTGCAGGCAGGTATATTAACCCCAGATTATATAGGTCCCTTTTCCCTGAGTAAGATAAAAAGGATAATCCAGAATAATCAGGAACTTGCTAGAATCAATTAAGGCAGGCAGGCCAGTTAAGACACCTGGAATCAGACAGGGTCTTCCTAGAACCAATTAAGACAGGCTACTCAGGACACCTGGAGTCAATTAAGAACCAGCTAGTAGTGGTTAAAAAGATTCCCCTTTCACTAGTTCCATGGTGTCCAACATGCTAGCCACTCGTGGCTATTTGGCCGGTTGAGGGTGGCTAGTTATCTTGGACGATGTGGCTAGTTGCCTATAGCAGTAGCCACTAAAGCCATTGGTTGGACACCACAGCACTTAGCTCATTATCTGTAAGGAGCAAGGAGAGGGGAGTAAAGAGGTGCTGTGGAAGGTCTGGGAGAGACAATTCCTTCAGGAACCAGGAGGAAGGTCTTGTGGAAAGGAAGGTGCTAGGGAGGGACTGTGGGGAAAGTGGCCCAGGGAATCATAGCTGTTATGCAGCTCATACAAGAGACGTGGGTGCTGTCCGGGACTCTCTTGCTCGGTGTCCCTGTCCGGTTCCCTCATTTTAGCCCTTTGACTATCACACATGCTCCTCTTTTTTCTTTGATTTGTCCCATGTAATCATTTGGAGTCCAGGATTCTGTGGATCCTCCCCATAGGCTGGGGGAGGTCCTTTAGATGTGGACAGGAGTTCATACGGGGGAGATTCTAGACTGCTGCTCTCCAGAGGATCCCAGAGCTGGAACCAGGAGTAGAGGGCTCCCCGGGGTTTCCCCCATTCCTCCAACTCCCTAACACCCCAAGAGAGTTGATTTGGACAGTGAGATACACCAGAAGGAAAGGAATATTTTGGGAAAGATTCTGGCCTGTCTCTGGTCCACTTGGAGTGCAGCAGAGACTATTGAATATTGGTTTTCTCTGCTTCCCCCCTTCTCATCAATGATGAGGGTGGCTAAATAAATGGCAAGTGTTTTCCTTTGGGAAAAGTGTCGAAAGTGAGAGCTGCTGTGAGCCTCAGAAGCAAGCAGTCCACCCAAAAGCATGTGACCCTCCAATACAAAGAAAGAACTTTGTCACGCTACCTAGGAAGGTTAGGCGCCTCTATGCTTAAATACCTTTGAAAATACTTAAATCCATCCATGTTCAAAAAAGTACTTAACTTTAAACATTTACTGAAGTCCCATTTACTGTACTGTTCTCGAGAGAGATGCTTTCCTGAACCAATGCTAAATGGACATGCAATTACCAATAATCTTTCAGCAAAACTATTAGGAATTCATTTACCCTAAGACATTCATTCTCAGATGACAAGTAATCCATAAAAGGTGTACTACTCATTTAACTTGGCTGGCTTTCACAGATCCAATTTTGAACCATCTGACAAGGCTTGGATAACTATTTCCTGTGAATAGTACCATTTCTAGTTTTAAAAAGCAAAACAGGAAACATAGTGTAGTTTGCTGGTAGATTATATTTTAACCTCCTTGTGTTGAGCTCCAAAAAAACAGAAAGGCCATGTCTATACTAGGAAACTATTTCAAAATAATTAAATTCGACGTAACTCCCAATTTTACAACATTGAAATAGTGTGTCCCCACTACAGAGAAGCTTTGAAATTAGTCCGAGGTAGGCTCCATTAATATGTGCATGCTACCTCAACTTAGAGTCCCAAGAAGCATTTGGGACTAATTAGTTTGAATTATTCTGGGGAGTAGTTATTTCAAAATAGCAGCATTGGAGTATCCACACTACTGCTATTTTGAAATTAGCATTATTCCCCAAGAAAAACAGGAATACAGATTTTGAAATAAGCTGCCCCTTATTTCACAACAACAGGCTTGGAAGTGTGAATGCTCTGCCTATAAATTTAACGTAAAGGGGATTATTTCGAAATAAAGCTCTAGTATAGACCAGGGCAAAAGGTAGCTATGTCCCTAGTGAGGGAAGAATAAACAATTTGGCCTAACTCTGTTGTCAACTGCTTATGTGCAAATCCATTGACAAAGAGTTTTCACCTGGACAAATGAAAACAGTTTTTGGTCCAATATTAGGGTTAAATTGTCAATGTTAATGCACAGGTGTTCAAAAATGTGGGAAGACACAATATGCCCCACAACTCCAGAACCTCTTTTATCCCCTAAGTCACTGAGTTGAGCCACTGAGCCAAGTTAACAGTGCTGACAGTCACTGCTTCCCCACAGAAGTAGGTAAAAAACGTAATATTGTCACATCCTCTCACCATTGACATATATTAGCAGTACTATCCAAGTAATAATGGAATATACCCTGCTCCCTTTTATCACCCCAGGAGGAATTCTGTTTGAGTCCTCATACTCTCACCCACCCCCACAGTGAAGAGTTGTCCTAATTAAGTCTTTCATGTCTAAATATTTATTTTATAGAATTCAACAGACAACATCAAAAATGTGCATCTTCCTTCCGAAAAACAATTATGTACAAGTTAATTTTTTTTTTCATTATAAATTTTTAAACTAAATTTCAGGAAGCTATTTGTACAACAAATATTTTGTTGCTTTTTGAAAGGGATCTGTAGATAAAAATCTGATGCAGAATCCTCCAACAGGAAAACAAACATGGACAGGAATAGTCATTTTTGCCCAGGCTGGTCCCAGGGTTAGATTCTACATCACAGGAGAAAGAGGAAGCACTCCTAGCAGTGTTTCTGGAATCAAGTACTTGCTGAGTTTAAAGAACTGGGTGAAATACAAGCTGCTCTGTTCCTACTCTCCCCTAATAAGAGTTGCCAAAGGCAGTGATGCAGGATTGACTTTATAGAAATTAAGAGGACTAGACTAAAAGATGTAATGAGGAAGAGATGCAGCTGACTATCCCTGATATCGCTTGATAGCCAATGTATTTAAAGGGGCTAATTTTGTTTTGCTTCAATTCAAAAAGTTCTGGAGACCCCTTAACATTTTTGCAAAAGTATAAGGATGTCATCTAATGATGAAAAGGCAAGAATCTGAAATGAAGTAAAACCAGACCTTTTATTGCCTCATGTTGGAAATACCTCATTTCTCCCTGAGACTTTCATACATTTCCAGAAATCTCTCTAAGGTTTCAAACTGCTTTACAGTTTTTGCTAAACTCACAGCAGGGTTCAAAACTTCTGAGTTCATAGAATGCTCCGAAGTTTGAGGGAAGTGCATTCTGGGATACATCTGACCATGGAAATCTTGGAGAGAATTAATTTTAAACCTAGCAGAAAGTTGAAAACCTGAATTCTCCTCCTACAAAAATCTAAAATGAGAGATTTTTTGAAGGCAGGGAAAGAGTGCTAGGGTTAGTTTAAAATATAGTTATTCAGAGAATAGAAAAAGGGAGAAACTTAGGAAGGGGGGGAGATAAAGCTGTTAATTTGGAAGAATGGATGTGCAAGAATGGAATTTGGAGAAGAGGACAGTTGAGAAAAGAGTTGACACAGTCCCATCAGATGCTGACCGACAATGTTACTCACTGATCAGACTCACAGCAGTGTTTCTTGACTCTAGTACTTGCTGAGCTTACATAAAGCTGCTCTATTCCTATTCTCTCGCACCAGGAGTTGCCAAAGGCAGTGATGCAGAATTGGCTTTATAGAGTTTAAGAGAAATAGAATAAAAGAGATTGATTTTAAAATATAGCTAATGTTTGGAAAGAACCTTGGTACCTCAATGATCTTTTCCTATCTTCTTTCAGAGAACACTTGCAGGGCATTTTCAATTACTTTAATTGTGTGTCATGGTTATTGATGCACCAAACACTGCCAGACATTCCACAACATTACAGTATCTTTAATCACCAGCATTTTCTTTTCTACATTCAATGTAAAACTATATTCAGTTATTTTATTGGGGGGCAAAAGAAAAGAATGAAATATTGCTTTCAGATTAAAATTTAAGAAGATAAAAGACTCAATTTCTCCATCGTCATAATCAAAATATACTTATCATGGTAGCTTTATTTAAGCTTTTTATCTAAGCCTTTTGAAATACTGCTTGAATTTTTTCACCACTCAACATTACTAAGGGCTATGAAGCCTAGAATTCAACCAAGTCCTGTGGCCAAAAAAGAGCGTTAACTTGTGCCGTTAGCTACCTTTATCATCAGCTATGGCTAGGACAAAATATTACTTTTGTTAAACAAATCATTCATTGTTTCTGGAAAAAAAAATCTGGAAAGAGGGGGGCAAATTCTCTGCCAGTCTACATTGGCATAGGCCCACTGAATTAACTGTTTTGCTCTTGTAATTAGAAAAATTAACTGTGAGTGGAATTTTGCTCTTCCCATTGATTCTGGATGCAGTTGTAGCAATGGAGAACCTTTATGTGCCTGATTGCACCTGCATTTTGTGTAGTTAATGATAAGTGAAATTAAGTGCATTTGTAAATAACTGCAGAGACTAAAAGAAAGCCATGGCTGAAAAGCAAGCCATGAGGGAGTATAAAGACCTTACAAGGTAACAGACATGAAACAATTGAAAATGAACAATCAGCACCCCAGCTGCAGCCTCTGAGCAGGTTAGCCACATCAGAGATAAAATGCAGCAGCCCAGCCAGAACAGGGTAAAATGAATGGAATTCAGAATAAGAATAGTTATAGTCCAAGTCTTATTGGGACTAGAAAAGTGGTTGGATGTTCTGATAACAAGAGAAGTGAAGTTTTAGCAAAACTTTTTGGAGGGGGAAATTACGATAAAAATCAAAAGTACATCAGTTTAAAAGACAAATCGCTGAAGGGGGCATGAACTGTTATGCGGCTGGGGAAAACAAAGACACCACACAAAATGAAAGTGTTGATGTGGGAGAACTTGAGAAGGTTATTGATATCAGCAAAATTTGTCCTCAAATATATGTGCAGTAGAATATTTAGCTGCCTTCCTGAAAGCACTTTGAGGGTTCTTTTAAAATTATACAATGCTACATGAGAACAAGGACTAATACCAGTAAAGTAGAAACAGGCCATAGTAATTCCAATTTTAAAAAAAACTCTCTACAAATGTTCATGCCTATAGCCAAATTCCTGTCTGGGTAAAATTATGGAGATAATGGTGAATGAAAGATTGTTTTTTAAATAAGTTACCAATGGCATTACAGATATAGTGCAGACCAACTTTATGAGAGTAAGATGCATCATTGACCTTATTTTTAAATTAGAA